>NC_135507.1:98856915-99164415 GCF_052857255.1 Amblyomma americanum | reverse complement strand
CGTACCGCGGCGGACCGTGCTCACGGCGACCCCGTCGGGGGACCATACCCAGCCCTGTGAAGTCGACCAATGCTCGAAATATGGAAGTGGTAGAGGGAACGCCGTTCGGACCTGAGGGCAGTGGTACGCCAGCAAGAGAGGGAAATATGTGCCGCTCGAGAAGAGCGCGCAGCATATTGCGAAGGAACGCGCTGCTGAAAAGCAAGCGGGCAGAAAGATGGCGGCGAGTTCGGTAGAGAAGCAGATAACGTGGATCCCGAATGGCGCCGAAAAGGTCATTTTGCGGCCACGCGACGGCTTGGTGCGCCTAGTCAAGTACGGCAACGCCTATTTCCACTGACGTAATCAAGACGGCGGCGGGTGTCAACCCACGTGAGGAGAAAGATGACGTGGTCCCCTTCAACATGAAGCAACACCCGATTCTCGTAGTTACTACGAGCGCGGAAAGAAAGCTGCGTTACACGAGCCTTACGCACATCATGCTCGACGGCGAGAAGATAGCAACGACAGCCTACGTGGCGTCACCGGAAGACTGCTGCAAGGGTGTGATCCAGGACGTGCCGCTAGAGTATTCTATCGAGGAAACTATGTACACACTGGACCGGCGCGACAACCAGAAGATTTTGGGTGTTCGTACACTCGGCAAAGAATCGAGAACTGTGTTTATCCTCTTCTGAGAGAGAGAAGTTCCAAGATGCATCGTTCTGAACGGGGTGTCCCTACGATGCCATCTATACCGTAAAAAGTACGAGGTTTGGAACGCCTGCGGCAGACTCGGCCACAGGAAAGACGTCTGCCCGGATGCGAGCGACTACAAATGCAAAGGGTGCGGAATGAAGAAGCCACCGCGAGACCACAAATGCAAGGCGAAATGCCAGCTCTGCGCCAAAGGCCACATATTGGGCGACCGAAAATGTCGAGAGATGTACCAGACCCCATGCGAAGTGAAGAAGCGGCAATGGGAGCGAAAGTCTGCGCAACAAGAAGCACCGCCTGCAAGCCACAGGGGGAGCCAGAGGAATAAACGAGAGGATTTCCGCGTTCGAGAAGGCCCCTTTCCCAAGCTGGAGTCCGCCGCCAGGGGGGAGACTTCGCCGCCGCCGAGGGAGCCCTTGAGTTCACGCACCAGAGGGCGCTCAAGTTCACGGACCAGGAGGCGCTGGAAGTCGAGGGACCCGGCCAACCCGTGGAAGAGCAGCGCTAGCCAAGACCGCAAAGGGGTAAGCTTCAAGGGTGGGGTCTCCCAGTCTAAGAGCAAAGATGAGAGAGACGAGGAAATTGAGAATATAAAGAAAACAATAGAGAAGTTAACGAGGATCGTCGAATCACTAAAATTCGAAAATCAAAATTTGACAAATCCGCAGCAGCAAAAGCCGGGGCCCCCTTCTTCACAACAGCTGTCTGTAAGGCAAACCCCCTCGCGGCCACAGGCACCGCCATTGACGCAAGGGGAAAATAAAATGGTAACGGAGAGGCTCCCTCCCCGCAACAGCTGTCGGTAATTAGGGAAACCCCTTCGCGGCCACAGACACCGCAGCCGACGCAAGAGGAAGAAAAAATGGTAACGGAGGCGTCCCTCCCACCACCGGTGAAACGCAAAAATAATAGCGTAGATCCAATTGAGAAATTGGAGAAGGAAATAGAAATTTTGATGAAATTGGATTCAAAACTGAATGATTTCATGAATGATATAAATTTACAAACCCAGGCAATCCTAGGTGCAATGCAAAAGCAAGGCGAAGAGTTGCAAATACTAAGGAACGAAATGGTATCCGTCAACGCGTCGCATCAAAATACTGAACAGGCATTTACACGGCATCAAAATGGCCAGGTGCAGGAATGAAAATCAAATTTGGCAGTGTAACTGTCGCGGGTTCAAGCGTAAGAGGGCGCTCTTGTAACAGTACTCCCACAAATAGATGAGACGCCCCTGGTGATTGCCTTCCAGAAAACTGGAAAATGTGCAAAATTAGCGGGTTATCACGCGTTCCGTAGCGATAGAGGAGAGAAATGAATCGTAACCACCTTCGTTAAAGGGACACTGAGGAGAACTCTATCAATTTTTTTTTGTTAGCAAAATCTGACAGTTCGCCATTTCATGGCTTTGTTGCCGCTTGTCCGGGCGCGAGAGATGCATTTATTTCAAAGAAATTTGGATTCGAAGTTGAAAAAGGTTTTCCCGCCCCTCTGATTCAAACTCAGGAAACTCTTATGACGCCCCGGCAACTCTTATGACGTCACAGAACGGAGTGACGTGAATCGTGACGTAAACGCAGACTCCGTGATTTCTGACGGCTAGCGGTGCGGTGTGCAACCTTTCTTTGCAAGCCTCAGAGATTCGTGACTTCCATGAGGTAACGAAAATTCCTCCAAGGTGGCGCCTCTTGTCCTAGGAAGTCATCACGCTTGTACTTGCGAGATTGGCCTGTGGCGGCGATACCTGTATTTTGGTTCTTGCTATTTTCTACATTACAAGAGCTTTGTTTTCAGGAAGAGTGGCGCTTTTGTGATCAGGAGCTGCTATTCTATGAATACAAGCCAGCTTCAATTTCTCCTCAGTGTCCCTTTAAACGCAACATTGCAGCCATGGAGCACGACATAATGTCGCGAGATATTGAAAATGTATTTCTAAAATTATTGACGGCCAAAAGGAAGGACCCTAACTTATTCCTACTAAATTTTTGTAGCTCGCCTGGGCAGCATAAAATTATATTTAGTGCCTTGATACGCAAAGCCATCGAGATAGCGGGGAAAAGCCGTCTGATAGTTTTGGGGGATTTTAACGCCAGGCACCAGGATGGGGCTACGCGAAACAAAACCAAAAGGCAGACACCTATGGGAGGACGCGCACGAGCTAGGGCTCACCCTACATACGGACCCTGGACAGCCCACGAGGGTGGGTAACAGGGTCTGGGCAAACACCTCCCCAGATATGATATTCTCAAAGAACCTGAGAGGTCTAGAGTGGTACAACTGAGAGCAAAATTTGGAAGCGGTCATTTATTTCATTGCCGTTTCGGCCCTCCAAGAAGGCGTCAAACGCGCAGGGCGTGACAACCGGCCGTGACTGAACGGGATCACTTCAGGACACGGAGAGGAGCCGCGGAATTAGGGCGAATCGAGAACTACGTTAGGTAAAGCAGCCTTCGGATAGGCGGCACAACAACCTTGATCGACCTTCAGCCCCAACCAATGATACATTAAGGTGCGGTTAAGGTGTCCAACGAGATGTGAGACAGATACTACGCGATTTCCTTTCCGCAAAAACCATTTCCAACTTTCAATTCTTTCTTCTTTCACTCCCTCCTTTATCCCTTCCCTTACGGCGCGGTTCGCGCGTCCAACGATATATGAAACAGATACTGCGCCATTTCCTTTCCCCCAAAACCAATTATTATTATTATTATTATTATTATTATTATTATTATTATTATTATTATTATTATTATTATTATTATTATTCAATTTCCTCAGCCTTCTTCATTCCCTCCTTCCTTTATCCCTTCCCTTAGGGCGCGTTTCAGGGGTTATACGATGTGGTGACAGTTACTGTGCAATTTCATTTCCTCAAAAACCAAAGAAAACAAGTGAGTCGCCGGCGTTCGTTGGCGTTGACAACGTTGTAGAGCCGGTCATTTTCACGAAAGGAAAGGCGCAAAGCTGGCTCCCTGGGCCAGTGGACACCTTAATCTCGCTTTCATATCCGTGGCTTTGGTGTCCAACTGAAAAAAAAAATGAAAATTGGTTTTTGAGGAAAGGAAATGGCGCAGTATTTGTCTCACATATCGACTGGCACCTGAACCGCGCCGTAAGGGGAGGGATAGAGGAGAGACAGAGAAGAAAGGAAGAAAAAGGCGCCGTAGTGGAGGGCTCGGAGATTATTTTGACCACCTGGGGATATTTAACATGCACTGACATCGCACGGCACATAGGCGCCTTTTGCGTTTCGCCTCCATCGAAATGCGGCCGCCGCGGTCGGGGGGTTCCAACCCGGGAACTCCGGATCAGTAGCCGAGCGCCCTAACCACTGAGCCACCAAGGCGAGTACGGTGTCCAACTGCAAAAATGTTTGATCGCAAGAGCTTGGTCACACAATGAACGCTGCTGCCGGCTTTCGCGAGCGTGTAGCGGAGCTGCCATGGACGAGCCTCAGACGCTTCGCAAGCGCGCTTGCTAAGCGTCTGAGGCTCGTCCATGGCAGCTCCGCTACACTCAATTCACTCAATTCCAGGGTTAGACACGTTAAGCCACTTCCAATTTTTTATTCCCCAAACGCTTAAGGTTGAATCGTCTGTAAAATTTTTATAAAAGGCTTGGGCTAAGGGAGAAAGGACATGCGAGGATAACAAAAAAAGAATACAGATGAAAGATATTTATCCAAATTTTCCGTTGCAAGGAAACAAATCCTTAGTCAATATGCTTGCGTTCGGAAGGGTACTGTGTGGGCGTTGGAGCAAGGAAGCGCCGGATTCTTACGCTCTGTTCAGGGAGCGCAAAATGCTCCGCTTTATATTCTCCTCAGGCAATTCCTGTTGCTCAAAGATGCTTATGGTACCTCTTTACTTGGCTCGCCTTACATGATAATGATCCAGAAATGCGCGGAATATAACCAACCCTATATATTATAGCCTTCATTGATTATTAGAAAGCATTCGACTCAGTGGAAAGCTTAGCAGTAATACAGTCATTGAGCCTTCATTATATATATTGTAGTGTGGTAATCTTCATCGATATAACCACTGACATGCGTCGCGTGCTGCCGCTCTCAAGGACGAAGAAGTTGTTGGCTGCCTTGCTCTTTCGCCACGCCTGACGCTTCGCTGCGAGTCTCCCCTGAGCGGCTGGAATCATCTGGGTTCACCGAATAAACACACCCCTACAATTGGTGGAGGTGCTGGGTAGGGACGTCACACAAGACGGTATCACAAAGAGGTAAAAAGGAAACTTCCGCGCGGGCGCAGTCAATAACGGCATGATGAGCGGAAAGGAAATCGTAGCCCAGGATGATGTCGTGTGAGCAGCGAGACAGTACAATAAACTCGATGGTGTATAAGACGTCTTCGATGAGAACACGGGCCGTGCACGCCGCTGAGGGATGAATGCGCTGTGATGAGGCGGTGCGAAGCGAAAAGTCGGAAAGTGCGGTGGTCACCTTACGAAGACGACGGCAAAGAGCTTCACTGATGACTGATACGGCAGCGCCCGTGTCGACTAGAGCGAGTACTGCGACGCCGTCGACAAACACTTGAATTACGTTAGTGGGAGAACACCGAGGACTTGAAGAGTTCGAACCAAGCGCAGTTCTTGCCCCGGGAACTGCGACTGTTAGTTTCCCTCAACGGTGCCGGTAGAACGTCGGAGTGGGGACGGGGAACGGCGACGAGGGGAAGGTGATCGGCGAGCTGTGTACGTTTGATTGTCACGAGATACAAATTCGGAACTGGGCGGATTTCTCGGCGAGGGCTGGTCTGTATTGTAGGAGTAGTTCCATAGTTCAGGTCGAGAAGGTGGAAGGCGTTGGCGGCAAAGGCGTGCGACATGGCCCGGCAGCCCGCAAGAGTAGCAGATTGGTCGGTTGTCCGCGGTACGCCAAGGGTTCGTAGGGCGTTGGCGTACCCTTGGAATAGGGACATGGAATGCAGACCCAGGCAAAGGCGAAGGAAGGTTGGAAGGAGCGGCCTGGTAGGAAAGAGATGCTGATGGCATGAGCGGCCTGGCCGCAACTTGGGCGTAAGTCAGTGGTGCCGTTACTTGCGCTGGCACGGGGCTGGGCGGCAGCACAGGGCTGGGCGGGAGCATGGAGCTGGGAGGAAGAACGTCAGCGATGTGATCTTGAACGGCACGCCGTATGGTAGGGGCCAAAGACGGAGCCATGTCAGGAACAAGGCGGCCACTATCCTGTAACTGAGGGACCAGCGATAGCTGGCGGGCGACCTCTTCTCGAACGAAGGCTTTGATTTGCTGAAGTAAAGGGCTGTCCTCTGATGGGGTAGAACCGCCCAGCGCAAGTGTAGAGATGGCGTCGTCTCTAACACCGGACCGCCGGGTAGAAGCGCGCTTCTTACGAAGCACGTCGTAGCTCTGGCAAAGCTTGATCACGTCACTCACCGTGGCAGGATTTTTTACCCAGAGCATTTGGCACGCGTCGTCAGAGATGCCTTTCATGATGTTCTCGATCTTATCCGCTTCAGTCATTAGCGGATCGACACGCTTGCATAGGTCCACGATGTCCTCTATATAACTAGTGAACGACTCATCGACTTGCTGAGTGCGCTCACGCAAGCGTTGTTCTGCCCGGAGCTTGCGAACTGCAGGGCGGCCGAACACTTCTGCAAAATTCTTTTTAAATGCAGACCAAGATGGCAGGTCTGCCTCATGGTTGCGAAACCAGAGGTTCGCCACGTCAGTCAGATAAAAGATTACATTGCTTAGCTTGATAGCGTCGTCCCATCTGTTGTAGCTACTGACGCGCTCATATGCCGCCAACCAATCGTCGACGTCCTGGTCGGCTGTGCCACTGAAGAAGCACGGATCACGCTGCCGTAGAGCTCCAGAACACAGCACGGTGGTTGGGAGGGGCGACGATGTCGTGGCAGTGTCATCCGGCATGCTGGAAGCAGAAAATGGAGGAATGTCTGTGTCACTGGCGACGAGGAGTTTTGCAGGCCGGGTAGGGTATATATATATATATATATATATATATATATATATATATATATATATATATATATATATATATATATATATATATATATATATATATATATATATATCACAATCCGATGAGACGACTTTCGGTGGCTGGGTTCCCCTTCTCTGTGTTGGTTGCTGTTTGCGAGACCCTCCTTCAAAAACTTAAGTATACGGAACCCGAGGATATAATAATTGTTTCTTTTTTATTGGGGGGGGGGGGAAGGAAATGGCGCAGTATCTGTCTCATATATCATTGGACACCTGAACCGCGCCGTAAGGGAGGGGATAAAGGAGGCAGTGAAAGAAGAAAGGAAGAAGAGGTGCCGTAGTGGAGGGCTCCGGAATAATTTCGACCACCTGGGGATCATTAACGTGCACTGACATCGCACAGCACACGGGTGCCTTAGCGTTTTTCCTCCATGAAAACGCAGCCGCCGCGGTCGGGTTCGAACCCGGGAACTCCGGATCAGTAGTCGAGCGCCCTAACCACTGAGCCACCGCGGCGGGGCCGAGGATATACCGGAGAAGATCGTTTCAGGACACAGAAGCCGCTAGCTGTGCCTTATGTACACAAGACCTCGCACATCTTGAGGAAAGTGGCCAACAGGTATTTTTTTTTAATTGGTTTTGGGGGGAAAGGAAATGGCGCAGTATCTGTCTCATATATCGTTGGACACCTGAACCGCGCCGTATGGGAAGGGATAAAGGAGGGAGTGAAAGAAGGTATGGTGTGAGTGTCGTTTTTTCGGCTCCTAACAAGCTGGAAAAGTTGTGCCCCGGAATCTGCAACTCTAGGAAGCGGGGTTGCCAGATAAAGCACGACACTCCGTTTATCAAGTGTTCCGTAGGAGTGGTCTACGCTATCCTCTTAACTTGTGGGAAGTTTTATGTCGGTCAAACTGGCCGCTGCATCAACGAGCGTTGGGGGGACCATGCCCGAAATTTGTCAGACTTAAACGATAAGTACGCACATTTGGTTGCGCACGTAATGAGCTGCGACGGGTGCGAAGCGCCTTTGAATGAGACGAATATTCTTGGCAAGAGCATAGATAAGACTGCGTGTGTTAGCCTGGAGGCTTTCTACATAAAGAAATTTGGCTGAAGGTGCATCAGTACTCCTTCTTTATCTCTTTTTTCCTCAGAGCTTAACTTGTTAGGTTCAGTCATCATGTAATTTTTCTTTTTCTTGTACGACTTTCGGCTGCCTGCCCGTTTCTGCGAAGCGATGTTGCCTTTGTTCACCTTCTCCTCCTTGTCACCCTTCTCTCCCTTTGAAGCTCCACTCTGTATAAGCTGCATCCTGGCTTCAATAAAAATTCAGTTGTGAAAAAGCGTTTGTGTCTCGCTGTCGTTCGTCCTTGTGGTTTGCTTGGTTTTGGCGGTAGGTTTTCTCTAATTCAAGTATGCACCAACCGGCCCAAAAAGAGGCATTAATGTAGTTCTGAGAAAGCAGACTCGAATGCTCGACTGAGAAATCGCAACTGCTGCGAGACTGGAGAGGCAAGAAAAACGGGGCGGTCCCTATCAGTGAGTACCTGAAACACGAGGTCTACCTGGAAGGAACGTCTATACCGGAAAGACAACAATACGAATCTTGGTCATGTGGGTTGGATCCAACCAACGTAGTACTCACACTTTCACCCTGCTCAAAGCAAAAACACTACAAGTCGCATGCATGATCACCCGCATCACTAACAGGCTCTGACGTGGCATGCGCGAAGACAACACACTAAATCTAGACAGAAACCTGGTTGTTGGCCGAATCACGTACAGCCTACACTACCAGTGCGTCAACGAGGGCGAAATACGACAAGCGGATGCCTTGCTGCGCGAAGCGTCAATCGGGGACCTTTTTCCGTTAAAGCATAAAACTGCAAAAAAGAAAAGGTTTTCACCGAGGTACTTGTGCATTCGCACTGTCGTTGACTACTTTCCTGCGCTGAAAGGGGCATTGCGACATAATTTTTTTTTTCAATGGTCAGAAGGCACTTCACGCATTCCAGACACCAGGTCAAAATAAATCATTGAAATCGGAGCATGGAAACCAAATACACAGGCAGTCGAAGCTTCCACGCAATGTCCTTGCTAGCAGAAGCCGTAGAGGCTCATTTTGACGGCGTCGCCATTCCGCGTGCAGGTCAAAGGCAGAACAAGCGTGATTAACACAGCACGTGAAGGGATGCAGTATTGTAATGTATTTGGCAGTGTTAGAAGTCGAAAGTTACCACCGGACCGCACCTCCTCCTTTCCGGAAACACCCCCAACTGTCTTCCGTTCTGCTTTGCTGTCAAATTTTTAGCCAGGATGTGGCAGCGGAATTTATTCTTTTCCTTTTGCTGCCTTATCGGGATTGGCAGTTCGAACAGGAACGCTTACGACTGCCTCCACGATAGTTTCACATAAATGGAAGGTGTTCGGAAAGTGGAAGCGAAGAGGAAACTGCTTCCTTTCACATTTCTCCAATGCGAAGAGCTTACAAGAGAACACATTTGGCAACTACACGCCTAATGAACCAGAAAGGGAGCACTCAGTATGGTTGCCACCTCATGTCTTCTGCCGAAAATCGCTTCTACGTTTTGTTTCGTTTCGTTTCAGCAATATAAAAAATAAAATCGCTTACTGTGTTCGCATCCCAGGGCCCTCCTGTTACAAAATGAAAAAGAAGCAGCCTATTAAGGCAGGCGAGGTTGTGTTCTCACCGTTATCAGGAATAATGTGACAATAAAAATCATGGGCCTGAACCCGCTCCATGCGTTTTCACCCTGCTTATTGCCTGGACAGGTTTTCCACTTTCACGGGGTGTAAATAAATGGAAATGGTTTGGTTCCCAGAAAAACTGTCCATTCTTCCCGTTGTAATTTTTCCAGCCGTATGCAATAATAAATTTCCCACATACTTACTAAGAGACCGTTGTGTGTAATGGCTCCTCGGGGCGACCAGAAGCCTTTCGTCTCGGCGCACCCAAATTCTCACAGCATGTCGCTGCTCGCTGCACACTGCAGAAGGAGTGGCGTTTAGTGCATGCACGCCAGTGGCATCAAAGGAGAGTTCGATACTGCTTATGCCAATACACGACGACGATAACCCGGTCTTTTATATTCCGGCAGGCTCACGTCACGATACAGAGAACGATCGAGGCGCCGTCGGTCGACACGCAAACCGCCACGGCGAAACGGCAGCCGCCAACATTTGCGCGCTGCGCCGACAATTAATGGCCATTCATTGCTTCCGCACGCATCGTCGGCTTGAGTGAGATGTTCAACGCAGCATGTTTCCAGCCAGGACTATAATGTCCAGTATCTAGTACTGGCTAGCGCGCGTAAAGAAGCGGGCGGTAAGATGGCGGCTGCGGGGAGGCTGACGCGTCACACACCGCCATGTTGGCCCGGTGAAGCTAGGCCTCTCGCGGACCGGCGGCGCAGAAGAAGCAACACCCAGCGTTCGGCTAATGTCCTGGAGGCTGCAGAGGCAGAGTCTGTGCAGCAGATTGCTGCGCCAGGTGGCGGTGATCTGGTGTTTTGTATAATGACAAGCGAGCGTAAAGCTGCAAGAGCAGAGGCGAGAAGCGAGCAAGCAGCGACGAGGAAGCCCGCATCGGCACTTGCAGGCACTGCGAACCGGCATCTACCAATAGGCGGCGGACAGTCGCTAGATAAGAATTGTTGTGTTAATTGTTATTGAGACGGAGGAGACGCTCTATGCCTCAGTTTTAGCGCAATTAAGTCAGGTGTGGTGACCTTCAACGATACAACTGATCAGGTGCTTAAAATAAAAGTCCATGAAAAAGCTATAGTGGCTGAGTACAAATTTCTCGGGGTATGGGCAAACTAAAAAATAGATGCACAGGGAAAAAGACCAATAATCTCTTATGACAAAAGGGCGCAGAGATGTTCGAATAAGGAAACAATGGGCATTCATCATCATCATCATAAGCCTGACTACAAACTCTGCAGGGAAAAGGTCTCCGTCATGTCTTTCCAATTAACCCTGTCCCTGCCCACCTAGCTTTCTAACGCCCCCTGCTACGCTTGCCTTCTCTTGAAATCCACTCCGTTACTCTTAATGACCAGCGGTTATCTTGCCTTCGCATTACAGGCCCTGTCCAAGCCTATTTCTTCCTCTTGATTTAGGCTAAGCTGTCATTAACCCGCGTTTGTTTCCTCATCCACTTAGCCCGCCTCCGGTCTCTTAACGTTACACCTATAATTTTTCTTTTCATATCCCTCTGCGTTGTCCTTAAGTTAAGCTGAACGCTTTTCGTGAGCTTTTTGCCCCGTACGTGAATACCGGTAAGATACAGCTGTTGTACACTTTTCTCTTGAGGGAAATTGCTAAACTGCCATTCATGGGAACCTGCCATATGCGCTCCACCCCATTCTTATTATTCTACTTATTTTCCTTTCATGATCCGGATCAGCGGTCACTACCTGCCCTATAGCTAGGAGACGTGTTCTTTTTACTGGTTCCAGCCCTTCGCTGCCAATTGTGAACTGCTGTTTCCTTGCGAAATTGTTGAACGTTACTTTGGTTTTCTGCATGTTAATTTTTGACCAATCATTCTGCCCTACCTGTCTAACATGGGGCATTATGGGGGTAAAACAAATATGAAGTGCTAAAAGGTATTTGAAAAGGAAGAACTACCAGGGGCACTTAAGTTTGCTTACGTGCTATGAATGCGAAAGCATTCTAGTCTACTGCTGTTTCCTTAAAGCGTTTTTGTAACTTATTTCGTATTGTTCACCAAACTGCACACCATTCGGAGCTCCGTTTGTTGATGCCCAGATATGCAGAACTTCGTACATTTATTAATGTCGCAGTCGCAGAGACCAAATATGTTAAAAACATAGAGGTAACACTGTCCAGTAATCTGAGCGCGAAACAGCGCGTAAATAACGTTTGTCAGAAGGCCCAAAGCAAGTTTTATTTCCTTAGAAGGAGACTTCGCAATGCTCCTCCAGCTGTAATACTTAATGCATATAAAGCACTCGTGAGACTATCCCTAGAGTATGCTGATATTATATGTAGTCCTCACCAGAAATATTTAATGGGTAAACTGCAACGCATTCAAAACTTAGCATATGCTTTGTATACTCTATCTAATGCAGCCAATCGCGCATATCTAACCTACTAAAGAAAGCAATTTTACACAACCTAGCTCAGCGTAGAGTAACATCAAGACTTCAGCTTTGTGTCTACTTTATCCTACCACTTCAACATAAGAAGACAAGGATACCTTCTGGAACCATACCGCGACTCCTCGAAGACTAAAAATGCGAAAGCACTTCGCCAACCCACAATACCGCATTAATGTCCACTAATATTCCTTGTTCCCTTCAGCTATCTCTTACTTGAACAAACTGCCATTTAATGTTGTGGACTGCAACTCAGTAGATTCCTTGTTACAACATGTCAATCGCCTTTAATTAACATCATTACCACCGTGACGCCCCTGTCATGATGAATTGTGGTTTTTTACTTATTTGCACGTATACTTGTTTTCCTAACTCGATCCCCGATTGTTTATTTTGTACCTTCTATCCACTCATGCATGGGCCGGAGAAGCGCCTCTAGTATGTGTAAAATAATTAAACTGGCCATCATCTACATCGCATTCATAGATGGCGGCGAGTCTCCATACCAACGCTTCAAGAAAAAATTGAGATCACACCGGCACCCATATTCGAGGAATGTGTGAGCATTGACAAGGATTCGAACCTGGGTTATTTAGGCCACAACGCAAGGTACTAAGCACTATACGATCACGGCAGCCCGGAAGGGGCGACGAAGGGCACAGGGTCGCGTGATCATCTGATTGAGAGAACTGACGTCAATTCATCAAATTTTCCAATTGCCTCAATTAATTGAATTAATTAATCAAGTTATATCATTGCCCATGTTGAGTTTTCAAACTTGCCGTTACGCTTCGTTCTCAAATTTGGTGCCTCTCTTCGCGCCGTCCATACTTACGATTTTTCAAATTTGGCGCCACTTTTTGGAGAATTTTGGCTCTAATTATACAACTAAGTACCCCATATGTACCTCGTGATTTGCCCTGCGAGATTTTTTCATGCTCTATCTAATGCAACCATTCCTTTGCTTAAAACTATATTCGTTCGAACGCTATCGTGATGATATGCTCGTGATGACACGAAACCGCAAACATAGCCATGCAATGCTTACGCATTAATAAGGCGCTACAAAGCATACGAGCCGAAACAGGACGACGATACAGGCGGCACGTTAATCAACTACCAACGCAGTGGCGCAGTGGAAAAAAAGAGCGGTGGTGCAGTGGTTGAGCGATTCGCCACTGCACCACGGCTGTGGCAGGTGGCTGTTCCTGTCACAGCCACCCGTAGGGATTGTGCGACTCATGCTGTTCTTCCCGAACAGCTGCACTTCCCGAAAAACTTCACGCGCAGCTTGTGCAGCGCTCCTCCGAACTTACTCGAGTTTGCCTTAGTTACTGCCGAATAGCTAGGGTTAGCTCGGGTCAGTGTCCATACTTTCTGTTAACTCTTTCTTACCCACTTTCTGTAGATGCCATGCATGAGCCAAGTAATGCTTACGCATTAATAATGGTGCCAGGGCTTACTTTAAGGAATGCGGTTTTGAGTCTAAGAGCAGAAGCTCAGTCGAGATTATAAATTTATCAGAGGGCCGTTGGAAGATTAGCACTAGGTGCCCACGGAAAAACCTGAAACGAGGCAGTACAGGGACGTATGGGCTGGGCATCTTTCGAAGCCCGGGAAGCTTATAGGAAAATGTTATATGAAGAACGCCTCAGGAAACTGGACGATAAAAGGGGGGCAGTTAAGGTATTTAAATACCTATACAGAAAGTGCGTTGACTCACACACTGGCGGAAAAGTACTAGGAAGCTAAACATTCGGAGGTCTTGAGTTCGGATCACACCGGTGGTATGTAGTCGTTTTTCTTCTGCTCTCTTATCAGTTATCTTTAAGGAATTAATTAAACTCTTAATCTTGCTTTAATAATAATAATTATTATTTGGTTTTATGGGAATTTAACGTCCCAAAGCGACTCAGGCTATGAGGGACGCCGTAGTGAAGGTCTCCGGAAATTTCGGCCACCTGGGGTTCTTTAACGTGCACTGACATCGCACAGTACACGGGCCTCTAGAATTTCGCCTCCATCGAAATTCGACCGCCGCGGCCGCGATCGAACCCGCGCCTTACGGGCCAGCAGCCGAGCGCCGTAACCACTCAGCCACCACGGCGGGTAATAATAATAATAATAATAATAATAATAATAATAATAATAATAATAATAATAATAATAATAATAATAATAATAATAATAATAATAATAATAATAATAATAATAATAATAATAATAATCATTTATTATTATTATTATTATTATTATTATTATTAATATTATTATTAATATTATTATTTGGTTTTGGGGGAAAGGAAATGGCACAGGATCAGTCTCATATATTGTTGGCACCTGAACCGCGCCATAAGGGAAGGGATAGAGGGAGTGAAAAAAGAAAGGAAGAAAGAGGTGCTGCAGTGGAGGGCTCCGGAATGCAGTGACACCGCGCATTGACATCGCACAGCACACGGGCGCCTTAGCGTTTTGCCTCCATCGAAACGCAACCGCCGCGGTCGGGTTCGAACCCGGGTACTCCGGATGAGTATCCGAGCGCGCTAACCACTGAGCCACCGCGGCGGGTCTTTAATTAACACCGCAACTTAAAAAAACATCCGCTATGCTCCTTGGTTGCGGCGGCTGTTGGCTTCCGTCATGTATGTCATAACGAGCACCTCTTTGCCCTTCACTTGTCTCCAGTAAGAATACAGGACACAAGGACGCAGAAGAGCTTCAAACCACAGGCAAAAATCCCGAAGGTAAAAACTCCATTAGTTCAATGGAAAAGAAGCAATGTGTAGAACTATATCGATACTGGAAAAGGCAGATCAGGAAGGGATCGTTCTGTGATAACTCAAGAGGCAATGCCCGACTCTTTGAAGCTGTATCAGGGTGTCTTGTACTGTATCCTATAACAAACTTGCAGCGCTACCAAAGGCATAGACCTCCACAACCAAACAGGAGAGCACGTTAGACGTAATCTGCCGCGCGTACTCGTCTGCGGGTCGTCTGCTAGCGGAGTACAAAGATATGGTTAGAAAAGAGTATAAATCTCCGTCATCAACGTGTCCTCTCCCTATGCACGCTTACGTTCGCTAAACGCAAGCATTTTCCATGACGTCACGCCGTTTGATACATTCGTGCTTTTAGTTCAGCGCATGAAAACGGAGGCAGAACGATAAGGTGTAGGATGAACCGATGCGCGCGCCCCGCCTAGCGGCACCACCTGGTGGTTAGACCTGGAAGCATTTTTGTGAACAAATCGGTGCTTCCCTTTATGACTAAAAATGGCAGACGCGTCATTCTAAAGAAAAAAATTGTAAAGCAAATGTTGCGCTCATATTCATTACTATAGGCGAGATTAGTGTCATGGATCTCTCCGGAGAACACTCGGACCGAAATAATGGACTAGGCGACAGGTGTTCCCACACAGGCGCACATTTAATACACCCTATGTGACACGCACACTAGCACAAAAAACTAACACAAAACACAGACTATCAATACACACGACCCGGGAACACTGCTACTAGCGTCTACTACTAGCGTCTACTACTAGCGTTCTACTGCTAGCGGTCGGGGTTCGTGCTCACGGTTGGTTCGGCGCTAATGCGGTGTAGCATGGGTCCAGTAGCCGGCGTCGATGTGGCGTTCGACGTGTTCGGCCTGGCGTCGCTGGCGGCGTCGTACAAGCTTCCGGTCCAAGCGCCCGTGGAGGTGATGCCGGTGACTTTGGCTTAGGGGACACCACCCGGATGGCTGGCAACAGCACTGGAGACACCCCTGCCCGTAGCAGGTGGTAGCGTCCTCCGTTGACTCCCCGGAACAGGCTCAGCAACGGCAGGAAGTCCACGGTGCGAAGCCGTAGAACTCAAGCTCACCGGAGCAGTAGCCGGCGTCGCTCTCTCCCAGCCGAAGCGTCCCTGACCCGCCGCTTCTCTGTTCTTTCCCCCCGTGCCTCGCTGTCGTGGTCTTCTTCCCCACAAATCATCTCTTCCCACCTCACCGAGTACTTCTTCATCCTCTTGATTCTTAGGTTAATCCACGTCGTCCTTATCGCCATCCTCATCGTCTTCAAACCTTTTTCGTTCATACTTTTATTTCAGACTCCCTATTATATGTGACAACGGCCCCCTCTCTCAAGAGTTTTGTAGCGATAGCTACATTAAGGTAGCATTTCGAGCCTTCAGCGTGGCGGCGCCGCCACCCTGTGGCTGCGCCGCCACGGTGTCACGTGGTTGGTCACGTGGTCTGCCGGCGGTACGGCGCCATGGCTGATCACGTGGTTGATCACGTGACCAAGTTCCACTCGGCCAGCTGTAGCTATCGCGTCACTCCAGGTTTAACCAGAGCTAAACCACCAGCAATTATTTCTAGCGATAGCTACATTACGGTAGCTGTTCGAGCCTTCAGCGTGGCGGCGTCGTGGCGGTGGCGGCGCTGCCACCCTGCGGCTGTGCCGCCACGCTGTCACGTGTTTGGTCACGTGGTGCGAGCAGCTGCCGGCGGCGCGGGGCCGTGGCTGATCACGTGGTTCGTCACGTGGTTGGTCACGTGACCAAGTTCCACTCGGCCATCTGTAGCTATCGCGTCACTCCAGGTTTAACCAGAGCTAAACCACAGGCAATTTTTTTTGTAGCGATAGCTACATTGCGGTAGCTGTTCGAGCCTTCAGCGTGGCAGCGTCGTGGCGGTTTCGGCGCTGCCACTCTGCGGCTGCGCCGCCACGCTTTCACGTGTTTGGTCCTGTGGTGCGGAGCAGCTGCCGGCGGCGCGGCGCCGTGGCCGATCACGTGGTTCGTCACGTGGTTGGTCACGTGACCAAGTTCCACTCGGCCAGCTGTAGCTATCGCGTCACTCCAGGTTTAGCCAGAGCTAAACCACCGGCAAATTTTTTGTAGCGATAGCTACATTACGCGAGCTGTTCGAGCCTTCAGGGTGGCGGCGTCGTGGCGGCGCTGCCACCCTGCGGCTGCACCGCCATGCTCTCACGTATTTGGTCACGTGGTGCGGAGCAGCTACCGGCGGCGCGGCGCCGTGGCTGATCACGTGGTTCGTCACGTGGTTGGTCACGTGACCAAGTTCCACGCGGCCAGCTGTAGCTGCAGCGTCACTCCAGGTTTAACCAAAGCTTAGCCACCGCCAATTTTTTTTCTATGAAAAACTGCTCACATTATTCTCATCTTCAAGCCTTCCAGCCGACCGACCATCTTCTGTGGCGATTTTGGACCCAGCGCACAACACACCGCAGAGGTCCAGCACACACCAAAAGCACACCACTAACACAAAACTCGAAACTGCATTTTCGGAACATTCACACACCACTGCCGTTGTCCGTACGGTGTCCTTAATAAACATGTTGATGTCCACAAAACACAACGTTGTATAAGCACCGAACATCGACAACAAGAACAACAAAAATATACATATCCTGAGAAAGCTAAAGCGGTTTAGTTGGCTCCACTCCTGAAGTCCGGTCCAACGTTATCTCTGTCTTTAATATATTCCGCCTGAAATGAGTATTCTTGCAAGGCCAAACTCCATCTCATGACTTTGTTATTGTTCATTTTGGCCTTGGTTAAGCATTCAAGCGGCTGATGATCCGTTTGAATTTTGAAAGGTCCCTTATGAAGATAAATGTGAAATTTCTTTTCAGCCCACACCACCGCCAAGCATTTCTTTTCAACGGTGGAGTAATTAGGTTCAATAGCCGATAGTCTCTGACTTGCGTAAAGTACCGGATGTAGCACGCGATTCTCTTCTTGCAAGACTATGGCTCCTAAAGCTCGGCGTGATGGATCAGTGCGAAGCACAAACTTTTTCCAATTTCGGTGCGAGCGAAACGGGCGGTTTGCCATATGCCATTTTAACATTTCGAATGCGTTGTCATGTTCCGCAGTTCAATTCAGCTTATTGCTTGGACCCTTCTTACTGAGTTCGAAAAGCGGATCGGCTATGTGGGCATAATCGGGAATTAAGTCCCTGTTGTATAAAGTCCTTGTTGTTAAACCCAAGGACGACTGTACATCTTTCTTGGTCGTCGGTGTCTGGGCTTGCTGTATTTTGACCAAGATGTCTTCTTTCGTCGCGATGCGGCCCATGCCCAGCTTGTGCCCGAGAAAAGAAATGGCTTAAAAGCCCACCTTACACTTTACCGGTTTTATGGTCAACCTGATTTCCTGAATTCTATCAAATAGTCTTTCCAGCGTAATTACATGCTCTTCCCATGTATCTGTTGCCACAAGGATGTCATCAATATAGTGTTCTACATTTTGAAGCCCATCCAGAACCTTCATCATCAGCTTCGTGAATATTGCGGATGCTATCTTCAAACCAAAATGCATGAATTTAAATTGAAACAAACCCGCCTAGCAAGAAAAGGCGCTCTTCTCTTTCGACGAATCTTCCATTGGTATTTGCCAATACCATTTAACTAAGTCAAATTTAGAAAAAAAACCTTTTTGTGAGCCACTTTAGCGAACACCACGTCCGCTCTTGCTATAGGTTCGGCATCGTACTATGATGTCCTTTAGCCGGCGAAAATCTACACTCAGTCTGTTAGAACCATCGGGTTTTCTGACAACCACGAGAGGCGCATTGTATGCTTACCACGACCTCTCAATCACACCTAGCTCCAACATATCCCGCACATCATTTTCGATTGATTCTTGAACTAGTAGAGGTAGTGGGTATTGTTTCACGCTGATTGGTCTATCTGTAGAGAGATCTAGTTTGCAACATATGACATCCGTTTTGCCAGGCACATCCAAAAACACATCCCGAATGCTTTGGAGTAGCGCCTTTATCTGTGATCTTCTGTCTTCATTCAAATTGGGGTTTATTAACACCTTATCCCATCCTACAGTTTTCTTTCCACTGCACGTGAACACCTCGGCAACATCATCTGTCTCCTCTGCCACTACCGAGCATGCTACCTTGGGGGCGCGCAGTACGGGGACTCTTCGTACTTTTTCAACATGTTTGTATGGAAAACCTTCATGGTGTTTTTATCGATAACTCATAATCCATGCCATTTTTATTCTGCACCACAGGGTAAGGGACCTTCCACTGCATCAGTAACTTATTATGATCCATGGGTAGCAAGATGAGAACCTAGTGGTGGTGGTGGTAGTGGTTTTATTAAAAATAATAGTAAAAGGAAGGAAAAGATTTTTGCTAGCCCCGGCATCTGCCATCGATACTGAAGCACCTGAGCTGGGGCAGCGGAAATAAACGACAGCAGGCAGAATGGAGAAATGAAATGAAAGAGGTGAGGGGACAGGAATAGAGGACAGGGGGAGAAGTAATATGTACAAACTATTTACACAATAAGTAATGTGTCCAGGTTGTGCGCGTGATTAGTTCATTTAAGAGGAATTAAATCACACACGCGCACAGCGCTGTGTAGGTTACAACTGGAGTGGGGCGTCCAGTTATTAATCGTTCAAGGTAGAACTCGCGGAGCGTTCGGTCACTGCGTGTAACTACCTGACGGAGAACAGACGGGACGTCAAGCCCGTGTGTTCGAGAAATGCACAGAGGCTCACCAAAGTTCGCTCACGAGTGCGCGCACTGCCCTGCGGCCACAATAGCGTCTTGATGGAGTCTGGTAGTATGCCCGGCGCCCTATAGGCCGCGAGCATATCGCGACGAGCGTCGGCGAACGCGGAGCAGCGAAGGAGCAGATGTTCTAGTGTTTCCACTGCACCGCATCCGTCACACACATCACTCGTCGCGATTCCGTGACGCACCCGTCGTTCCCCGGGCCACACGCAGCCAATGCGCGCGCGGAGGATCATTGCACGTTGCGACCGTGTAAGTGCGCGACAGCCGGTGACACTGTCGATGCGCTCACCTCCCGCGATGCGTGGGTCGGGGTGCTGCTTTCGGAGATGGTCGTGAATGGCCGCACGCACGTCCTCCAGCGCAAGGGGCAGATCGCTGGCAGGTAGTTGGTGTGCAGCGGTCGCGAGGTCGTCAGCTTCTTCGTTGCCGGCGATGCCGCAGTGGCCGGGCACCCACTGTGCACGCACGGCACAACCTCTCTGCGCGAGGCGCTCGATGCGCGAGCGAATTTCCCGCACTAGTGGGGTACCGCGGCCGTTAGATTGCAGGCGGCTGAGGGCGGCGCGGGAGTCGCACAGCAGAGCACTCCTGGGCGGCGGAGGGCCGAGGGTGAGCAGCAGGTCCAGCCCGAGCAGGATCCCCATCAACTCCGCCGTGGTGGAGGAGCCCAGGAAGGTTGCGTGTTGCTGGCTGTGCAGTCGCAGGGCGGGGATGGTGGCCGCCGCAGCAAGGGAGCAGCTGTCGCGGGCCACTGAGCCGTCGGTGTACACGAGGAGATGGTCCTGGAGCTCCTCGTGTATGACGGCTCTGGCCAGCTGCTGCACAGCGCAGAGGGGTGTGCTGCGCTTTCCCGCGATGCCGACGATCTCTCGCTGTACCTCCGAGGCAGCAGGCCAGGGCGTGCAGGAGCCGTAGGGGGGTGGGCCTTGGGTCAATTGCTCATACTCGAGCAGCGCCGCGCCCATTCGTGAGCGCGGGTGCGAGCGAATACGCTGCAGCAGCGAGCCGCCGTCCGGTGCGCGGTGAAGCCGGTCGATGTCGCCCGGATTCAAATTCCTGTGAGTGGCTTTCTTGTCATAGTAGCCCTTATAGCGTTCGCGCGCCCTTTCCAGGCCTTGATGTGCAAGTCTGCATGTTTCCTCCAACTTGTCCCGCAACTCAGGAACGTATGCGTATGTTGTCTTGAGATCTGACGCAATCTATGTATTTGCTCACAGCTCCTAGTATTGTAAGTGGACCTCTAGCAGTTCTACCATACAACATCTCGAAGGGCGAGAAACCAAGACTCATTTGCGGTACTTCGCGGTAAGCGAACAAAGGAGATGGCAGATATCTATCCCAATCAGTAGGTCTCTCCTGGCACATTTTCTTGATCATATTTTTGAGGGTGCCGTTGAACCGCTCTACAAGCCCATTACACATAGAATGGTAAGGCGTTGTCAGTAACTGCCTTACTGACAAACAGCGGTTAGCCTCCTTCATTAGTTCCGACGTGTAGTTCGAGCCCCGGTCACTCAAAATTTCTTTCTGGAACCAGTAACGCGAGAACATCTCCAAAAGACCCTCCGCCACTTGGATACTGTCAATAGTCTTCAATGGAATAGCGTCAGGATAACGAGTGGCCGCGTCAACCAGAGTAAGCACATATTTATTGCCTCTGGCGGATACTGCAGAGATTGGGCCCACAATGTCAATCACCACTCGCTGAAACTGTAGGTCGATGGCCGGCATCTTGCCCAGAGATACGGGACCAACTCTTCCCTTCGGAACTGTGCGCTGGCACACGTCACACGAGCGAACAAAGCGTTTAACGTCACTCTGGACACCTGGTCAAAAGAACTGCTTGGTGATCCTAGACAACGTTTTTTGAGCACCCTGGTGTCCGGCCAAAATGGCATCATGTCCTAAGCGTAGCACTGTCTCTAGCATATCTCTCGGTAACACCAGCTGTTGGGCCCGCCTTCCTGAGCTAAATTTGCATTCCCTGTACAAAAGACCGTTTACCAAATACGTACGACTCCTCTTTCTTTTCACTTTGCCCCGACTTACGAAGCCGGCTTTCAAGCTCGGGTCTTCTCTTTGCCTAATTGCAATTTCACCTGGTGTTACACTAAGACACATCGTAACAGGTGTAGAGAGCGGACGCTGCGTTGATCGGACTGTCGCTTGAGCTCTTGTCTCCCCTGCTGACGAGAAACTGACTGCCCCATCACCCGCCTTAGCTGCCGTGGGCATTTCCTCCTTTGGGCGTTCTTCAACGTCGAGCATCTTCCACTCGGGATCCAGGCCTCTCCGGACCAAAACTGTGTTGGCTCCGCTGTCTCTAAGCACCAATATAGGACGGTCCCCTATTTGCCCAACAATCATCGGCACTTCTAGCACCCGTAATGTTTCCCAAGATGAGATCGTAGATGGGTTTATCTAAGCATTTTTCCACTACCTGCCCAATATAATATGGCGTGGACACTGAAATCCTGGCTTCAGGAAGGTACCTTACTGTGCTATCTACAAGAGTGACGGCCGACGCTTCCCCTGTAAGATCCTCGTCCTTCACCAGGCTTCTCCAAACCAAAACTATGTTGGCTCCACTGTCTCTAAGCACTAATATAGGACGGTCCCCTATTTTCCCAACCACCACCGGCATTGCTGGTTTCGACTTGGGTGTTCCACTCCCGCCTCATTTTCCAGCGGCGTTTGCTCTCCTTTCAGCTGTGGATCTTCAGGCGGTGTGACAAGTTCTGCCCCAGGGTCAACAACGCATGCAGCTCGGTCCTGCGTTCTATATCGGCACTCATCCAGAGTATGACCCCTCCTCCTACAACCTTGACACACAATCTGTGTTTTTTGGGCAGCGCTACTAGTCCGACAGTCAGCTGCACGGTGTCCCACATGCCGCAGAGAAAACACCTTACTGGCGCCTTAGATGCACCGCCATAGGATCTTGATTTTGTAGCACCTTTCTCTATGACCTTTTTGGTTTATTCCTTTGCCTTACTCATATTTCTGAGCCCTTGAGCCTCAAGGAATTGGTCGGCAGTGTCGGAAAACTCTTCCAATGACCACAACTTTCGGGAATAACGCTAGCTTTGAGCTGCAACATGCTAAAAATTACTCTATGACCAGCTTTTCACACACCCCTTCAAAACTATTTTCTGTGTTTGACATATCAAGCCACGTTACGAAATAGTTAGTCAGCCTACAGGAAAACTGCTTAGCGGTTTCAGAATCCTCAGGTTTCGCGGTGCGAAATCTCTCGCGAAAACACTCTGCCGTCGACCTGAATCTTTGGAGGAGTGCCTTGACTTTTTCGTAGTCCATGGACTCAGCAGCTGGCATCCTTCCAAACACATTCAGCGCCTATCCGACTAAACACATGCTCAATGACGTGGCCCATTCACTACGCTCCAAGCCTTGCCCCAAAGCTATCCGCTCGGATCTTTGCAGATATGCATCCAAATTATCTCTTTTGTCATCGAAAGGAGCCATCAGCTTCCTTGGACAAACTCTGGCCGGTCTAGGAGATTCTCTACCCGCTAAGGAACGCTGATCATTGTCCGTGAACTCCTCGTATCATCCCGCGACATGCGCCTGTTTCCACAAAATAAACTTCTCCCTTTCTATCCTTCTTTTATCCTGTTCTGCTCTTCTCCCTGCCTCGCGAGCTCTTTTATCTTCTCACTCTTCTTCTCGCGAGCTCTTTTCGCCTCCCGCTCTTCTGCTTCGCGAGCTGTTTTAACCTCGCGCTCTTCTGCTTCGCGAGTGTCTGCGCGTGCTTGCGCCCTTTCCTATCTCTGCCTTTTTGCCTCTTCTTTCTCCTCGTCACAGAGGCGCATCGCCTCTTCCTTGCTTAACCATAGCTTGAGCGCCAGTTCTAACGTTTTCGCGAAATCCATACTTTCTGCCGTTGAGAGATAGGAAAGATCCGAGACAAAGCAAAAAAGAAACAAAGAATGAATCCTGGCACAGGCTCGCCACTTAAATTTGTCACGGATTTCTCCGGAGAACACTCGGACCGAACGAATGGACTAGGCGAGAGGTGTACCCACACAGACGCACATTTATTCCACCCGACGTGACACAAGCACTAGCACACAAAACTAACGAAACTAACACAAAACACAAAGAATATCAATACACACGACCCGGGAACACTGCTACCAGCGTCTACTACTAGCGTTCTACTGCTAGCTGTCGGCGTTCGTGCTCACGGTTGGTTCGGTGCGTGTGCGGCGTTGCGTGGATCCAGTGGCCGGCGTCGAGGCAGCGTTCGGCGTGTTTGGGCTGGCGTCGCTGGCGGCGTCGCTGGCTGTGTCGTACAAGCTCCCGGTCCAAGCGCCCGTGGAGGTGATGCCGGTGTTGTTGGCGTTGGGGCACCACCCGGATGGGTGGCAACAGCGCTGGAGATACCCCTGGCCATAGCAGGTGGTAGCGTCCTCTGTCGACTCCCCGGAACGGGCTGCACGGCAGAAAATCCACGATGCGAACCCGTAGAACGCGAGCTCACCGGAGCAGTACGCGGCGGCTGCGTTTTTATGGAGGAAAAACGCTAAGGCGCCCGTGTGCTGTGCGATGTCAGTGCACGTTAAAGATCCCCAGGTGGTCGAAATTATTCCGGAGCCCTCCACTACGGCACCTCTCACTTCCTTTCTTCTTTCACTCCCTCCTTTTTCCCTTCCCTTACGGCGCGTTTCAGTTGTCCAACGATATATGAGTCCGATACTGCGCCATTTCCTTTCCCCAAAAACCAATTACATATAACCGGCGTCGCTCTCTTCCAGCCGAAGCGTCCCCTTCTCTGTTCTTTACCCCCGTGCCTCGCTCTCCCTCGCCATTTTATAGCCTTGAGGTTAGTCCACGTAATCCTTGTCGTCGTCTTCTTCTTCTCTTCTGCACCAATCATCCATTCCGACCTTACCGAGTACTTCTTCATCTTCTTTATTCTTCGGTTAATCCACGTCATCCTTATCGCCATCCCCGTCGTCTTCTTCAAACCTTTTTCCTTCATACTTTTATTTCATACTCCCTATTATATGTGACAATTAGACGAAGTGAAAGACCGGTTCCGAATTTGTGACCCGTGAACGTACTGAAAATGGTAGCATCGAACCCGACCGCGGCGGCTGCGTTTTTATGGAGGAAAAACGCTAAGGCGCCCGTGTGCTGTGCGATGTCAGTGCACGTTAAAGATCCCCAGGTGGTCGAAATTATTCCGGAGCCCTCCACTACGGCACCTCTTCCTTCCTTTCTTCTTTCACTCCCTCCTTTATCCCTTTCCTTACGGCGCTGTTCAGGTGTCCAACGATATATGAGACAGATACTGCGCCATTTCCTTTCCCCAAAAAACTAATTATTATTAAAGACGAATTCAGTCTGCTAGGCGAGCAGTCCTTTGAAGTGCGCCACCATTTTGGAAACGATGTTTAGAGCATGCAACAGTCGCGCATGCCAAACTCGTGAAGTAGAGTACGTAAAGCAAGCGTGCGTTAAGGCTCTATATGGAATAGCGTTTGGCATATGCGCACTTTAAAGCAGGCTATACTGTATGCCTGTATGCGTATTTTCCGCATACGGGACTGCATTCCGCAGCGTCAGAACGTTGCCTGTGCACTCGTCGCAGCTTTGACAGTTCTGCGAGTAGCTACTGGGAAGGAGTACAAACGCGCTACTACAGACAGGAATATAACGAAGTGAACATGTGCAGTATTGTGTTAAATGTGTAAAACAATTAAACATATTATACTCAAGTGTGATTGTATCCATTCGGGTGCCGATGCAGGCAAAGTCAGTACCCCTAAGGCCCCACGATTAATATATAATAACGGTCATGGCAATGAATATGCAGTAGAATTAAGTTAGCAAAAAGTGGTTGGAAGATTGGAGGCTCCAAAGCAGAGTGGTGACATACGGTTAGAGGGTTTGGTCTATGGTTTATAGTTTATGGAGGTTGAACGTCTAAAAGCGACTCAGGCTATGAGGGACGCCGTAGTGAAGGGCTCAGGAAATTTCGACCACCTGAGGTTCTTTAACGTGCGCTGACATCGCACAGTACACGGTCCTCCAACATTTCGCCCACATCGAAATTCGTCCGCCGCGGCCGGCATCGAACTCGCGTCATTTTCAGACTGATTTAAATCCCCGTTCAAGAAATCTAAAGAAGGAAAGTAATGAGAAAGAAAAAAACGCCAGTCGATTTGAGTAATTAGGCCAATGCGGATATGTGCGCTAACCTGACGTCAATTGTCAATTGGAGCAACGACTTTCTAGGTGGTACCAGGCTACCACATGATTACCACCCTTTCTTCTGTTTATCTGCTGTGCAAGCATCATTCGAATCATGTGGTCCTCTTAACCACCGCTGCCCATTCCCCTTAGCTCAGTGCGCTTAGGGGCGGTGCCGCCTAATTAGTGCCCTAGGTTCTCGCCTGGTTACCACAGCTCCACCTTGGAAAGTAAGCCACCCGGCGAGCAGGTGAGCAGTGGTGCAGCGCTATTTCTCTTCTGGTCACCGCTCGCTACATCTTGGCAAGTAAGACAACCAGTTGGCAGCTCAGTTGTGACGCAGTAACACAAGGTAGGTGCTATGTCAGGAGTTGCCATCGATGGGGCTTGGGCTGCTTGTGTTTGGTTGCGACGCCGAGGTTGCTCTTTCTGAGCAGCCTCTGACGATTTAATGGCTGCCACCTGACACGGTGGGAGAGTTGCCCACCAAACTGTGGGCAGGTGAGCAGCCTGTCCTAAAACCGGCTTCAGACAAACACACAATGCCCAAATGCGGGGAATGGCCACTACCAGCCGCTATAAAGAAAACAGAGAAAAAAAGCTATCATTAGCGGGATTTCGCAGCCTAGAGTAAGCTTAGGCTCTACCAGTTCTAGCGTTCCAAATCCGCTATGAGGGACGCCGTAGTGGAGGTCTTCGGATAATTACGACGACCTGGGGTTCCTGAACGTGCACGTACATCGCACAGTACACTGGCCTCCAGCATTTCACCCCCATCGAAACAACCGCCGCTGTCGGGATCGCCCCCGCATCTTTCGGGACAGAAGCTTGGCAACCTAACTACTGAGCAACCGTGGCAGCTTTAGTGCAGCTGTGCTCAAGTATTCTTTATTTGCGTTTGTCGAGAACATTGGGCAAGATGTCTCCACATTGCTGAATTTTTTGGCATAGAGCGGGTACATCTGTTCAGCTGGAAGGCAAAAAAAAAAAGAAAGTCGCCAGAGGCACTTAAGACTGCTTACGTGTGCAAATGCATAAGCCCACCCGCTAAATTTGTGCACTTAGTCGCGGCTCGACGTTATATTGTAACCCGATCCCACGCAACTGGAAATTCTACCTCTGCATGGCTCTACGTAGCCGCCGCCGCGACGCCGCCATATTCCTTCTGAACTGCGTGCTAACATCGTGAAGGTAGCCACCACCTTACCGCTGGTCGCGCCCCCCTGACCCACCAGCTGCTGCATCATGTTGCATTCGGATGCACGGACCGTCTGCATAGGGTCATTCTCGATCGCCACGGTCGCCTACTTACGGCTGCCACTATTCGCTCCTTGAACGCTTATGAGGCCGAGGAACTCGCAGGGGCTCTCGCCGTGACCCACCCTAGCTCCGCTCCTTGTGAGTACATCTCGTCCGACTCCGCTTCTGTGTGCCGCAGCTTCTACGATCTCACCGCAGACCGCTCTCTTGTGCGGGTCCTCCGTCACCTACCTCCTCGAGATAAGCCACGCACTCTGATCTGGACCCCTGGTCACGTGAAAACTGGTTTTGAAAAATGAAAAATGCCCCGCCGCTGTGGCTCAGTGGTTAGGGCGCTCGACTACAGATCCGGAGTTCCCGGGTTCGAACCCGACCGCGGCGGCTGCGTTTTTATGGAGGAAAAACGCTAAGGTGCACGCGTGTGCTGTGCGATGTCAGCGCACGTTAAAGATCCCAAGGTGGTCGAAATTATTCCGGAGCCCTCCGCTACGGCACCTCTCTCTTCCTTTCTTCTTTCACTCCCTCATTTACCCTTCCCTTACGGCGCGGTTCAGGTGTCCAACGATATATGAGACAGATACTGCGCCATTTCCTTTACCCCAAAAACCAATTATTATTATTAAAGATGAAAATTGGTTTTGAGGAAAGGAAATGGCGCAGTAACTATCTCACCTATCTCACATATTTCTGTCGACACCGGAATCGCGCCGTAAGGGAAAGGAGGAACGTGGGAGTGAAAGAAGGAAGCAGGAAAGAGGTGCCGCAGTGGAGGGCTCCGGAATAATTTCGAACACCCGAGGATCTTCAACGTGCACTGACATCGCCCTGAACATGGGCGCCTTCGCGTTTCGCCTCAATCGAAACGTGGCCGCCACGG
This sequence comes from Amblyomma americanum, assembly GCF_052857255.1. Lineage (NCBI taxonomy): Eukaryota > Metazoa > Arthropoda > Arachnida > Ixodida > Ixodidae > Amblyomma > Amblyomma americanum. The sequence goes on along the minus strand of NC_135507.1, from coordinate 99,136,683 downwards.
TCGGGATCGAACCGGTGTACTCCGAATCAGTAGCCGAGCACCATAACCACTGAGCCACCACGGCGGCTCTTCGGGGAAATGGACAGGCGCATGCCTGGGCCCGCGCTCTTTCTTGCCGGGCTGACTTTCCTTCGGCCGCCTGCTCTTACCCGGAACTCCGTTTCGACCCCATAACCCCGGTCTTCGCCAAGATTCTAGAGCATTTTTTCTCCCAAAGCCGCCAATACCCCCTTGTTTACCCTGGCCTCCGCTGGGAGGAGTCCATTTCGCTTCGCCAACTTGAAAATGGCACCTGCCATAACCGCGAGCGCTACCGCCACTTTTACCCTACCCGCCACCACGCCAATTGCCCCATACCCAGCAATTCTGGAAAAAAAGCATTTTTTAGCGGTAAACCATGTATGAGCGCAATGTTTCCATATATTGTAAGATTTCACTATAACAATCAATATATCTGCAGATCACCCCACTGCATTCTTGCATTTCTTTTTCATTTGACGTTTTCGGTATTGTCAAAAGCGTCCCACACTGATTTTCTATGGCAGTCTTAACTGTTGGCAGTCTTTCCATGGCAGTTTTAAGTTAACTATGGCAGTCTTAACCCTTTAAAAGAAAGATTTTGGTACATATCTGAAAAACGAACCATTACCTTCGATACTTCAGCAACAGCATCTTACAATTTTCCAGTGTTCAAAATTGTTGTCCGAGAATGTTGGACACGATGCAGGGAACATCCAACTCTATTTCGCACCGTCTGGGCTTGTCAGACCGAATGGTGCCCGTTCCCAATATAGCCGGCTGGGAGCGTGCCCTCCGGTCTCTCAACCTTGTTGATGAGCAGCAGCTGGTCCCGTGGCTACGGTGGCCACGAGGGCCGTTGGGTCCTGGGCTATGGGCTTCACTTCCTTACCGAAGTCCCCGACAGCCTGACCGATAAATAAATCTTTCAGTATAATCTCAAGTTAACATTCATAAATCCCTGGAAGTCCTCATACCTCTCCTGACACAGTGGTGCAGCGGTTAAGCAGTGCGCCAATGCCTCGTGATGGTGGGTGGTGCCACCAGTTGTATTTCTGCGATCCAGGTTGCTCTTCCCGAGCAACCTCGCGCGATCAATTATTAATTTAACTGCCACCTGCCAGTTCGCATGAGGACGCCATATTTTATGGGTACCATCGGGTGCTAACATACACACGCAGACGGGTTTTCGCCGCGGTGGCTCAGTGGTTAGGGCGCTCGACTACTGATCCGGAGTTCCCGGGTTCGAACCCGACCGCGGCGGCTGCGTTTTTATGGAGGCAAAACGCTAAGGCGCCCGTGTGCTGTGCGATGTCAGTGCACGATGTCACTGCATTCCGGAGCCCTCCACTACGGCACCTCTCTCTTCCTTTCTTCTTTCACTCCCTCCTTTATCCCTTCCCTTACGGCGTGTTTCAGGTGTCCACCGATATATGAGACAGATACCACGTGATTTCCTTTTCCCCAAAACAAATTATTATTATTATTATTATTATTATTATTATTATTATTATTATTATTATTATTATTATTATTATTATTATTATTATTATTATTATTATTATTATCAATGAGGCAAGTAAGGCTTACTCCTTAAAAACAGACAAGCATTCGTGTCTAACACGTTCATGGCTCCCGCATGAATAAGGGACGCTGATTTCCCGGAGCACACCTTTATTTCAGCATTGATGTTTAGAGCCTCGGACGCGTGACGTGCGTCTATGCGGAGAGCACGGGGTCGGGGGAAGAAATGCGCACCCTGTGCGCTCCTTCGCAACGGGATGACGGAGACCACGTGACGTCATAGGAAGAGGGTCTCCGCTAGCCAGCCGCCTCCTTATCACCAGATTAGACCAGGCAATCTCCAGCAAAGCTGCGCCGAGTCTTTTCTGCTAGTCTCTGTGAAAGAAAAAGAAAAGAGAGGCAGAGGAGAAGGAAAGAAGCAGGAACCAGCTGGCAGAAAAGCAAGGCCGTGCGTCACCTTTCTAGGAGAAAAAATAAACACGGAAAAAAAGCGAACGATAAAATGACTAAAAACGCGAGACGGAAGCGACGCGAAGGCTGGGACTCCAGTGCAAGGTTTATCGGGCATCGTGCGGGCAGCGCGCGCTTTTTCGCTGCCGTCGGCAAGCTAGGGCTGCAAAACGAGCTCAAAACAAGCTACAAAACAACGAAGCGGGCAAAACAGACTGCAAAACAAGGAGGTTGCTTTCCTGACCTTGCGACCGGTGTCAGAGGCTAATGCTGGCTCAGCGATCCTCGGCTCGGCGATGGCACAATCGCGCGGCACTCCGTTGGCCAAGGCAGAAAGATAGGCACCCCTTGCCGACGCGTCGCCGAGGTCTGAGGGCGGCCATGGCAGGCGGCTTCAGCTGTTTCATACCAGCCGCTTTTAACGCGACAGCGTTAAGGCTCACGGTTATGGCGCCGATGGCATGCGAGAATAATTAGTTGAGGTGGTTTAACGTCCCTTAGCGATTCAGGCTATGAGGGACGCCTTAATGAAGGGCTCCGGAAATTGCGACCACCTGGGGTTCTTTAACGTGCACTGACGTCGAACAGCACAAGGGCCTCTAGCATTTCACCTCCATTGAACTTCGACCACCGCGGCTGGAATCGAACTCCCGTCTTTCGGGTTAGCAGCCGTGCGCCACAAGTGAGCCACCGCGGCGGCAGGCATGCGAGAATATGCGGAGGTTCTGAGGTCGCACGTGGAGCGGCGGATTTGAAAAGTGATTAGTGATTAAAACGACATAAATTGTGAATATAAGGTTGCGACACGACTCCAACGTCACTGTGACATGCAAGAAGGTAAAGTGTATTAACTGCACTGAAGAGAAATTTCGGGTGAGATGGGAATAGAACCCGTGCCCATTGGATTCCGAGTTACATGCTACCGCTAGGTTAGCAGACCACGTTCGTCCGACTTCGTTAAAGGGGGCCTTGTGTCTCTTGTTCAACGCTGTCGGTGCCTGCGAAGTAGTACAGATAGAGGAGTCCAAGAGTGCCATTAACATTGTCGCATGATACCCTTGAGGCGGAGCTTAATTGTTCACCAAATTTTTTCTTGTTTGCATTCTACGCGTTTAAGATGCCAAGAGGATAAATAGTTGCAAGCACACAACCCAGGCTGTCGGTGAAATCGCAAGGCTGGGTGGAAACGAAGCTACCCACTAAAAAATAGCGCCTGGAACTTGCTAAAATCTTTTTTTTCCATTCGCACAAAAGAAGCGCAACTAACTAACGCTCCGATACAGCTTGCCTCTGTTACTGAATAGATATGCCGATCATCGAATCACCACAGATATTGAAATCACAATTAAATAGATTGTATTAGCCACTGCCGGCGTACTCCTGAGACTGTACCTGCTTCAGAAGATAAAGTGAAACGTGAAATAGTGCTCAAAAACACTGAAAATGAGGTCTCAGTTGGTGATTATACCAACTCGGAACTAAACGGCAATTCTCATGAGGGCCATCTTTTCCGCCATATTCACCCCGGCACTTCGAACAGCTGATTGTTGTTACTTTTTTTTTTTGATGCCATGCCTTTTTCACTGTGTCCGCTTTTGTATTTCTCGAGTGTCTCATATATAAATTTTGTTCCTTTTCCGATCCCGTGCATTCCACTTAGCATTGTGTACCCCTCACAAGATAATTTAACTGTTGCGTATTGTTATATTTTCTTATTGTTTTCTTTATCTAATTATTCTTTCTCTGTTTTAATGTGTTCTTGCCACAGAAATCTTGATTTTGCTCCCCCCTTATGTAATGTCGTCGGGTCTTTAAGGGAAAAATAAATGGAATGAAACAAACAAGATATGGTCGTCAGTTTGCGCACTTTATAAGCGCGTGTCAAGACTCCCAGTACAACAGGAGACGCAGAGTGCGGTGTCATAAAACTCTAATCGCACAAGTAGCCGGCTGCGGTATTTTAAGCGGCCCGTCGCAAAGCTCGCTAGCATTAAACCTGATTCTTCTGACCCCAGAATTCGTTACATGAGTGACGATTTACGACCATGACGATGAAGTAGCTCTGAATTCACGCGATTAAAGAAATAAGGGCTCTGGAAACGAATTCTTCAGTGGAGGTAAAAGATAAAACAAAGCTACGCCAGGCCTTCAGAGAGAGAAAGCCTTGAGTTGCGACAAAAAGTCAGCTGTTACGGCTTCATCAAAGCGTAATTAGGTCATTCGTCCCTTGGTGTCGTCCGACGTGACACGAAGATTGCCATTGCTTTCATTTTCACACTTCGCACGAAACGTGAAGCAACTGCAGCTCCATGCCAGGTTGTAGACGCGAACGGATGCAAATGAGGACGTAAGCGCGAGCGCGAGACTACAGCTAATTGTTCACTGCACTGAACTGCGGTAAATTAAGCCCTGCACCGAGCGAACTGAACGCGAAAGCACAGACCTCAACGCTGCGTTGAATTAAAAAGTACATTATGCTAAGAATTGTACTCTGACACGCTTATTGCGCATCAGTCAAAATATGAGTACTGAAACTTACATTATGGCTGCGTTTTTATTCTTTCAGTCTAGCAGTCTTACTCTGCAGCAAGTGTAAGGAAGGGATGACGACAATAATTTTTTTATGGCGTTGAGGGTCAGGATTTATAGCTCTTGAAAATTAAAAATGACAGTAATAAATCAAAATTCATTTACCAATGTACGCGCTATATGGAAAATTCTCTCAGGTAATGAATTGAAGTTTACCAATATCTCTCTAGACAAACTTATAAAACAGCTGTGCGTATCTTGGTACTTAACCATGGGGCAGAAAAGTAGAGGCTAACGAATACGGTTAAGCTTAAGTTAAGGACAACGCAGCGAGCTAAGGAAAGAAAAATGGTAGGTGTAACTTTAAGAGACCGAAATCGCACAGAGTGGGTGAGGGAACAAACGCGGGTTAATGACATCCTAGTCGAAACCAAGAGAAATAAATGGGTTTGGGCAGGGCATGTAATGCGAAGGCAAGATAGCCGCTGGTCCTTAAGGGTAACGGAGTGGATTCCAAGAGAAGGTAAGCGTAGCAGGGTGATGCACAAAGATAGGCAGGCGGATGAGATTAAGGAGTTTGTGGGGATACGGTGGCCGCAACTAGCAAAGGACAGGGTTAATTTGAAGGACATGGGATAGGCCGTTCCCTACTGCGGGCGTAGTCAGGCTGCTGCTGCTGATGATGATACGTGCTATACTCTGGACTCGCGCTACCTCCTTTCCCTTCCTTTCCTCAAACGCGTAATCCGCCCTCTCTCCTCTCTGTCTGCTTGAGAACACAAATGGAACAGCGTCAATCTTCAGGAGTCGTAATTTGAGCCCGAATTGTAGGTTTCCCAAGAATATCGCTCTAAATGCGTAATCAACGTGGAGAAAAAGCTCCAAAAGAAAAGGCGTCCAGGCTTGCCGGGAAGGCTGTGCAGTGCGATTATTTTCACAGTCGGAGTTTGCCACCACAAAGCAGCTTATGGGAAGGTGTGCGTTAATCAACGATGCTGTTGTGACGCCCTTGGGAGTAGCAGAACCTGGTATTTTTGTTTCGCCGTAGCGAAAGCTACATTATTAATGTCGACTACGGGAAAGCTTAGAGTTGGACAAAGCGTGCACACAGGTAACACAAACGCGAATTCCACGAGTGTATAGCGATTACGGCCACTTGGGAGCAGCGTGGATTCTGCGGCGTCACATACGCAGATTCCAGAGGCGGTCAGTAGTTGCAGCGGTACGATAAGAAATCGCTGAAAAAAATGCCTTTTGCTTGCCTCAAAAATTTGTCGTATCCACGAGTTTTAGTGGTTCAACTTCCGTTTTCATCAAAGCCTACAGCTACAAATTTTTGCCTCAGTATCCTTTAAAATGACACCGAGAAAATGCCATCCATTTTACGTTACTAGCAAAAATCAATTCTATTATTACTTTTCGGAATGTTCATCAGTCTTGTCTCCGCAAAAAAGCAGTCTTGTTTCCGAAATATACAGGCAATATATATTGCGGAGACAAGTACTATCAGCAAGAAATTAAACGCGAAAAAGACAATTGAGACACGAACAGGAAAATAAGAAACTCTTAGACCGGAAAATCTCAATACTAGCTCAGGTTATTTTAACCTCGAAGGCGCGCAGACTCTTTTTGAGAATTGTTGTTCAACCTCGCTTGGATTTCCTCTCCAGGTGCTAATAAGATGTTTCTGTGTTGTCATCACAGTTATTTGTTTTATTTTGTTCTCGTTTCATTCGTTGCTGATATACATTAAAAATTTTACCCTACACGCGTGGACATCAAAGAGATTCCGTGATCCCCGTTTGCTGTGTACGGCAGTGTAGACTAGTCTCTGGGATCCGTGCTGAGAAAACTCATCACCGACATGATATAGCAAAAGTGCGTTCTTTTACTGTTCTGATTGGCATGCACCTCCTTGAAGTGTTAAATTCACTTTAAATTTTCTCACCCATTGCGGCCACGGGATCTCAGGCCTGCCGCACCATGTATGAAGAGGGGAGGTGGTTCATGATGGAAATGTACAGCGCTCGTGTGTTCCAGGTGCCTTCCTTGTGTCCTCGTCTTTATTTGCGCTGTACATTTCCATCATGAATCACCAACATGCCCACACTGCCACCTTAGAGAGGTGATTGCACATTTACAACAAAGGGAGTCTGTTATTGAGCCCTTTTCACACACAAACAAAATGGGCGACTGTTTCTCTGACTTTTCTTGACTGGGTTTGCTTATTTCCCTCGAGTCGAAGATGTTCTGTTGGCTCGGCATTGCTTTCCCGCGTATGGATAATCGAGAGGCTCCTGTCACGAATAGATATGCTATAAAAATTGGTAGAATCCCAAACAACTCATCCGAACACTCAGCAATGAGGACTTTCAAAATGACTTCGTTAAACAGACTCAACACAGCTCACCTATGGAAACGGATCATCTCTCTCCAACAAAACGACCGGCCTTACCAACTCGATCAACTACTTACGAACTCGATCAACTATCCATTCTACTGACTTTTTTCTGTTGCATGACTCGACTACATTTATGTGTGCATTTTTGTTACTTTTATTGGATAAGTGACTTTGTTTTGTAATTTTTTTGCAGTCTGATATCACGATATTTCTATTGTCGAAGACAAAGTTGTTCTGTATCAGAACGCTGACTTGAGGACTCTGCAGAATTTTTTTATTTTTGTGCCATAACCGGAGAGGAGCCACTTCCTTTATGTCACGGCGATGGAAGTGGAGGCTGGTGAGCCTCCTTTGGAGCCCGGCAGGAACCACCCTGAGAAAGCTCATCTATCGCCCAAGTGACTCAAGCAGCTACGACACTGTGGTGTACTCGGCACCAAGCGATGACACCTCTTCCGACGACGTGTTCGTACCAGTCGTTAGCAAGAAAGCCAAGCGCAGACGGCGCAAACAAGCCCAGTCGTCCCCATCAAGCCCGTCAACGGCCATCACGGCGTGCAGTACCATTGTCCATACCGTCTTGTTCGTGCTACAGCAACCAAGGTGCTAGCTAAATCTCCTGAACAGGCAAGCCACTTCTACGTATCTGGAAAGCCTAGTACCAGGAGGGATCAAAGACGTGAGAGCAAACCCCTACAAAAACGTCATAACCATTGATGTCAAGGAGCAGAACGCACTAGAAAATTTGACCGCCATCCCCAAACTCGACAACATCGGCGTACGCCCTCTTATCTGGCAAGACAGCGGCACTACACTGCTGACATAATTTACAACGTCGACACCGCCATCTGTGACACCTGTTTACACGTCTCAATCTAGCCGGCAGCCAACAACTTTTCGATAATCCAGGTTCAGCGCCTTTTAAAGTCTAAATGCATCAAGATGACCTTCAACGGAGACTGCATACGATCATAAGTGAAGGTTAGGCACTTTAGACACCCAGTTCGACCTTTCGTCCCGAAGCCATTGCAGTGCAGTAAATGCATGAGGATCGGTCACGTGAGCAGCGCCTGCTACAACTCCATCGTGTGCCCGAGATGCTCCAAGCCGCACAGAAACGACATTTGCCACGTGACTGCCTTGAAGTGCGCCAACTGCCGTGGCCCTCACGACTTTGCCCCGAAAGTCTGCTCCCGTCTAAAGACTGAACGGGCGGTACTGAAACAAATGATGTGAGACCATTCTACGCAAAAAGCGGCCCTGCAAAGGTGAGAAGACGTCGTTCGCACAGCCGGAAGTCCTCAAAGGAGGCCATCACTTTTGAAGGGAAGGCCTCAAGCGCGACAGCCGCTTGTCCCCCTCCTCCAACAACCAAATTAAGTCAAGGGAGATCAGCGTCTGTGACGCCGCACCTACTGGTTCTGATATTAACTGGCCACCACTGCAGAAGTTTTGTACGCCCACTGGGTAAGGGTTGTTGTCGGACTACCACTGTCCAACGCCTACGACTGACCGAGACAAAAACTAAGATCCGGACAGTGGCCAAGATCTCCAAGTGATTGAGAGGCTCACATCCTTCATGAACGTCCTGCGTGATCTGCTTTCTAGCCAACGCATGCTAGCAGCCCACAACGCACTGTATTTAACGCAACTACAGCCCTTTCGGCGGCACTTCAGCTCATCAGCCAAGAACCTCCACATGAATGGACACTGCGGTACCAAAAGAAACCGCACTGTTCTGCTACACGAGAGCGACTGGCTTGAAGGACATTCTTACCGTGCTCCTCACTTCTCTTTTTTGCTTTTCAATACCCTCATTTTTCTTTTTAGCCGCCGCGGTGGCTTAGTGGTTATGGTGCTCGGCTGCGGACCCGAAAAACGAGGGCTTGATTCCGGCCGCGGCGGTCGCATTTCGACGGTGGTGTCCGATGGCAGTACATTTTAAAGAACCCCAGCTGGCCGAAATTTCCACAGCCCTGAACTACGGCGTCCCCCCTAGCCTCAGTCGCTTTGGACGTCAAGCCCCAAAAATCCAATCATTCCTCTTCCCCAGTGCAGGGTAGCCTACCAGAACACCCTTCTGGTTAACATCCCTTCCTTCCCTCTTCCTCTTTGTATCTCTCTCTCTATGTGCTAGTCGCTCTCTGAGAGTTAAATTTTCATCTATTGGGGGTAATAGTTGTATACTGTATTGTACTGCATTGTATTGTATTGTATTGTATTTTTTTAATCGGCTATGCCACTCTACCGCTGTCTAGGGCACAATGTCCTGCGGCTCTGTCAAGCTGTCATTTACGACGGCTTTTACTGCCCACTTCCAGCGTCGAGAAGCCCAACGTTACTAGACCTTATCTAGTAACGTTGGTGTAGTCTAAATGACACAAAAAAAGGAATTAATATTATTGCTATTATTATTATTATTAACTTGACAGGAATAATTCCTGGTGCATTGTTATTCTTCTGGCAAATGAAACCATGTGATCTCCGTTTGCGCGCTTTAAAGACATTGTAATAGAGCAGCGGGCTGCTGCGTATTCTCGCTATTCGTGTGGCAGTGCGCAGCCGGGCACTTGTCCTTTTTTTCCGCGTTTTCCAGATGCGCCCGCTCTGAGTGGATAAACAACGCACAACAAAGGCCACTTGAAAAAGAAGGGAAACGCTGAACTGTATTTAATTTATTTAAGATAAAACGCACACACGCATAGGCACACATACAAAAAATACTTAATCACGCAGTATTCAAGATGCCATGGAGCCAAAAGGTCTTGTAAAAAGCGCTACAAGCTAAGCCTGCATGTTCGCAGAGACAAGGAGTCACTTCCTCGCCACGGGCGTTTGTTCCGTGACAACATGCAAACCACCTGAGTTTACTTTTTCTTTATATGCATGCGTTTCTGGTCCACTAAATTAGTTCCGAGTCAGTGCTGTTCCGTCTTATTTCCTCTCTGTTCTTTGTGCGCTGTTCATACTGCCATAAGCAAATACAAACTCGCTCAACAGATCCCTGTAATAATTGGAAGTAGATGCCCGAAGCGCATGCGCAACAGTGCATGGCACTTTGTGTCGAGATTATGAGCCGCCATTGATTGCAGGGCGCTGCTTGTGTTGTGCTTTGAGATGGCTGACGTTCCCTTTCAAGAGCTCATGGCATACAGCTGTCGCTGTAAAAACAACAAAAAGGCGAGCTTTGTGGAACCAGCCTCTTGCTAGTTTCAAGGGCAACGTTGGCTCTTCATCCATTCGTTCTCTCATGGGCTCAAGATATTTATTTCTTATCAAGCTTTGCACACGCAAATCAAGTGGTCCTTAGGAAGGTGTTCGCACGTATGCATTGTTTGCATTATGGACGTGGTTCGCTGAGGGCCCGCACTTCTCCAAGTTGTGCTCCACGCATGTAGTGCTAGTTCGCCTTTGCTCTCCGGTCTGCTTGTATTTTTCAGCACTCGAGGATTGATAAACTTTCGATAAGGCCCCGCAAAAAACGTCGGTGAGAAGAAAGGGTCCGCATCTTGTCCAAGAGTTCTTGGAACTCTCAATGAAACGATCCATCTTCAAGTAGCCCGAAGCAGCCGTAGAAAACCGCAGCGGTAGTGGTTTGAGCATCTGCCTCTCTTGCGGGAGGTGAGGGGTTCGATCCCCAGTGCGGCCGGGTACCCACGGGTGATTCAACTGATACAAGCTTTCCCCAGTCCTGGTGCTCAGCTCCATTGACGTGAAATACTTGGGAAATTTGTCTTTCATCTACCCTTGAGTAGTCGAAAATATCTCATGCCACGTCGCTCTAGGACTACTGGCGTCGTTGCCCCATTAAACATTTTTGGTCAACATCTAAAATCAACGAGTATGTTGACCTCACTTACAAGTGCTCGCCGTCTTAGACCTCGATCATGCATACAATTTTGCGCGCAGAAGCGGCCAAGCTCTCGAGTTCTTTCTTAGGAACCTTCGCTCACGGTTATCGTTACTGCTTCAGGAGTTCAATTTTAACATGATGTGATTCGAATTCTTCTTGATCTCTTTATCCACAAATAAGTGATCGCTCCATGAGTGGCTTCAAGGAAAACTGAATGATTCGCAAGAAAAATGTATAATTGCTATTTTATGTAATCACAAGGCTGATCGAGATCCACTTTACGCCAGGCGTCCAAGGCAGCCAAGAGTTGTAAAACATTATCTTTGTGAATGCCCTGTCAGGAATATGTACTGGATAATTTGGCTCTATTCTCTAATTTCTTATGTAGGCAGGTTCAGTACCCGAACTTTCAGCAATTACATGTGCGGAGAAAGATTCACTGCTTTTTTAAAGCCATACGCAGAATGAATTTTTCCACATGGGAACATCAACTGAGAACACTGGCTGACAGCATCGAGCGGCAGCAATTCCCTTTGGCACCTGGGAACTCCACCTGGAATCTCCCGCTCACTGCATCCCAATACGAGGCTGACTGCTAAGGTGTGCACGATAATGTGAAAAACGAAAACTGATTTTTTGGACAGGAAGAGCGCAATAAACGTCTCATTTTTCCGTGGACGCTTGATCTATGCTGGCACAGTAGGGAACAATGAAGGAACGAGGAGCCAAAGTGGAAGGCTCTGGAGGCACCGATAAGTTCCTTGGCTGGCCTGGCTTTGCTGGCTTCGCTGGCTGGCTGGTTGTATATAGTTTCCTAATATAACAAGAGGGAAAGCTGGCAAGGTTACACTTCATCCACTATCAAGAGGCAGAGAAGTGCAGGGAAGACAATGTTCGTTACTTGGCTTGACTATTGTTTGGGGTGAAACATGGATTCAGCCGTGTAAATACGATTATTCGCGTGCCATACCTCGCAGAAATCCTGTAAAACTTTCCGTTCTAGCCCAACACCGAACTATCACTTCCGTTAAATGTATTGAAGAAAAGGAAAACGCCGTATTGAAATAAGTTATTCTGCGCACAGAGGAAAGTATCACGGTGCAACAATCAATTTCGAGGTACAATCCACACGTTCGGCCCAACACTAGTCAAGGCAAACACGAAACCTTGTCTTCACGGCATTTCCGCAGTGGATGAAGTCCCCTTTAACAAAGTCGCGTAGACGGTGGCGCCAGGTTTCAGTCTAGGTAATATTCAGAAACTCTATAGAAGGGCTGGCTGGCCCGGCTGGCTGAGCTGGTTCGGCTGACAAGGCTGGGCTGGGTAGCTGGGCCTTAAGCTGGCAGGCTAACTAGGCTGGGATTAATAGCAAGGCTAGCCAGGCTGGGTGAGCTGGCTAGCCTGGCAAACTGGCTGGGCTGGGCTTGCTAGCAGGGCTGGCTGGGCTGGCCAAACCGGCTGGACTGACAAGGGTAGCTGAGCTGGTTGGGCTGGCACGCTGGCTGGGCTGGCAACCTGGGCTTCTTAGCCTGCAGGATGGCTAGGCTGGGGTTACTAGCAGGGCTGCTGGGCTATGTTGGCTGGCTGGGCTGGCTGTGCGAGTTGGGCTGGCAGACTGGCTGAGTTGTTTGGGCTTGCTAGCGGGGCTACCTAGCTGGCAGTATGGGTGGCCAGGGTTGGGTGGGCTGGCGAAGCTGGATGGGCTGGCAGGCTGGTGAGCTGGTTGGGCTGGCTAGGCTGGTAAGCTGGCTGGGCTGGCTAGCGGGGCTGCATAGCTGGCGTCAGCAGGCCTGGGCTGGGAGGGCTGGATAAGCGATTTCGGCTGACAAGGCTGGCAGGCTGGCTCATCTTGTGGGGCTCGCTAGCGGGCCTCGCTGGGCTGGCTGACTGGGTGTGCTGGCGGAGCCACTTGGGCTGACAAGGCTGGCAAGCATGCTGAGCTGTGTGGGTTGGCTGGGCTGGCGAGCGGGGCTGCCTAGTAGGCTGGGCTTGCTAGCAGGGATGGCTGGGCTGGGCGGGCTGGCAGAACCAGCCGGCTAAGCTGGTTGAGCTGGCTAGGCTGATAAGCTGGCTGGGCTGGACTTTCTAGCAGGGCTACTGTGCTCGCTAGGGGCTGGGTGGTCTGGCTGAACCAGTTGGGCTGGCAAGGCTGGCTGGGCTGGCTAGGCTGACAAGCTGGCTGGGCTGGACTTGCTAGCAGGGCTGGCTGTGCTGGCTAGGGGCTGGGTGGGATCGGTGGGCTGGGTGGGCTGGCTGAGCCAGTTGGGCTGGCAAAGCCAGTTGGGCTGGCAAGGCTGAGAGGCTGGCTGAGCTGGCTAGGCTGTATAGTGGGGTGCCTAGTTCGTAGGCTGGCAAGCTGGTTGGGCTGGATAGGGGGCTGCCTAGCTGGAAAGCTGGCTAGGCTGGAATTAGTAGCAGGACTGGCTGGGCTGCTTGGGCTCTGGCTGGCTGGCTGGTTGGCTGTGCTCGCTGGAATGGTTGGGCAGACTAAATGGCTGGCTAATGGGCTTTGGACGCATTTTTAAGCAATATCGACTAATAGGGTTGTATTCATTTTGCAAAATGAAAAAGGGCGGTAACTCTTGGCCAATCCCCCAGTGTGGGTATGTGCCATCTTTTGATAGGCTAACAACAACAACAACAACTTTCTGACCTTTCGGGGGACACCTCAAGTGCGCCGTGAGGGAAGGGGTTTAGGATGGGTTGGAAGAAGGAAGAGAAAAACAGGCACCATAGTTGATAAATTTAGAAAAACTTCTACCCCCTGGGATTCTTTAACGTGCGCTGCTGCCGCCGCCGCGGCTGCTGCCGCCCCCTCCCCTCCATGTTATAATTTCTTCTAGAGGGCCTTTCAGCGTTTTTGAATAATTAAATAAATAAGTAAGAGTTAAAAATTACTGAATCTAGAAAATGCTTCAAAAACTTAATGTTAATTCTGGCTGCGAATTAGTAGATTCGTGGTCAGTTTAGGATTAATTCGTCCCAGAACTTTCAAATCTGCCTCCATGAACCGTCAAAGCATCGCCACGACATGCATAATATTATGTAATTCTCTCGTTATGGTTGTTTTACATTTAGCTTTGCCTTTGAGTTAATAAACCGTGCGAAGTGCTGCACGATTAGATTGCGAAAAGGTCTGCATTTGCGAGATACATATACAGGTTGCGAGATACATATACAGATACATATACACCTAGGACTTTACCCAATTTTTAAAAATACTCTTTTTGAGTTAGACGAGCGTTTTTTCTGCGCAGAAATGCCAGCGGTGTAAGACATCAGAATAAACTAAAATGTGCTAACTAGCTGGCTGGTTAACTAGTAAAGGATAGTTAAATTTTAACTATTACTGCTAGGTTCCATAATTCATGGGAGGCGTGTAGCCCACCGCAATTAATATCCATATAAGTTTTACACTTTAGAAAATGCTTTTACCCTCGGCGCTGTGGCCCAGCAAACTGTGGCTATTCCAACGAGTTAAGTGCACAGGATAGGTTGCTTTGCCTGCAAGCTTCTCGAAAGCCCATGTATTCTGCCGCGATGTAGCCACAATTTGTTGAGCCACAGCGCGAAAGGTAACCACGTTTTTGAAATTCTAAAAACCGATTTGAATATTAATTACAGTGATGATGATGGTGTTGATGTTGATGATGATGGTGGTGGTGGTGGTTTTTTATGGTGCAATGACATCTGTGACCAAAGAGCGCCATGGCACAGGGTGTTTTCGAGTACTCAAGGTAGGGTCAAAGACTCCTTTTTCCAAGCATTTCACCCCAGATAAGCCGAGCACCAGGCTATGGGAAACCTTGTACCCATTGTATCACCGGTGGGTGCCCGGCGGCATTGGGGATCGAACCCCGCACCTTCCGCATACGAGGCGGATGCCCAACCACTTCGTTACCGCTGCGGTCTACAGTGGGCTACAGCCTCTCAGTAATTAATGAGCCTAGCAGTAATAGTTAAATGCCAACTATTCAGTATTAGTTAACCGGCCAGCTAGATAACACAGCTGTATGCTGATGTACTACACCGTTCACAATGTTCCGAAAGAGCGCTCTTCTAACTCAAAAAGCATGTGTTTTTAAATTGTGTAAAGTCTTAGGTGAAACGCCCTGTATGTCACTGTGCAACTATTGCCCAAGTTTCACCAAAACTTAGTTCAAGGATTTCTAATCATCACCATCATCAGCCTGACTACGCCCACTAGAAGACAACGGCCTCTCCCATGTCTCCAATTAACCATGTCATGTGCTAGCTGACGCCACCCCATCCTTTCAAACTTCTAACTTTCTGCCGCCCCCTGCTTTGTTTCCTAAATTCCGCTTTATGAATGCACTTTTATTCCCAAATTTTGTACTACACTGTAGAATAGTCTGAAAAGCCAGAGATTATAAATAAATGAACGAATAAAATGAAATCTCATCGTAACGTGCTTAACATCCCAGAGGTATAAAACATTGTGGTACTTATATAATACTTGCGAATTCTGTTATTGGTACCAATTAATGTTGCCGCATAAAAAGTGACGCCACGAAAACACAAACACATTACACAAGGTGTATCCGATCGTCACTGACCGTCGCATTCCCGTAGAAGGTCATACTTCAGACTGCATCAGCATTTAGCGCGCTTAGTCGAGCCTGCTCTGGCTAACTTTTCAACGCCGGACAAAGCTCTGAAAGGAGGCCATTAACGTCCAGGTCTAACCACATCTAGTTTACACCAGCAGGGCTCCGTTTAAACGTGAAAGCAATTGGCACCTTGTCCGATCATGAAAATCAGAGGTGCCTTTACGACTAGCCACGTGTATCATTATCGTTATTTAAAAGAGAAGCAGTGATCGACGTGAATAGCACAGTAAGCTGCCGCAAGTCTCACCGGAAAAATAGCACAAAAACATCATTATAGCGAGGACCGTGTTGCACAACCCATATGATGGGATACTCTCAAAACGAAAATAACGCGTAGTGCGCAAAACGCGAATTCTGTCTTTGAGGCAAGTATAGTCCGCAAATTGTACGCTGAGAGTTTCCGTACATATGTGCACATATTCTGGGAATAATGAGCTATGCCTTGTTTATGACCCCCTTCGTCAAAATGAGAAAGCGCTTAAATTTATGAATGCTGGTTCCTCCCTATGATAAGTGGGCAGTGGTGCGCGGTGCGTGCTCGAATTCAGAGAAAATGGACATGCGTTTTATTGCGCATTTCATTCTGGAAAAAGCATTTCGTTTAATGTTGTATTTTTTACGCATGCAGATCAGGCTTATCGGCTTTAAAAAACAGACATACTTGCGGATTGGGGCTCTAGAATTGTGTTTAGCTGGAGTGGGACACTGTGCACGCCCTGAACAATTACGGGCCTTTTTTTATGCGTTTCTTGGTTTCGCTACATGCTACTATTCCCAACTGTTTACAGCGTGTTTCAGCGAAGACTTCGAGTAATTCTCAACAATATGTTTTTTTAGGTAAAAATGGGGATTTTTTAGCATAGTATTACCAGTGTTCGCGAACGTTAAAAACCGGTGAATCATTTTTCGTTAGTAATAGTCCTATCAGTCTTTAGAATATTGAAAATGTGATTACCCTTGGCGCGGTGGTTCGACAAATTTGGCTTTTTTCGCTTGTTACTTGCACTGGAAAGGTTGCTTTGCCTGTGTGCTTTTCAAAAGCGCTTGTATTTTGGCACTTTTGCACGATGTAGCCAAATTTTGTCGAGCCCCAGCGCCAAGGATAATCGCGTTTTCGAAATTCCAAAAACTGATGTGGCTATACTAACGACCGGCTGCAAATCTTTAATTGCAACCAGTTCCCTAGCTGTGATAGTCAAAAAGTTCATAATCAGAAATTAGTTAACCAGCTTAATACTTAAGAGAACCGGCTTTCCGGTGTCCGCCAACACTGGTAATGCTATACCGCAAAATCCATGTTTTTACCCCAAGAACCCCATTTTTGAACAACATAAACTGGTGAGCACGTTGGTCAGACATTGTTTGTAGTGCAACAGCGCAACGGCACGACGCCAAAGTGAAGAGAAGGGACGAGAAACAGCTTTAAGTCTTCCCTAAAACACCCTGTATATGTAATCGGTACTGCCGCATTGTGTTTGCGGTCTGTAACGCTAAAAACGTATCCTACTCAGGTAGGAAATGTTGAACTCGGTATACATTTTTTCGCGAAACCAAGGAAACCGCGGTTTGTAGCTCGTTTCTCTGCATGTCGTGTGGCAGCGACACGGCGTTGAGATGGCGTGTGCGGGTGTGCACAGCGGCTCCCACAAGTGAGGAGTTTTGCTGTCACCATCCTCTTCATCGAGGCGTCGTCCCCTCTACAAGCACTGCGGAAGCAATGTCTTGTTTGCCCAAGGCAGCGACGCAGCCCTTCGACGACAGGCCTAACGCTTGCAAGCGCGCCAAGACGCCGCTATCGCTGCCCCGTTCGTGAAAAAGCCGTGCACGTGGTCAGCGACAAGTGCGCTCTTCTGCATGCATCGCGCACAAGAAAGCGGCCAAAGGAGTTAATGAGAGATGATAAAAGTGCACGCGTCCGGGGCGAGGGCGAAGCGTTAACAGTACGCAGAAGAGCCACCCTTGCAAAATCTCGTGGAGGCCTCCTCGACAGCCGTTTTTATCGCTGCGGTGTGCAATTCTCATCTTTATCGGCGTCCATTTTTCTCGAGGAAGGCCGAAAAAAGGCGATAGAAATGAGGCTGAAGTGTTCTTCCGGGAACTCTGCGCGAATGGCACGGCGATGGCATGATGACCACGCAAATTTCTCTCCCTGAGTAAGACGTCCACAGTCGTGCTGGTTTTATGCTTGGTATGCTTCCTAATTTTCTCGCAAGTAAAACACTGCCACATGGTGCGGTATGGTATGGTATGGTACGGTTAGGTATTGTATGGTATGGTATGGTATGATATGGTATGGTATGGTGTAATATGATATGTTATGGTGTTTTGTGGGTTAACCTCCCAAAGCGACTCAGGCTATGAAGGATACCGGTTTGGAAGGCTTCGGATGACTTCGACCACCTGGGGTTTTTAAGTACACTGACATCGCACGCTACACGGGTCTCTAGCATTTGACCTCCATCAAAATGCGACCACCGCGGCCAGGATCGAACCGCCGTCTTTCGTGTCAGCAGCCGAGCTCCATAACCGCTGAATCATCGTGGTTGCTGGTATGGTATGGTATGGTATGGTATGGTATGGTATGGTATGGTATGGTATGGTATGGTACGGTACGGTATGGTATGGTATGGTTTTGGGTAGCATAAGATGGGGGTGAATAATGCCCAAAGAACATGCATTACTTCAATGGCTTCATCACAGAAACCTCGGCTCCTGAGGATGTCAAGCAGCTTACATACATTGTCTGCAAAAAAAAAAAAAACTAGACACAGGGCAGACGTCGTATGATTGTTTTTTTTTTATGACCGCGTTGCAGGACGTCTCATAAGTATACAACGTACCAGCATTTGAGAAATAGATGTTCGACACTCTGAGGTTTCCCACATAGGAGGCAATTAGTCCTTCATGGCAGAAACACGCCTATCTCTTGTATAGCCAAGTGTTTGTAGGCAACGTATTGGTATGCAGTTTTAAGAACGTTGTAACCGCCGATGTGACCATGATTTTCTTACCCCGTTTTAGGTCACCTTTATGTAGACCTTGACCTGCGCTGTACAGGGGCCTATACATTGATTATGGAAATATGGTGTTTACTATGTCGGAAATCAATTGCTTGCATTTCACATTGGTAAGGTAGTCCATTGAAAATCATGCTGTCAGAAATCCGCCACCGTTAACGACTTCTAGTAGGTACCCGCTAACAGCGTATCTGGGACCGTCTTTAGAAGAAATCAAAAGCAGATTAGAGGCGTAGCTGCAGAAATGTTCGAAGAAAAGGTTTGGTTTACGGTTCATGGGGGTTTAGCGTCCCAAAGCGACTTCGGCTATGGGAGACGCCGTATAGTAGAGCTCCGGAAAGTTCGACCACCTGGGGTTCTTTAAAGTCCACTGACATCGCACAGTACACGGGGCTCTATAATTTCGCCTCAATCGAAATTCGACTGCTGCGGCCGGAATCGAACCCGCGTCTTTCGGGCCAGCTGCCGGGCGCCATAACCGCTGAGCCACAGCGGCGGCTCGAAGGAAGGGGCCGTGTTGGTCTAAGGGAAACAAAAATCTGGTAACTAATTGCTTCACAATGAGATTCGGTAGCGCCATGCCTTCACCAGCTAAAGGCCGGAAAAGATTGTCATGAATTGTTCCCTCATAAGTGGAATGCCACACAAAAGCCGAAACACTCGGTGAATTTTCCTTACATGCGCTCGTTTAAAAACCAAAACCTGCAGGGTGTACCACAATTTGGCAAATAAGAGCACATTGGAAGTGATCGTCCACGCAAATATTGACAAATATATGCCTCCTCACCTATTCGACTGCTTTTGTAGTTCCGTGGTTCTCACGTTCCAGTACGGCGCATTATTCTGATACTCAGCCAAGGGAATCCCAAGGGAAGTGCACAGAGTACGTGAATACTTCACATTTTCGTAAACTTCAGGACAGCAGCTCCATTCACCGTAACATAACCTAACAGGTTGATCCAGAATAATGCGGAAACCTATTACATTTGGTTCAATTATATTGCAGTGCTAACACTGTCCTCGTCGACACAAAAAACAACGAAGTCATCAGCATAGCTTAAAATTTTGATTTCACACGACTTTAGTAAAAAACGTGGTATGTTATCGCTCGCAATTATTTTCGCACAGAATGGTTGCAAATACCGCGCAAGCAGTAAAGTGGGGAGAGTGGGCATCCCTTTCTCACTGACGAGCAGATTGGGATATTTTCAGTTAATTCCTCACAAATACATATTATATTTTTTTCTGAACGTCATGGTGAGACGCCTGCAGTGCATGATTTCCATCACCGTGTGTCCGCATCAAAATTGCGGCGTCAAGGACAGGAGCATCGTCTTTAATACCCAGGTAGCGCGCGGAGCATTTTGGAATGCTGCGACGTTGACTACCGACCAGTGGCCATAGTGCAGATATATTTGGAAAAAGCGTTCGATAATATTTCCCATTCTTAATTCTGGAAAGCATAGGCGTCGGAGTTAGCATAGCTTGTATCGGATGTGCTACGAGAGAGAGAGAGAGAGAGAGAGAGAGAGAGAGAGAGAGAGAGGAGAAAACATTTATTTAGGGGATTAATTCGCAGGAGCCGGGTGGTCGGGGCCCCTAGTCCAGGGCTCCGCTGGCGGCAGCTGACTTGTGGACTAGCTGCATTATCCAGGCTTGCCGGTCCAGGTTGTCGCTGGTCAGGGCCTCCTCCCAGTGCTCGTGTGTCCGGTTTTTTGTCCGGTTTGACTTGGCAATCCCAAGATATATAGTAGAGCGTGGGGCTTGCTCAGCACCAAGGACAGTAACTTGGGTACTGGGTGGGTCTGATCTTGTGTAAAATGTGAATACTTGGATATGTGTTTGTATTCTCCTCCAGTCAATGGCGTCTGAGGAGTACAGTTGCTTGTGTGGCGGTCAGAAATGTCTTCTTTCTAGCCCATGGCGTCCCAGTCTGTCACCGTACGGTCCTTGGAGGGGGGTGGGGTAGGGATGGAGATGCGCCTGGCTGTGAGAGCTCGGGCTAGATCATTCGCTACCTCATTTCTGGCTAGTCCTTCGTGACCATGTGTGCATGTTATTCTGTGTGAGTTTGAGAGTGTACTTAATAGTCTGCTCGCCCTTTCGTGAGGTTTTCCAGCAAGGTAGCCCCTGCAAGCTTGTTGGGAGTTCGTCATGACGCGCGATGGCTTGCCCTGTTGGTCTTGAGCCCTGATGGTGATGGCCAGTGATTCCGCTTCCGCATGGTCCTTGGCATAGATTGAAGCCCTAATGATTTACCTCTTCTCGTTGTCGACCGAGCAGTCGCGAACAAGCCTGGCTCGGCATAGGCACCGATGTCCACGTGTACTGCTTCCGGGTCTTTCGATAGTTTGTTTGCCAGTGCCTTAACTCTGGCTCTCATCCTACCCTTCTGCCGCTCGTGGTGCATGTGTCTGGGTATCGAGTTTACATAGCTCTTCTCTCATACAGGTGACGGAATTTGGGGCTTGCTCACAGTAGTTCCTAGTGCCTGCCATAGCCTGCAGTGCCGTCAGAATATACCTACATGATTGGGGGTTTTTTTTACCCTCCAGAACCGCCTCCCTGAGCTCCTCGAAGGTGTTGTGTACTACGAATGCCAAAAGACGTTCCGTTGATGTCATTGGTGGGACGTTTAGGACAGTTTTATAGGCTCCCCTTATGATAGTATCAATGGCCCTTCTATCAACGATTCTAATCTTTTGATATGGGAGCACGCAGGTAATCCATAGGTAATCCTGCTTACGACTAGGGCTTGGACTAGGCGGAGGTTGTCTTCCTCCTTTATCCCTTTCCAATGCCAGGCTACCCTTCTGATCATTCTTGATATTTGGTTGACTGTGGCCTTGAGAGTTTTTATTGTATAATCTGCTCTCAGATTGCTTAGTAACCGCAGCCCCAAAACTGTGATCTCTTTTTCCTGAAATTTTTGGTGTTCTTCTAGGTAGAGTTCAATCCCTCCCGAGGACTTTTAATTTTTCTGTGTAACCTGATAGGTTCGGATTTCTCCGGAGAGCAATGAAGACCGCTCTCTTCGGCAAATTCTTCGACCATACCGATAGCTGCTTGCAGAGCTTCTTCCTTCTGCGCCAAGCATCCCTGTGTAGCCCATATGGTAATGTCGTCCGCGTAGAGGGTGAAGCCGATATCTTCGCGGGTGAAGAGCTTTTTTGCTAAGTTGAGCATTCCTATGTTGAACAGCATTGGAGAGACTACAGAGCTCTGCGGTGTGCCTTTGTTGGGCATGGGTACCGTGGGTGACCGGAACTCTCCAATTCCTATGTTGACTGTGCGATACGAGAGGAACTCCTTCACGTAGTTGAAGATTTTCTCCCCGCAGTTGATATCGTTGAATTCTTGTAATATGGTGTGGTGGCCAATATTGTCGAATGCTCCTTTCAAGTCTATTGGGAGTAGGAGGTTTTCGCCGAGCTTGGGGATGGTGTTTATTACTTCTTTAATACGAAGGAAGGCACCTTGGGTGCAGAGTTCTTCGCGGAAGCCCACCATGCAGGAAAGAAATAGGTTGTTTTCGTCTATGTAATTTTGAAGCCTCAGGTGGATTACTCGTTCGTAGAGCTTTCCCAGGCAAGAAGTGAGGGAGATTGGACGGACACTCTCTATAGCCGGAGGCTTTCCTGCTTTAGGTATAGTGATTATGTCCACGTGCTTCCAAGCCGATGGCAGCTGGCCCTTCGCCCGCAGTTAATTATCAAATAGGCTATGGAGGCAGCCGAGCACGCCTCGTGTTAAGTCAGCACACTCGCGCTGTGAATTGCGCATCGTCGTCTTCAACAACTTCCACCTGCGGCGCGAAGACACAGACAGAGCATTCTTCCTTTCCACCGTCGTTGTTCATGCAGTTCTGCTTCCGCATGTTTATAGAATTTAGGCAAACATTCTACGTAATTTTTTTCTTAATTTCTGCGTTGCGTTTGTTTTCTTGGAGACGATGACCATCACAGTGAGTGGCTTCGCCTGCACCCTGCTGTCTCCATGAGTGCGGAGCATGACATACAACATCATCTTTCCATTCAGTGAACCGAATTTGATGGTTTTTGCACGCACTGGGCACTTGGCGCTCAATTCTATTTAATTTGTATAGTCTA
Organism: Amblyomma americanum; assembly: GCF_052857255.1. Classification (NCBI taxonomy): domain Eukaryota; kingdom Metazoa; phylum Arthropoda; class Arachnida; order Ixodida; family Ixodidae; genus Amblyomma; species Amblyomma americanum. The sequence continues at coordinate 99,114,151 of NC_135507.1, read as the reverse complement.
TCTGCCTTTCCAGAGGCTGAAAAATCAGCTCATACTTTTCTCCGTATAGCTATTCGCTTAAGATTGTGGAAGACTGTATGAATATATGGCATCACTGCTTTGTTGTTTTTTTTTGTGCTGTCTTTCTGACGGCATCGGTCACTGGTCTGCTCATTAGTGTTAAATTTTCTTAACAGAGGATTTGCCACTATAATCTGAAGAAAAAGCGGATAGCCTGCGAGCGATAACATATTGCGCTGTTGCTGCAAACTTCTGAACATGAAATTGAGAAAAGATTTTCGAAGGGCAGTTTGAAAGCAAGGACTGGTAATCGCTTTTTGACGACTTTGGAGTGGGCTGACTTAAAGACCAGCGCAGCCTTAGTACTTCTAATTTCATAGGCCCAAAAAGTGTGACCAGAATGCAAGAAGAAACTGGTGTCTTGAATTCTAAGCTTTTTATAGAAAGTTAGTTCGAAGCTTAAAACAAGCGGGGTGATTCTTTATCCGAGCTGTATAAGTATATAAGAGGTCTGGATTCAAACAAATCTTGGTAACCGAGAACAAAACCAACGAAGTCCTCAAAGCATTGAAATCTCTTAGATACCTCTATACTGTCTAAGCGTTTTTTGACGGACATATCCAGAACTCTTGAATACAGCGCACTTAACATACACTGCTAAAACAAAACTTTAACCCACTTGTTATAACATGACAGTGTTTTGACAGTGTTCAATACGGAGCCTAAATAACGACCAACAGTTTTGCTTGCAAACAAGGCCATTGTCAGATGAGTTTGATAGGTGCACGAGTCTGCGTTATAAGAAAAATGTCTCAAGATATGCATTCATGACACCCATTTCCCCCCAGGGGGCCTTGTGCCTTTCTTTCAAAATAAGGCTTTCAATCAATCAATCCTCCATGACCCATACAGTTCTGTATACGAGCCGCCGTGGTGGCTCAGCGGTTATGGCGCTTGGCTTCTGACCCGAATGACGCGGGTTCGACCCTGGCCGCGGCGGTTGAATTTCGATGGAGGCGAAATTCTAGAGGCCCGTGTACTGTGCGATGTCAGTGCACGTTAAAGAACCCCAGGTGTCGAAATTTCCGGAGCGCTTTACTACGGCGTCCCTCATAGCCTGAGTCGCTTTGGGACGTTAAACCCCCATAAACCCATACACCCAGTTCTGTATAAAAAGATACAAAAAAATCACAACAGCAGAAAGATAAGCGAAGTCAAATGCACTGTGCAAGTCTAATTTGGCTCGCGTGCCAGTCTAGCGTTGCAATCTTGGGCCCCACTTCAACGCAGTGCGCACCGCACAAGCGATGTTGATGCGATGCGCAGGGCTGACTTGTCAGCCCTCTGCGTGCTTGCACGAGCCCTTATCGATAACGACTGCGATAGCGAAATGCGGCGTGGTAATGGGGTCGTCAGGTAGCCGGTACAAGAGCCGAGCGGCCCGCAGGCAGCTAGAGTTGCTGTTGACAGCCGCTGTTCATGCCCGACAAGGGAAACACTGTGGCGAGCACTCTTTACCAGACCAGCGGAACGCAAGCAATGCTAGAGGGCCGAGCGGAGAAGTGGGCAAACAGCGCTTGGACAGCGGTGCTTGTTCTGTTCCTTACGAAAGGAAGGCGGTGTGCCTTGCAGTAAGGGAACGCTAAAAAGGCATGACAGCTTAAGCGTATGCGCGCGCGTGAAATCAACTTACAACGCGACGGCGTCCGGCTCCCGATCTGCAGGCAATCTGGCTACGGCGTTGCTGTGAGCGAAAAATTCGGATTGGTCGAAAAGGTGGCTACGTCACACGTGGTGCGGCGCATTTGAAAGTCATTAAAGATTACGAAACTGGTGATTAGAATGTTTTAGCATGACTGACGCGTCATTAGAAATCTAAGTATATAGTGGAAATGAAGTCCGCTGAAAAGAAAATTCGGGTAATTAGTCGGGAATCAAACTCCTGACCCTTGGCTTCCCAGTCAGACAACGCCACCCCTAGGTCCAGCAGTCGCGTTCATATGGCTTGTTAAAGCTGGGCTTCATATGTAAGTTGTGGGGTCTTCCACATAATGACTGTGATGGTGAAAAAGGGAACAGTGCCCGTGCCAACATTGCAAAAGACGGACAGCTGACGGCACAGATTAACCCGGTCGCGTCACACGTTCAAAGGCGGAGCTTAGAACTCCACTAATATAATTTCTGGATATGTAATTTGCAGTTTGAAAATTGGAACATAGGATGATTTGGGAGGTGAAAGTAATGACACATCCCGAGCACAGACGCTCACAAGAAAGGCAACCTCAACGTAGAGATGAAGGAGGACATAAAGCTCGACTGACGAAGAGAATTGACTTACTGAGAGGTGTAGGGTAGCCGACGCTGGCGCAGGACCATGTTAACTAGAGCTCAATGGAAGAGGCCAGTGCTAGGATTAGCATTTTTTCTTGGGTTGATGATGATGATGATGATGATGAATATGATGACTGAGTAAGTAATGGACTGCTCGATTGTGACTTAGGGCCACGTGGGTAAACTGTTCGCTTGGGCAGCTGAACAGATGCTGGAATTTTCGGTTGTGGAATATGAGAGCACAGGCGATGCTAGCATCATGCACCACGTAAACGGACACTTAGAACGGCATTCAGTTATTGATCTCAACAAAAAATCCATTCTCCTGCTTTTTCTTGCTATGCTGACATTTTTGCTGCCGCAAAATAAGCATTTATTGGCGAAAACAATAGACTAAGAAACCCTTGAAATAAAACCAGTGCAGTTATAATAAAAATGTCGGAACTAAAGACTAAAGTAAAGTGCTGCAGAAAAAGAAACTAGAGTACTGTAGAAAAATGCAACAGAACTACATAATTTCATGTTACTACAAAGCGACAAAACATTTTGTTCCACTTTTTACATGGTTCGGTCGTTTCTTAAGCTCAAAAGTCTACCCTCTCGCAATGTCAGGAATACAGTCAGTTTTATCACAGTTTTATCATGGCATAGTGAAAATTGTCACGGAATGGTAGGAAAAACGTCGGATTTGTGTGGAATTAGATGAAAAAATGTGTAACTAAGCGTAATTAATACTTAAGACCCCCGCAAAATGCATAATTTGGGTATCGATATAGCCACGGAAATGGTGTAGCGTCATATGCACCGAAAGTCGCCATGGCATACTGAAAATTGTCACAGAATGGTCGGCTTCCGCCTCTCAACACTTCAGTTGCCAAAGTGTCTCGTAATATTTTTAACACAAACGAACTACCGCTCGACACGTGAACGTTAGGCTTCGGCTAAGCAGACGCCAAGGTTATGAGGTCCTGTGAACATGTCGCTTGGTTGAAGACAGGTTCCAAAACTGCGGTAATTTTACGTTCATCATCGTGGGTGCTTTCTTTAATAGTAGGCAGACATTTTTTTTTCCAAATCCGCGAAACAAACAACAGCGCTATCTGTGCGGGTGAATTGTGCGGCATGGCGGACGTTAAATGTATCTCGTAGTAGACATTCAGAAAAGTGTTTACTTAACTGAGTTTAACGTCCCAAAGCGACTCAGGCTATGAGGGACGCCGCAATGAAGATCTCAGGAAAATTCGTCCACCTGCGGTTCTTTAACGTTCACTGACATAACACAAAACGCTGGCTTCTAGAATTTCACGTCTATCGAAATTAGTCCGCCACGTCCGGGATCGAACCAGCTTCTTTCGGGTCAGCAGCCGAGCGCCATAGCCACTGAGCCACCGTGGCGGCTCAGGCAAAGTATTATACGGTGTATCCGAAGCATGCAATGTCGTAGGCGACAGCACGTTTTAAAATTTCCAAAATCGCTATTGTTGTTCGAGATATGGAAAAGGGAATTATGCGTGCAAAGTGAGCGGATACACAAGCAACGCGTGAGATTCGCGCCTGTTTTCTTCACGCACGCACGCACGCACGCACGCACGCACGCACGCACGCACGCACGCACGCACGCACACACGCACACACACACACACACACACACACACACACACACACACACACACACACACACACACACACACACACACACACACACACACATGCACAAGCGCGCGCGCGGGAGCACCTAACGATGAATAAAGGCCACGAGTCAGGAGCGCGTCTTTCATAGTTACAATGTAATCGAAAGTCCAAAGCGCACGCAGGGCGCTCGTTTTGGTGTCGGGTGGTGTCGCATAATTCCACGTTGGATGTTTCAAACGACAATGCTGATTTATAACTTTAAAAAAAACTGGGTTCGCTTACGAGGTTGAAGGCCTTCAATTTTGCAGTTTATTCATCATCACCATTATCAGCCTATGTTCGCTGCTGGACTAACCACATGGTGGCCCCGAGGTTATGGTGCTTGGCTGCTGACCCGGAAGACGCGGGTTCGATCTAGGCCGCGGCGGTCGCATTTCGTAGAAGGAGAAATGCTAGAGGTGCGTCTACTGTGCGATGTCAGTGCACGTTAATAAACCCAGGTTGGCAAAAATATCCGGAGCCCTCCACTACGGCGTGAGCAGTGTCTTACAATACCCATCCACATACCATACTGTCATATCTATTTATTTTTAATTATTTCTGTAACAGTACTGTGAGCCTTGAAAGGCCCCTACAGCAAGTGGGGCAAGCACAGGTATTACCAGTGTGCATCACTTTTTTCAGAATACAGTCGAGCTCACTTATAAATAACCTGACAGTGGCGCGGATTGCATTCGTTGTATCCGAGGTTCGTAGCAAGTGGACTCCTCAAGTTAAACCAAAATTACAAAATCATGCCGTCTAAGTCAGTTATGAGCGGCTGTTTATTCAAACTAGACCCTATTCCCTTTCAGAGCACTCTAGAGCTGTCACACGCCCCTCTGCGATAGATTTACCGCCTATAAGCTGCTTTGGGGACGAAATATAACTAATCGCGACGGAAGCCTCCACGGTAGTTGGTGCAAGGTCGTCCTCTTCGTCATCGACTCATCATAATCTTCTCAATGAAAGATCGTACGTGCAGTGCGGGACAAAAGTCTCTGGACCACGCGTTCCTCGAACGAAGGAGATAGCTAACATTAGCGGGCGGCTGGAAACCACACTTGTCGAGATGAAAGAACAAAACTTTGAGTTTTATCTCCACACGCGTGGTCTCTAGCCACCGGCTAATAATAGCAGAGCTTCCGGCTTCGTTTGATGACCACGTGGTCCACAAACTTTTCACCCCGACTGTACTTCGCATACTAATATTATCTTCAGCGTATGGCTTTCCAAACTTGGCGTCATCATCAGCGCCAACGAAGCCATCCCAGGCGACATAGGTCGAACGCTGCGCGTCGATGACGTGTTACCGCAAATATATATGCATCTGATAGCGTGGGTGTTCGACTGCGTCTTCGTTCGTTCCTGGGATCACAAACTCTGCCTTACGGAAGCAATTCTTGATGAACCCTGCAGTCATTTCCATCCTTGCCAAATTTCTTCACAGCGGGGGCGAGAGTTACCCGAACTGGGACGTCGATTACTATCAGTGTGCACTGGTGACGCAGCGCCGGTGGGGTACCTCGAGCGCATGAATTACGCCGATGTCAAGTGGCAGGTCTGGCTCGAAGCGTTCGGTGGCAGAAAAACGTTATCGTCGCGGTCAGTGGAGTCGTGCGCCGCACGGTTATCTAGCATCAACTGGACTTTCCCTTTCTTTTTTTTTAAGCCAATCGGCAAACCCGTCGCCTCTCATCTCACACCTGACTGCGCTCTCTGCACGGCAAGTGCCTCCCCCATGTCTGTCCAATTAATGCTGGCCTATGTCGAATTAACCCTGATCCCCATTCCTTCTCTAAATTTATGCCTCGGGGAACACTCGTTGAAAAAAAAAATGGCGGTGGTTTAGCTCTGCTTAAACCTGGAGTGATGCGATAGCTACAGCTGGCCGAGTGGAACTCGCTCAGTTGAATTGCAAAGTCAGTCTTTCGCCGCTTCGTTTCGCTTGGCGTTCCTTCATCTTCGTCCCACTAGACACGGCGCATGCGCACAGCTGTTGCAGCTTGGTTTCGCCGGCGCGCGGCGCCGCCAGCAGCACTAGCTGCTCCGCGCCGCGTGGCTGTTCACATGACCAACCAGGTGACGAACCACGTGATCAGCCACGGCGCCACGGCGCCGGCAGCTGCTACGCACCACGTGACCAACCACGTGACAGCGTAGCGGTGCCGCCACGCTGAAGGCTCGAAATGCTACCGTAATGTAGCTATCGCTACAAAAAGTCGTGCATCGTCTACGCCTTTGTGCTGTGCCTGTAGCGCAGAACGTAGCTTCCAAAGCACTGCGCCTTGCGTGTCTTCACGGTGACGCAAAGCGGCCACCGGTCTCTGTCGTCCATGGTCGTTCAGACATGGAAGGTAAAGCGAAGCTTTTGCACTTTTCACCAGCGCTGGACGCCGTTTTTCAAGGAATGAGTTTTCGACGGCCGCATTTGTCAAAGCGTCGCATCGCCGTTCCACACATTCCATATTATTTTCTCATCTTTGCGTGGTCGCATTCATTCCTTACAAAGAGGGGAAGGAGGTGTCATGGAGGCGCTCGTTACTCTCCGTTCCTGCGAGAAACGGAGTTTTCGGCTTCGGCCGAGTCTACAGCGCCTCCTCTTTCACTATAGCCGAATTGTGTGGCCAAACTTGCTCGTTATATCTGAGATCCAATGCCATTGCCCTAATATATAATTTGACGGTAGCCCCGCCCTTGTTCGTAATAAGCGAGCGTTCCTTATAACTTGGCTGCATTAGCACTTCAATTAGTTACGCAATTAATATTGCGCGCAGGTTCAAAAAGAGGAAAAAAAACAAGTTCTGCGCAATGGTAGAGAACAGAAGAAAGATTCTGCGTAAGTTATTTGCAAAGCCACACAGAGAGTTCCTATCAACAATATACCGTGGCAAATAATTTCAGATATGGATAGAAGGCGGAAAGAGAGAAAACATAAACACATTGCAACGCCCGAAGTGCCGTCTACTATGGTTATCATGACTTGTTCGCTTAGTGTGACGGTGTGGTGGCAGCACTTACTGATCCATCTTGATACTGACAGACCCATGATAAAGCACGAAAAGGAACTTCATGGCGGTGACCTAACGTTGACTGAGAAGTGCTATGCCTTGTCAGTCTTGCTTTGTTCTAAGTAGACTGATGCTGTCATACCGAGAATGCTTTGAGTGGATAGATTTTTCACAGCTCCTTAGAGGTTAAAAACACATTAAGCTAAGCATTTAGGCCGTACAATTCTTTATACAGGAGCAATACGTAGTACTAGCTGCGAACCCTTAGGAAATCGCGCAGTGGCTGCTGGCCTAATCGGAAGCGCAGCGCTGTTCACACTGGGCGTTCACCGTCATAGTCGCCATCGGCCTCACTGAATCCACTACAGGACAAAGACCCCTCCCATGTCCCATAAATTAACCCCATCCTATGTCACCTGTGACCACATTATCCCGGTAAACTTCACAACCTTATGCGCCCACCTGACATCGACACGCCACCATCATTCTCATCAGCTTGACTAAGCCCACTTCAGGGCGAAGGCCTCTCCAATTAACCCTGTTCTTTGCCAGCTGCGGCCACTCTATCTCCGCAAACTTCCTAATCTCATCCACCCATCTAACCTTCTGCCGCCCCCTGCTGCGCTTACTTTCTCTTGAAATCCACTCCGTTACCCTTAAGGACCAGCGGTTATCTTGCCTTCGCATTACATGCCATGCCCAAGCCCTTTTCTTCCTCTTGATTTCGACTAGGACACCATTAATCCGCATTTGCTCCCTCACCCACTCGGCCGCATTCCTCTCTCTTAACATTACACCAATCATTTTTCTTTCCATTGCTCGCTGCGTTGTCCTTAAGCTGAACCCTTTTCGTAAGCCTCCGCGTTTCTGCCCCATAGGTGAGTACTGGCAAGATAGAGCTGTTATATTCTACACCTCATCGTCATCATCAGCCTTACTACACCCACTGCAGGGCAAATGCCTCTCCCGCGTCTCTCCTATTAACACTGTCCTTTGCCAGCTGCATCCACCCTTTGCCTGCAAAACTTCCTAATCTCATCCACCCACCTAACCTTCTGCTGCCCCCTGCTACGCTTGCCTTCTCTTGGAATCCACTCCGTTACCCTTAAGGACCAGCGGTTATCTTGCCTTCACATTACATGCCCGGCCCAAGCCCTTTTCTTCCTCTTGATTTCAACAAGGATGCCATTAATCCGCATTTGCTCCCTCACCCACTCTGCCCGCTTCTGACAGGACGCAGAGTTATACCTATAACGTTGTACCTATAACGCTACACCTATCATTTGCCTTTCCACGCCCCGCTAGGAACCAAATATCTGGTTGACGCTACTTTTTACCCGTAGCAGCCCAGTAACGTTCCATGTTCGTGAAGGAAAAAAAACGGTAAATGAGGCTCGCTAGTGGCGATCGCACCGCTGGTAACGCGCAGAATCCGGTGCGCCAGGGCACACGCTGCGAAATTGCACCTTGTTAAACTACCTTAAAGCCGATGTCCAGAGCATTTGCCTGTTCAAACGTTGCCGACACTGCGAGCCCCCGCAGATTAGTTGAAGCTTGTCGCAATATGCTATTGCAGGGTGAAGAGAAGCAGCACGTGATTGGCACTTTTAACCTCCGTCGACTAGAAACTATAGCACTGCTCAGGCGTCTTCTCCAACCTTCAGACACCTGACCTTCTGCCTCGTCTTCAGTCCTACACTGTTAACAGAAAGGAGTAAGGAGAGAGTAAGCTGTCTTTTTGCGCTCTCTCTACTATAAAAGGGAGTGCTATATGACAGCTTACAGCCCTTTTTTACTCCCATATGGGTGTATTCCTGTTTAGAGTGTTTAGAGTATCCTTCAGCGCAGGCCAGGGAAGCTAAGTGCGACGTTTACGAGCGCGTACAGACGGACCTGCCATAGGACACTTGGAACGCCATGCGAGCGCAGATAAGAGCCATGATAATGCGTTCAGCTTTATCTCTGTCTTCATATCGGATTGGCGGACTCCGTCTGCTTAATGCCGGGCCCAACTGAGAGCGCTTTAAGCCCTTCCAATGAAGGCAGAACTTCGTCTGTAAAGATTTTACTGGCTTGAAGTTCATGACATTTTTACAGCTATATCTCGTCCCGAAAAGCATTGTAACTGCTAGTGTGCCTCCACCTCCGACGTCGTATCGAGTGATTTCGAACAAAATGCTCGAAGAATTGATTGTATAATCAACACAGTGATTTCATACACACCCCTGAATTCTGAACAAAAGCATTTTTGAGCGAGAACCAGTTTCTGAATGCATTTTTATATATAGTAAAATTTCACTACAATCAATATATTCGCAGACCTCTCGTCGGCAGGCTTGATTTTTTTTTTGCTATTAACGTTTTTGCTGCCGCAGAAAGCGTTCGGCTTTGGTTTTCTATGGCAGCCTTAATTGCCTGATGCGAGTGATGAAAAAATTCTAAAAGAAAGACGGACCATTACCTTCAGTCTTTCCATGAGAGTATTTTGCAATATTTCAATATTAACCATTTTTGCCCAACAGTGTTGGCCATGGATCCAGCCGGTATACAGGGTGTTTGACATAAGATGTCGTACAACTTTTCAAAATAGGTTTTGTAGCGTGAGCTGCACTGGCCGATGTTGAGCAGTTTCGCGTGGCTCCTGGAGAGCCGTGCTGTGCATGCGTGAGGAGCAATGACGCCACACGGCGCACAGCTGGCGCGCCGGAGCCGCCGCGCACGCCTCGCCGGTCTGCGCATGAGTAGTGCGTCATTGCCGCGGCAGACGCGCTGGCGCCAGTGCGTGCTCAGCTGTGCGCCTCCGTTGCGCAGTAGCAAAGTCTGACGCTGCGCCGGAGCCGCTTGATAGCGCCTCTCATTTTGTGTGCATGCGCAGAGGTATCAGTGGGGTATACATATAGCGGGGCGTTTGCCTGTGTAATATATATAGCCATGGAGAAGGAGAGCGAAATTGATGCTCAGCGGCTCACTGTAGCTCACGCTACGTATATCCTGGCATAGCCGAGCTAAGCCACTCCTTATTTTTTTTTTAGTTTGACGAGTGCTTGCTTCAGCATAGCATTGTCAGTGGTAGGGGTGTAGCGCATCAGAATACAGCTTAGACATGCTTATAGGTTGCTTAATTATTACTGTATAATGAATTTTTCAGTTATTGCTGCTAGACTCTTTACTTGTAAGAGGCGTGATGATCACGGTAAATAATATCCATATCAATATTCCGAATTTCGAAAGCGCAGTTACCCTCGGCGCAGTGTCCCAATAAATTTTGAGTACATCGAGCCAAAATACAAGCACTTTGGAGAAGCTTGAAGGCAAAGCAGCCCGTCCAGTGCGCGTAACTCGTATAAAAAGCTTTAATTTGTTAGGCCACAGCGCCAAAGAGAACTGCGTTTACGAAACTCTAAAAACTGATATCGATATCATTTACGGTGTGCTACACGCCTCTGAATAATTAATTATTTGCTTACCGTGGAGGAAATTGCTGTTTTTTAAAGGTTTCAGTATTTTTGTTTCTGTAAAAACTATTGCATTTAAAATGTAATGCAGTACACAAAAACGAAGCTACATTAATGTGCTTTCTAGGCAGAAAACTTTAAATGACAAATTCCGCGTTGCAACAGAAACTTTTTTACAAAAACAAGGTTGTGGGAGAAAAATTGAACAAAATTTGTAAAGACACGCTTGTGCATGAAATGATGAAAACATTTAAGAATTTTCTAAAATATCTAAAATATTTGGCATTCTATTGGGCACTAGCTGTGAAAAAAAATTGAGTTCTATCTTGAGTGGTATTCTTGGCTAACGCAACACGTTAACCGGTAAATGCTAGTTAACCATCCTAGTAGTCAGCACGCTTTAGCTGTGCTCTGGTCCGCCACACCACTGACAATGCTATGCAGTAAAAAGCGCTCTTCTAACTCAAAAATCCTTTTTTTCGAAAATTTAGGAACATCTTAGGTTAACCACGTGATATATAGGTGTACAAAAATACGTATTACGCCAGTGGGCATCGAAGTGTTGGCCATGTATTAAAACAAAATTATTTGCTTGCTGGAAAGGCATTGCGCGGATCTTTGCTCAGCGGCCATCCTGCTTCAAGGCCAGACATGTAGAAACTCTAGAAGTAAACTTGTACTGACGTAACGTTGTCGTCGTCAGAACAATCGCGACTGAGCAAATGCGACATGCGTGACCAGGAAGCTCGGCTTGCTCTCAGCCATATGATGGGGCGCTTAAGCCATCCCTAAGACTCTAAATTTCTGTGCGTTAAGGGTAACCTTCGTCCTCACCTTTAAAGACCTTCTGATTTTTAGGGAAGCCGTAAGGGCTCCACTCTCCGAGCGAGATAGAAACCATGATGCCCTGATAATTTTAGCAAATATGGTGCTATGTAACACTAACGACTTCAACTGTTGAGTGCACGCACTAGAAATTTGTACGAAAAAAGATAGTAAAACAGCAGGTAGGCCCGCTAACGTTGCTAAGCAATGGTTTGTGCTATGAGGGCCTCTAGAAGGGAGGGCTTCGGATTTATTTAGGTCGCCTGAGTCTGTAATGCGCAGGAAATTCTAAGCAGGCGTTTTTTTCCTTCCATAGAATTCTAACCTCCGTGCCTATAAGTGAACCCGTGGTCCGATGCTTAGCAGCCCGACGCCATTGCCACTGAGCCACTGTCACAAAACTCAGAAAGTAGGAAATCGATGGAAGCGTCTCGGCGTGACCCCGTAGCGGTCGCTCAGGAGAGCAGAGATAAGAGCGTAAAAATTGGAGAGCACTGCAGTCTGCTGCATTGGAGAAATGCGAAAGCATTTGCGTTTGAACGTCGACAACTTTTTTTTTGGAAGTCATTGTTGCCACGTGACACTTATTCCATGACCCTTGGATGACATTGGCATTTTTTTTGCAAGTCATTGTTGCCACGTGATTATTATCACGTGATAACTTAAAAATGGTCACGTGATATTTATCACGTGACCATTGAATGACATCAGCAATTTTTGCAAGTAATTGTTGTCTAACGTCAGTACACATCCACAACACACTTTACCATCGTACACACCACAACGCGTTCACTTCGTGACCCTCTAACACTCTTGAGCCAAGATGCGCGGTCTGTCCGCGTGGTGGGTTCGACTCCCGCTGCCGGCCGGCTAGCCACCGGTTTCCTCAAAATGGGTGCAAGCTTTGCCCCGGCCTGGTGCTCGGCTTGATGTGGTTGCATGGCTTGGCGAAGGAGCCTGCGCCTTCAAATTCCCTCCCTGTGGGCTTGGAAGAGAGACAGCGCTTTTTCACCTTGTTTATTTTATCTTTATGATTTTTCCTCTTCTGGCACCTTCATCGCTTCATTATGCGTTCGTTTCACAATAAAATAGCTCTCCGAGGCATTGTCACCCTCTGTGCTCGCTCAGATCTTAGGCAACTAATGTTACCGTGCCCATTTTCATTTTCCCGATTGGCTTTTCCATTAAATTCGAATTTTGGCCAAATGAGCTCTGTTCTTTTATTTTTGATTACTTTAAGCCTGTTGTTGCACCGCATGTGCTGGCTCTTTATCATTCCGCTTTATTTTTGCTGTTGCTTTTCTGATTTGAGCCTGGAATGAGACTTCGATTGGGGCAGTTGTGTTCCTCAAAACGGTTCTCAGGTTCTCATGTGAGCCATACGTATGTCCACTCCTGGTAGTTGAGCGTGCAGTTCAGAACATAATCTGTTTGAGAGCTGTTGTAGACTTTCGAAACAGGCAACAAAGAAAAGGCGACCATTCGTGACGTATGCTTTGAGTGCCCACCTGGCGCACAGAGGGCCTGTCTTCGAACTGCAATGCCGGCGAGTTTCTTTTTTCGAATGGTAATTTTAGCGCGGACACGCTCTGCCGACAGGTCCTGTGCACGCCGCTTTTAAGGCAAGATATGCTTTCGCATTTAAAAGCTCTCAGGCGATCCTCGGTGAATCGTTTGAATGCGTTCGCAGCCAAGCGTTCATTATATTCGAGGTTAACACACAAAAGTTCGCTATATCTGTGGTGGCATCCTTTGGTTAATTAGATCCGGGGTTCACACACAAAAAGGTCGTTATATCCTAAGTTGCATACTAAGGTTCGTCATATGCTAGGTAGTACACTAAGTGAATTAGATAGTTTACTAAGTTCGTTCGTAGCCCGGTGGACATGTTGCCGCCTGCCATTGGCTACTGACAGATGGCGCTCCCCATTTCCACTTACTAGGGTGCCTCAATGCCAGCGCCGCCGTTCCCGGGTGGAGACAACTCAAGCGACGCCACCATATTGAATCCCAACTGGCCTCTCCCATGTACCGCGAAATGCTCGAATGGTAGCCCAGTGTAGCTCTCGCTGCAAAAGGCCGTTCAAGGTAAAGCACTTTGAAGCGCTCCGAGAGCATGAACGGCGCCGTTACAAACGCTAGCGCCTCTGATCCCGTGTGATTCAATATGGCGGCGCCGCTGAATTTGTCTCCACCCCGGCGACGCTGGCATCGAGGCACCGTACCACTTACAAACACGCCAGCGCTGTGATAAAAAGCTGCCCAAGTGCGCCGCTGGCACCTGGGAACAAGAGCTCCACAATCATCGGAAATGATGCCACGGGGAGAGCGAGTAATTTATGCATCGCATCGCAAGGGCTGGACATTACGAAGCATCGCTCACACTAGTGGTGACGGCCAAGGAGCTGGAGCTTCGTACAACAGAGGACGCAGCATGATTAAAGTGTCTTGTACATCACGCCCGCAGTGCTGCCGCCAAGAGTCCAGAGTACGCAACGGGAGCATTGCGGGGGAGCACGAAGCGGGTACCAACGACCCTATGACAGGTGCGCCCTATTAAGGCGAAAGCCTTTAAAGGGGCTGTGAAGGAGGCTCTAATAAAGTTGCGGCATGCCGGGGATATTGAAGCACGCCACTTCACGAATAGTGTCCAGCAAGAATTTATTAAATGCGTTTTGTAGAAGCTGAGTTATCTGTAGTTGAAATTTGAATTTTAGCGTCTTCGCGCCTTTCTCTCTCCTCTCGTCACTTTTTGCGCGCTGGAAGGTAGGCGCTCCTTCGGCGACCCCCCCCCCCCCCCCACGCTTTGGGAGCGGAGCTTCCCGACCCGCCGGAGATAAACGGCTTATTGGCCGCGGCCACAGTAGCTTCCTGACGTCTGAAAGAATCTAACCAATGGCCACCTCTCACCTTGTCTACGCAGATGCGGGGGACGGAGGAGGGTGCGAGCATGAAAAAGTCGCCGGGAAGGGCTCGCCATCTTTGACGCGTGATTGTGGGTCGTCTGCTGCATGTAGAAGAGTACTATTTGGCTCTGGTTTTCATGGCAACACAGTGCAGTGATTAAGTGAGTTAATGTGCTTTCCTCGGAAGGCGTTTCAGAGCCCCTTTAATGGATCATACTGTCGTCCGTTCGCAGAGTGTGTCATACGTTTAGCTCGGGAACAAAAAATGTAGCAGAAAAAGAATGGTTATTTCAGAAAGAGGAGAAAAAAATAAATCTAGAAGCCAAGTTTCATGCCTGTACAGTAGTTAATTATATATAGGCAAAAATGTCGAAATAGCGCGAACGTCGATATAGTCACGGGAATTGTGTGACGTCACATCCACTGAAAGTCGTTATGGCATAGTGAAAATTGTCACAGAATGGTGGGAAAAACCTCGAATTTGTGTCAAATTAGATGGAAAAATTTATAATCAAGCGTAATTAACACTTAAGACCCCCTAAAGATGTATAATTTGGGTATCAACGTCAGTATGACGTCACATCCACCGGAAGTCGTCACAGCGTAGTGAAAAAAAATTTCACAAAATGGTCGGCTTTCGCACCTCAGCACTTAAGTTGCCAAAGTGTCTCGTAATTTTCGCAATAGCCACATGTACTCAATTAACGCGGTAGCGCTAAGGGTCCTGTTCAGCGGAGAACACGGCGTGGACGTCGTCGCTGGTGGGTGTGGAAAAGCACGATTGGTCGAGATGATCGTGACGTCACACGTTGAACTGTGCAATGAAAACTTTTAAAACTAGTTAAATTTTGATTCCGAGGTCACAGCATGAAAATGTCATTAATGGCATGTTAGTTGAAAGTTCACTAATTACGCTTAAAATAAAATGGGGGAAATTGGTTACCCGCCGCGGTGGCTAGGTGGTTAGGGCGCTTGGCAAATGAGCCGGAGTTCCCGGTTTCGATCCGGGCCGCGGCGACCGCATTTCGATGGAGACTAAACGCAAAGGCGCCCCTGTGCTGTACGATTACAGTGCACGTTAAAGATCCCAACGTGGTCGAAATTATTGCGCGTAGCCCCCCATTAAGGCACCTCTTTCTTCTTTTCTTCTTTCACTCCTGCCTTCATCCCTTCCCTTACGGCGCGGTTCGGGTGTCCGCCGATGTGTAAGACAGATTCTGCGCCATTTCCTTCCCTTAAAAATAATTCTCAATTTTTCAAAATAGTTGAGAATAAAACCCATGACCCTTTTGGACTATTAGTAAGGCATAACGTATTATCCCGCACTCCGAACCCTGTAGCGTCTTAGCATGCCATAGGCGAAAACCCACCCTCACCCGTTGGACAATAAAAATAATACTAAGATTGCTTTCTTCTTGCCATTTATTCCTCTTAATTTCGACTAGGATGTCATTAACTCACGTTTGTTCTCGTCCCCACTCAGGCCGCTTCCGGTCTTTCAACATCAGACCTATAATTTATTTCCTTAGCTCGCTGCGTTGTCCTTAACTTGATCTGAACCCTTTTCGTTAGCCTCCACGTTTCTGCCCCGTAGGTAAGTATACCGGCAAGATACAGCGGTTGCACACTTTTCTCTTGAGGGAGATTGGTAGCCTAGTCTTCATGATCAGAGAGAACCTGCCATGTGCGCTCCACCTCATTCTTATCCTTCTAGTTATTTCCCTCTCATGATCCGGATCAGCTGTCACTACCTGAACTAAGGATTTACCACTTCCAGCACCTCGCTGCCAATTGTAAACTGCTGTTCCCTTGCTAAACTGTTGATCATTACTTTGGTTTTGTGCATGTTAATTTCTAGACCCGCCGTTTTGTGCGTACGTACAGCCCCCGTCAAAAGAATACAGCAGCCCACGGTGTTTGCTTCTAAGATGTTTAGATGCGTCCCCTAGCCCATCCAGCAGTCCAAAGCTTGGGAGGATTCAGGACACAAAGAGTACGCAAGTCAGTCCTCTTTCGAGTGATTACCGTCCCTGAGCATGGATAACGAGGCATGCTTAAGGCCTCAAAAGCGAGTCGCCTGTGCTCTATACTTTTCAGGGTGGGTGTACGTCCCTGAAGATCTGGCGGCGGTGGGTCTCTCACCAGTCAATCCAGATTCCTATCTTGCCTGGACACAGGGTCCCTCTTACTCATCTCTCACTTCATAACCTTTATGCTCTGAGGCAATAAACATCGCTTAGAAAAGTCTGCTTTATCGCAGACGGCTCACTTGCCCACCCCATTGTGGGCAACCTGCCAGGTGTGTACACCTGGCAGGCCTTTACCCATGTCCTTTACCAAGAACTCTTTGGAATGATGACTTTATGATAAAGGCATTTATCGTGAAGGCCTTCGTGGCATTTTACTTGCAGGTAAAGGTCTTTAGGCCAGAGGCCTTTATAGTATAGGCCTTTAGGTAAAATGCCTTTATCATGTAAGGACCTGAAGTGTCCACACTAACTAGAGCTACTGCAGATAATCCGCGCTTAGCCCCACTGAACGGTCTGCTAGTTTCTTCTTTGCGACGCCAATGTTACGCACAAGTGTTTCAGCCAAATGAATGATTTTCTAGGGCTCTAGTCATTGCGAATCACCGCTGGCAGTGTGCATGCCTTTCCTTGTCTTTCTAACTTCGTACTTTCTCGCACTCTTTAGAAATGCGCGAATATAGGAGATTGCTGCATCGCAAAATGCCGGCGACAGGCAGTTCCATTTGCACGGATTGCGTAGGCACTCCGTACTACGCACGCGTTGTCCCCGGGGTGCCGGCGAGAGAGCTCCGAGGATCGCCGATAAGGCGCCTCTCGAGAGGCCCACGAAAGAACGGAGAAGCCCCGCTCTCCAAGAAGACATCTTCAGTCAGGCCCGGAGCTACCTTTCGCGAACTTTATCCTTGCCAGCCCCCCTCGCTTATCGGGAAACTTGAGACGGCCCGATACGGAACCAACGCCGCTCTCTTTCTTCGACTCAGTCTGGTTTTTCGTTTCCTTTTTGCTCTCTTTTTTTCGGTCCCAAGCGTCCAGGTGCTCTCGAGCGGAACGAGTGCCTCCTGCCACGCTCGTCACCAGCGAAGGCTCCGCTGAGTCGTCGATAAACTTTGGGACGCGTGCTCCCTGGCTTGGTTCCAGCTTGAGGGCGATGCTTGACGGGCAGTCCTCAAACGGGCGTAGCACGCGCGCCGCATTCCCAGCTTGCAAGGAGGTAATAGCGGCACGCGCCCAGCCGGCGGGCATCGTAAAATGAGTTGTTTGACGTGTGCTCATGCCAAGTCAGGCGCTATCCGTTTCCACGTCAAGCAATGGTTGCTATTTTAGCAACGTTAGTGCAGCAATAGCTGTGCTAGGAACATACTGCCGAGTAAGAGGTCAAGCTGATATTTGGGCGAGTTGGTAAGCATTCATGGTGGGTGAACAGCGCAACAAAGGCGGGACAAAGGCAGGACAAGCGCTGACTAGTAACTGAGTTTATTGGAGAACGAAAAGTGGTAATATATAGTGAACGTGAACAATGAAATATAAAAAACAGAAAATAACGACAAAAAGGGGGGTAAACAACCTATGTCATGTGCAAGTCCAGATATTGAATTTCCTTGTCACTTAATGTCACAGACTGGACTTGCACATGACATAGGTTGTTCACCCCCATTTTTGTCGTTATTTATTTTTTTTATATTTTATTGTTCACGTTCACTATATATTACCACTTTTCGTTCTTCAATAAACTCAGTTGCTAGTCAGCGCTTGTCTTGCCTTTGTCCCGCCTTTGTTGCGCTGTTCACCCACCATGAGTAAGAGGTCGCTGTGTATTAAACAAAACTTGTCGCGATGCGCTTGCTACAGCTCGTGGCACACATTTATTATAAGACTACGGACATGGACAGCAGGGAGTAGGCCCTCCGTGGCATTGGGTTCTTTTCAACTCGCAATACAAGGAGACCAACGCCGTATGAGTGATCTGCCTCAGCTCTGACACTCCCACGTGCGCCACGCAGTTAAGCTTTATTCGCAGAAAGAGTGGTTCACGTCTCTCGGCGAGATGGCTCCGCGGCAGCCCTCATTCAATTCTAGATTCACATAGTCAATCAAATTAGACGCACCGTCTTTCCCAAAAATTACCTCAGAACGGGGTTTTGCTTCGAAACTGAAGAGAGGAGCACTTCATCATCATCATCATCATCATCATCATCATCATCAACCTGACTATGCCGATTGCAGGGCACTGGTTTAGAGCTTAGAGGCTGCCATAAGTTCTCAAACATGCAGCTGATGCTTTGCTTGGTTTATTTTAGAAAAGGCGCTACATGTTCAGACCGAAATGCATATTTCGAAGAGTAGGCTAAGTGACAGTCCGCGTTATCACTTCAGTAAAATGAGCTCTTGGGCGAGTTAGTTACTTATCTTAGGCATAGTATCAGCGCAAAAAACACACACACAAACGAAGAAGAACGAGACACCGTGACACACGCACAGACGCTGCACTCACGACTGATTTTATTCCAAGCCATCAAGTGGAAGATATAGGCTGCGTTATCACTATATATGCGTTCCAACCATATTATACTGGATCTCATGCCTGCCTGGCCACTTCTTAAAAATTCAGCATGTGACGCGGATGCAAAGCAGCCGGCATTTACACTCAAAACAGAAATGAATAGAAAAGGAGTAAGCAGTCCTCTTGCGCACACCCTCTAATAAAAGGCGGTGCGCTTACCACTCGCTTTGGGCACTTGCCGCCCCTCACGATAGTTTCTCAGCAGGGCCCATTGAGAGCGTCGACGTAGGCTGTTGTTGGCTGCTCCGATGTACTAGAGACGTTTTAAAAGGTCTCAGCAATAACGCTTTATGGCTAAAACTTCGCGGTGTTAGGGGAGCCACAACCGTCTTCACCGTAGCAGTGTAGCAATACTTCTAGTATTAGCATTAAGGATATAATTCTCAGTAGCTGGAGGTGAACTCAGGAGGTGAACTGCAAATCATGATCAATGAGTTAGACAGGCAGAGTAGAATGCTGGGTCTAAAAATTCGCATGCAGAAAACCAAGGTAATGTTCAACAGCCTAGCAAGGGAACAACAGTTCACAATTGGCAATGAGCGCCTGGAAGTGCTAAAGGAATACGTCTACTTAGGGCAGGTAGTGAGAACTAATCCGGATTATGAGAAGGAAATAACTAGAAGGATAAGAATGGGGTGCAGCGCATATGGCAGGTCCTCTCTGATCATGAATGGCAGTTTACCAATTTCTCTTAAGAGGAAAGTGTACAACTGCAGTATATTACCGGTACTCACCTACGGGGCAGAAACGTGGAGGCTAACGAAAAGGGTTCAGCGTAAGTTAAGGACAACGCAGCGAGCCATGGAAAGAAAAATGATAGCTGTAACGTTGAGAGACCGGAAGCGGGCAGAGTGGGTGAGGGAACAAACGCGGGCTAATGTCATCATAGTCGCAATGAAGAGGAAGAAATGTACCTAGGCAGGGCATGTACTTCGAAGGCATGATAACCGCTGGTTCTTAAGGGTAACGGAGTGGATTCCAAGAGAAGGCAAGCGTAGCAGGGGGCGGCAGAAAGTTAGATGGCCGGACGAGATCAAGAAGCTTGCGGGAATACGGTGGCCACAGCTGGCAACAGAGAGGGTTAATTGGAGAGAGATGATAGGTGTAACGTTGAGAGACCGGAAGCGGGCAGAGTGGGTGAGGGAACAAACGCGGGTTAATGACATCCTAGTCGAAGTCAAGAGGAAGAAATAGGCTTCGGCAGGGCATGTAATGCTAAAGCAAGATAACCGCTGGTCCTTAAGGGTAACGGAGTGGATTCCAAGAGAAAGTAAGCGGAGCAGGGGGCGGCAGAAGGTTAGGTGGGCGGATGAGATCAAGAAGTTTGCAGGCAAAGGGTGGATGACGCTGGCAAAATACTGGGTTAATTGAAGAGACATGGGAGAGGCCTTTGCCCTGCAGTGGGTGTAATAAGACTGATGATGATGATGATTCTCAGTAGCTGTACATATAGTTGCATCAGCGTTAGTAGAACTTCTCGAAGCTCGCATGTAAGGAAAACATCGACGACGTTTTTACTGCCTGTAAAACTTCTGAGGGTGTTACTTCCGGAAAATCGGGGTACTAAGAAAAAAAAGACTTATGTGGACAGGAGTTTAGGATACAAGAAAAAGTTCAAAATCGCCTCCCACTGCCAAATCTATCTGGAAAGTGCTAGACCAGTGCATACTTCGATGTTTTGACGTGAACAGACAGATACCACAAGAAAGACGACCAAAAACACACAAGCGGTAACTGACAACTAGCTTGGGCTTGAGATAAGCCTGGATGAGTTTTTCTCTGTTTGGAACCGCACCAAACCCTGGCCGATCCCCATCGTGGGTATGTGCCATCTTTTCTGAGGCAGCAACAACAACAACAACAACATAGATTAGGTTAGGGCGACCTTAAAAGAATGGAAAATAATAAGCCTCTGAACAACAACAACAGCTAGCTGAGTTGTCACTTACTTTAGGATAACGCACCACTTCAAAACGAAGTGTTATGTGCATTAAAATTGGCATAAGATTGAACGCAATGCTGCGTTAAAGCTTGTGTGTTCATTATTCTTTTGTGTACGGTGATCACAGCGAAACATAGGGTGATGATGACGTCAGAACTGAAGCACATGCATTCATAGATGCGTCACAGATAAGCGCATCCATAATTGAGGTCCCTTCTGCGTGCATACAATTTTGTTCCTACGCAAAGAATACTCTACCAATTTCTAATAAGAACATCCCGCATACTGATATTGAATCCCAAAAAGGAGTCGTCCTTATCTGCGAACTACAGGGCTATATCCCCCATGTGAGTTTAGAAATGAAGGTTGATCAAACCCATAAGAAGCAGATATGTGAATCAACTGCACTCATAGATGCGTCACAGATAAGCGCATCCATAATTGAGGTTCCTTCTGCGTGCATACAATTTTGTTCCTACGCAAAGAATACTCTACCAATTTCTAATAAGAACATCCCGCATACTGATATTGAATCCCAAAAAGGACTCGTCCTTATCTGCGAACTACAGGGCTATATCCCCCATGTGAGTTTAGAAATGAAGGTTGATCAAACCCATAAGAAGCAGATATGTGAATCAACTGCACTCATAGATGCGTCACAGATAAGCGCATCCATAATTGAGGTTCCTTCTGCGTGCATACAATTTTGTTCCTACGCAAAGAGTACTCTACCAATTTCTAATAAGAACATCCCGCATACTGATATTGAATCCCAAAAAGGACTCGTCCTTATCTGCGAACTACAGGGCTATATCCCCCATGTGAGTTTAGAAATGAAGGTTGATCAAACCCATAAGAAGCAGATATGTGAATCAACTGCACTCATAGATGCGTCACAGATAAGCGCATCCATAATTGAGGTTCCTTCTGCGTGCATACAATTTTGTTCCTACGCAAAGAATACTCTACCAATTTCTAATAAGAACATCCCGCATACTGATATTGAATCCCAAAAAGGACTCGTCCTTATCTGCGAACTACAGGGCTATATCCCCCATGTGAGTTTAGAAATGAAGGTTGATCAAACCCATAAGAAGCAGATATGTGAATCAACTGCACTCATAGATGCGTCACAGATAAGCGCATCCATAATTGAGGTCCCTTCTGCGTGCATACAATTTTGTTCCTACGCAAAGAATACTCTACCAATTTCTAATAAGAACATCCCGCATACTGATATTGAATCCCAAAAAGGACTCGTCCTTATCTGCGAACTACAGGGCTATATCCCCCATGTGCGTTTAGAAATGAAGGTTGATCAAACCCATAAGAAGCAGATATGTGAATCAACTGCACTCATAGATGCGTCACAGATAAGCGCATCCATAATTGAGGTTCCTTCTGCGTGCATACAATTTTGTTCCTACGCAAAGAATACTCTACCAATTTCTAATAAGAACATCCCGCATACTGATATTGAATCCCAAAAAGGACTCGTCCTTATCTGCGAACTACAGGGCTATATCCCCCATGTGAGTTTAGAAATGAAGGTTGATCAAACCCATAAGAAGCAGATATGTGAATCAACTGCACTCATAGATGCGTCACAGATAAGCGCATCCATAATTGAGGTTCCTTCTGCGTGCATACAATTTTGTTCCTACGCAAAGAATACTCTACCAATTTCTAATAAGAACATCCCGCATACTGATATTGAATCCCAAAAAGGACTCGTCCTTATCTGCGAACTGCAGGACTATATCCCCCATATTAGTTTAGAAAAGAAGGTGGATCAAACCCATAAGCAGCAGATATGCGAAAACAAAGGAACAGAGGATATGGGAAGCGAATGAAGAAATTAGGGATGACCTAAGCGGAAGGATCCGAGCTGTTTTCGATCGCCTGCAGGTCTTAAACATGCACTGTCATCGCACAGCACACAGATTTGCTTCAGAAGAAATGTATCGGCTCTGGAGCTTGCCGACACATCACTACGAAGTTCTGTGCTCATTTGACCGACATCTGAGATCAAGGCTCCCACCCATCTCTCCCCAGTGCCTCTAACAATGGACAATTTTTTTAGGTCCCTTAGCCTGCCCTAGGCGACAGGGACATGTAATGAACTTTTTGTTTGCGTATTTAAAGGAAATTGGACATCTCGACAAGCTGTTGGTCAAATGCTTTAGGAGAATCCCCCAAGGTGTAGCAGATTTGCAATAAGGGAGTAATTACTCTGGCATCCACCCAAGCGCAGCCATACGGCTACAAAGGAAAGCTAACAGCTTTCTCAGAAACTTCGTAGTTCAAGAAAAATTCGTCCTGGTCCGGGGTTCAAACCCGGGACCACCGCTTCATCGGAGCAGTCGCTCTACCAACTGAGCTAACCGGGACGGCAAGCTTATGGTAAGGCGAGAGTGAATTGATCAATAACTCGAAGTAGTAGCAGTGTTGGTCAAATGTTTTAGCGGAATCTCCCAAGGTGGAGTACATTTGTAACAAGCTCTAACTTCATCTAGAATGTTGCCCTCGTGCATTTTTCTCGCAGAACTTTGTAGGCCATTTATCAGACTTTGCACTTCATCATTTCTTATATTACATTTCTCGCCGGTGCCCCTTTGTAGGCATTTAATGGGCGCGTTTTATGTTTCCCCCTTTTTTTTCCTTTCTCTAATTTAGCCTTGCTTGCACTCCTCTCCTTCTGTCTTTACCTCCCAAATTCCCTTCCCCACGCAGAGTAGCATGCCAGCGATTTTTAAACGTGGGCTAGGTTCTCTGCTTTTTCATTAAAGGGTCCCTCTCTCTCTCTCCCTCTCAGCACACATACATCTTTAGCGTTTCGTTCCCATGGAGAGGCGGTAGCCGCAACCTGGATTCTAACCCGCGCCCTTGAGCGCAGCAATCCATCACAACAGCCACTGATCCACTGGCTAAACAGCACAACTGCTGCGCTAGTCGACGACAGCCGGAGAGCGGGCTGCGCGCTCCGGGCCGGGGCCGCTATCGGCGGGGGCGTCGTTCTGCCCGGCCGGAGAACGCGGTACGCGATACGGGGGGCACGTGAATGGCGCCGGGACACTCGTGTTTTGTTTTCCTCATTGCCCGGGAGGTGCGTTGTGGAGACTTGGCCCCAAACGGTTCGATGCTCAAGACGCCAACAGGCCCCGTGATTTCAAGAGGAACAAGCTTTCATTTCCTTTAATGCAAAACAGGTATTGACAAAACAGCGTGCGTGAAGGAGTCGCATTGTGTCTCCTCTAGACAAGACAATGATAACAAAATTAGACCTTATCAGTGCCGTATTAATGCGTTTAAATATTCAAACTAGCTCCCGAACGAAGTGATGGATGCGCCTGATATTGAAAATTCTATTCACAGCCTTATTCATTAGGTTTTTCGGAGTTGTTTTTATTATTATCATTTTTAAGCTAATCGATTATGTATGCTCTTTATATGTATTTTCTTTTTATTGTACTACATTGTTATTGCACTCTGTATTTTTTCCAGTAATTTTTATTTCAGTGTTGGTCGTTGTTAACTGTTGCAGTCGTGTGGATTATGGCGTACTTGTTACCATTCTGTGACCCCCGTGTACTTAACCCCCTTACAGTAATGCCTTCCGAAGACGAAGTATTCTGAATAAATAAATAAATACAATTCATGTTACTTACTCAACGACAAAACGGCTGCGAATTAAAGGCGAGAGTTCACCGTCATGTACGCAAAGGAAACGCAAACCTGGTTCGACAAAAGTATGGACAGCATGAAGAAACATACTGCAGGCCTCTGAGGTACAGCGGCTGCGGAAAAAGATTAGCACAAGGGACTGATGACTGGTGCGAAATAATCTCCACTCACGGCGCTTCGGTTCACAAAAACTGTTCATGCTTTATATGATAAGTATGGAAAGAATGCTACAAGGAAGCAATTTAGGTTATGATCTGTCGTACACATTAGACGGAAAGGTTGTTGAGCAACGAGTACCGGGTTTAATGTATGCGGACGATATTGTACTGTAAGCAGATAGCCAGGAAGATTTTCAAACTTTGGTGAAATGCGGTGGAGACGAAGGAGACAGTCTAGGTTTCAGTTTTAGCGCAACTAAGTCAGGTGTGATGGTTTTCAACGGCACAACTGATCAGGAGCTTACAATACAAGGCCATTAAATGCCCCGAGTTGCCGAATACAAATATCTCGGTGTATGGGTAAACGAAGGGCATATGTACACGGAAAAGCACGAACAGTCTCTCATAGCAAAAGGGCGAAGAGATGCCGGGATTATGAAACATAGGGCATTGTGGGGGTACAACTGGTATGGAGTACTCAGTGGTATTTGGAAAGGAATAATGGTGCCGGGGCTTACTTTCGGGAATGCGGTTCTATGCTTAAGGGCTGAAGTTCAGTCGCGATCAGAAGTAAATCAGAGAAATGTTGGAAGATTAGCACTAGGTGCCCACGGGAAAACCACAAACGAGTACAGGGGGATATGGGCTGGGCAACGTTCGAAGCACGGGAAGCTTAGAGTAAAGTACTATACGAAGAACGCCTGAGGAAATTGGACGATAACAGGTGGGCAGCTAAGGTATTTAAATACCTGTACAGAAAGACCGTTGACACACAGTGGCGGAAACGAACTAGAAAGCTGGCCAGTAAGTTTGCCAGAGACGAGGAAGGAGAACGAAAGAGCATTAAACGACAGATTGAAAACGTCGAAGGTAAAAATTGGATAGATTCAATAGAAAAGGAGCTATAGTGTAGAACTATATGTATGCTGGAAAAGGCAGATCAAGAAGGAAACGTTTTATGATAACTCAAGAGGCAGTGTCCTCCTCTTTGAGGCTAGGTGAGGGTGTCTTAGAACGCGCAGCTACAAAAAGAAATTTAACGAAGAAGATGACACGTGCTGTGTGTGGTAAATCTGCAGAAACAATAGAACACCTCATTCTAAAATGTGATGGTATCCATCGCGATGTTGATACAGGCACAGTCACTCTGCCTGAGGCCTTAGGATTTAGAGATAGCATTAGTCATGTAAATAAATCTGCGGTGGAAATTAGCAAAACGCGATTCGAGGATTGGTTGCACAAAAGCAGAGATGACATTTTTTTAAGTGTAGGAAGACGTATTTTAAAGAAAATGGCGAATTTTATTAACCACTTACAGCAGAGTTAAACAAAAAGAAGGAAAAAAAACAGCATGGTGGCAACTACCACTGCCCCGTTCCAAAGGGGACGCTCCTACCTTCCATCCATCCAACAACAACAAGTACATGCCTTTCCCAATCCCCAGTCTTGCGGAAGGTACAAAGGAAAATAATCGCTTGCAAATAATTATACACTTTTTATTTTTTCAGCCCAACTAGCTGTCAATCACTTGTGCTAACCTTTTTTGCGCTGCAAGTGTACATAAGTTACTGTTGAATTATAAGTTGCATGCGCGCTCGTTAAGCAGTCGGTTCGAAGAAAAACTTTTTTTTTGTAAGCTAGGCCAGAAGGTCCGACGCCGAACGCGTCCTTCTACATATTTCTCGCCTAACAGCCTTTTCTGCTCGCGAATACAGGCTGCATGCTCGCGTCGCTTCTAACACCGCGGAAGTCTTTCGTTCCGCACACAGTGAGGCGGACGTAGACGCTATCCACTTGTAATAAGAAGTTCTATGTAAAGCTACCGCTGCTTAATATACTCCTGCTGCTCGGCCACAGTGGAGGCGGAATTATCTCAATTTTCAACACTGAGGCGCTGTATATTAGTCCAATGAAATATTAGTATGTACTTGTCGTATATGTTTATCTTCTGTCGCCGTATTTCGTGCCCTTTTCTTTGTGAATCATGAACCAACTAGCCCTAACTAGGGTTCGTGCACGTACTTGACAGTACTCATTCAGACCAGCAGTATCGTGCGACTGCGTGGAGTACATCTCAGCACAAAAGCGGTAGTGACTTCCAGAAGTCCCTGTGACGACATGTACAATTCAAGATGCGTCATGGGTGTTGCAAGAATTGCCTCTCTTCTTCCTTCGTCTACTATGACAGCGACGAAACTTGCGGATATAGGAAGCACGATGTAAGACGACCGCCGAACCCCAAATATCAGTATGCACCACATCGGCACAATCGCCACCGAAGGCTCCATGGTACGCGTCCAATGATACAACGAAGAGCAAGCGTAGGAAGGGTCCCTTTGCGGGGCGAAAGGCTGGTTAACTTATATTGAAGTTAACTTTTTAACTATAATTATTAGGCTCCTTAATTATTAAGAGGCGTGTAGCCCACCGTAAGTAATACCCATATAGGTTCTTATTATTTCTAAAACGCGGTTACCCTCGGCGCTGTGAGCCAACAAATTTCGGCTGCACCGCGCCAAAATACATGCGCTTTAGAGAAGCTTGCAGGCAAAGCAACCTCTCCATTGCAGTTACCCCGTGTAAATAGCCGAAAAGTGTTGGGCCACGGAGCGGAAGGCCTATAAATAGAGAGCCCTGAAAGCTGATTGAACTTTGTTACGGAAGAAAACTATGTGTAGCTGTTCTCAGGGCCTCTTTTATCGTAAGATATCTGCTGCTTCATCAAACAGAAAGCGTATGATCTGCTATGGTAATTTATCCGGTGTTGCAACTTTTCTTTTCGCCATTAGGAATAAGTTTTATTTCTTTTCTATTCGTTTTATTCACTCTCAAGCGTAGCCCCGTTTCAAGCGTAGCCCACTCTCAAGCGTAGCCCCCCCCCCCTCCAAATGCGGCGGACGTGGAACATCCCGTGTAATGTCAAGTGCTTTCCACATCGTAGGTATTATAATAAAGATAAGAGAAGTTTTCTGGCACGATCAAAGACAAATCCCGCAAGCCTTGATCTTCAGTGCTCTACTTCACATATTTTTTTCTGAGCATGGCATATTTTTTTCTAGATTTTCGTTATTGCCAGAACTGTTTGCGAGGTGGCAGTCATGATCTGCGGTTGAATACTAAGGAGCAACGCTAATACGGATCTTGAACCCTCGTAAGAAATGACTCAACAGAACCCCCTGCATGCCTTATATTTAAAGATATAGTGCTTTCCCTCCTTTTTAGAAAAGAGCACTGTCCTAATTCTCACAAATGCAAAAGCAGCGCCTTATACCAGCATTCTGCAGTCAGTAAGGAAACTTCCATAGAGTAACACTTGCTGTTGGGCTAGTTAGTATTCCATTCTGTTTGATGAACCAGCGCAAGAAGACAACGGACGAGTTAAAGATAGTCAAAGTGGACGTAACCGCTGAACTAAAAATTTTACTCCAGAAGAAAAGGAGACAACATATTCATAAAATTTGTAATCCAGACCCGCGATGTGGAACGCTAGTTGAGAATCATTTTGAGCTGAAAAACTTCTCAGAAGATACAAAAAAAGACAGAGAACGAAATGACAAGTTGGAAAAATTTTTCCTGGGACAAAGTTTTTCCTACTTGTCCCGCCGTTTTATGACCTTTTTTTTATTATCTCCTAACAAGTTTTCCACCTCAAAATGGTTCTCAACTAGCGTTCGACGTCACGGATCTGGATTAGAAATTGTATAAATATGTTGTCCCCGTTTCCTCGGGAGTAAAAATTTTTAGTTGAGCGATTACGTCCACTTTGACTATCTTTAACTCGTCCGTTGTCTTCTTGCGCTGGTTCATCAAAGTTCTATAGAGTCAGTTGCTACGGGAGGTTCGTGCCCACTGTTCTTGCTCAACCACCACTGTGGGTCTCATGTGCTGTTGGTAGCACCAGCTGTGCAGTCTTTTTCACACTCTAATGCCCAACGCCCATTTCATAAGCGCCGAAGTCTCTCTTGCCCGTTTTAAGCTTCCTCAAACCTTTCGGACGCAATCTACAATTTCGATACAGAACAAATGTTTTCCGGCCTAAATAGCATATCCACGTCTCAAGGAAGCCAAAACCTTGGCTCGGTGGTTATGGTGCTCGGATGCTCACCCGGAAGACACGGGTTCGATCCCGGCCGCTGCTGTCCCATTTCGTTGGAGGTGAAATGCTAGAGGTCCGTGTGCTGTGCGATGTCAGTGCACGTTAGAGAGCCTCCTCCACTACGTCATCCCTCATAACGCGAGTCACTGTTGGAGGTTAAAGCCCATTAAAAAAAGAAAGCCAAATCATTAGTTTTCCAAACCAAAATACCACTGGGTATTTTTCACCGGCGCAGATATATATATTTTTTTTGCAGCGTTAAAATAGTTGCCAATTCCAGTATTGAAAGACAAGGAGTGTGGAATCATATTTTGTTTCGAAGATGCACATGACGCAGGAAATCCAGAAAAAATAGTAGAAATTAGTACAGGAAGAAAAATCTGGTAACAACGAAATGGCGAAAGTCGAGCTGTTCCGCTTATTGTTTTGTGAAATATATTTACTGACATTGAAAGTTGGCATCAAAAATGCGCTAGTTACAATGTGAAGGAGACCAACTGAGAAAAAGGTGAAAAATAATGATAGCTGTTGCGCATTGAGAAAATTTTTCTAGTACGCATAGCTGTATAGTGCTAAGCGCCTTGAAGGTTGAACGTAAAACCTGCAAACAATCAAAAAAGTAAGCACGCCAACAAAGAAACCTCTGGTCAGGTTGCATCAAATCGAAGCCGACAAACTTAACGCACGAAAATTGCTGCGCCCAACTGGATGGACACCAACACTCTGTCAGCTTACGCGTGCGTAGTAGCTAATGGTAAATGCCTCGAGCGGCAAGACGACACGCACGCAGGTCGAAAAGCCGGCAGCCTGCTTGACAGCCAAGCGAAGAGTAGGCATATCCTACTCAATAAAATGCTCGGGATAGCATACGGCAATTGGTGTCAGTGCCCCCGGTCATTCCAGTCGAGCCCGGATGCGGTTATAATCTCCGCGTTCAACTTCAGAAAGCGAAGCTGCACAGCACCGTGGCGATATCGCTACCCTCGTGGAGACTGCGCACTTCAACGGTTCTCGCCGACCTCTCTGGATGCATTTCATAATCTCCACAGCATGTCGGACGCGTTACACGAACACCTTCTTGACTGGACAAAGCCCCTCCACGGATGCAGTGACGTCACGCCAGATGTCCGCCATCTCCTCGGCAGCTCCTCTCGGTAGCCACTCGTTCGCGTTTAATATGTCATGGGCGCTTGTTCGAGTGAAAACCGGCGGCCATTTTTTTAAGGCTGTCTGCATTGGGAAATGATTAGGCGATCCACTTTAGGGCACTCGAGTAGGATATAGTTTTCGGCAGCTCCAAGGTATGCGCCGCGAATATCTAAGGCTGCTTTTAAACTTTACGAACAGCATACTGAAACTCAAAAATTCGTTTGTACAAATTGTTTTATTGGGAAACAGGGCTGGAACCGACGCATTTAATTTCTTGCTTAATGTTTTTATCTTTCGCTCTACAGCCTTCTTTTGTGCAGTGCTTTCAATTATATCATTTTTCAGTCTACAAAAGTTATTCAAAGCTGCGTTCGTTGCAGCACGCACTACATGTCGCAGGAGTGTCTTTGATGTGTGACAATCTTCGCAAGTTTCTACATCAACATCTCCGAGAATAGATCTGGCAATGGAGGGGACAATGGCGGGTTGTTTGTAGGATGGGAGGAACGGCTTTGCATTTTTCACCCGTAACGAGCTCATTTTCAACAGCAAGCCTCGTAGCTAGCACAATATGAACAGTGCATGGTTGCGGAAACTTTAACCCTCCTCTTAACAGGTTGACAGTCATCATGTTGCACTCAACTTCTATACCTCTGTTTTCTAGAATTAGTGCGCTGCGGCAAAATGTGCAGGACACCTCCTTGAGAGCTGAATGGGCACATTATCCAGCGATGTAGGCTACGACTTCCATGTTGTGCTCTGTGCTGGAAATATCTCCATCAGAGACCAGCACAGAGAAGTTGTGTTGTGGATTTCTTCCGTGTCACTCTCGCTGTTGTTCTCTAGTTGTGGAAGCGTCAGCAGCTTTTGTAGCCTGATTTTCTTTTCGGATTCGAGAAGCTGTCACACAGCAATATGATACTGTGCACCAGCAAGCTGACGGTGGCGACCGAAACAATCATCAAGGGTGTCTGTTAGAAATTTGCCCAGCAAAACATACTCACAGGCAGTACTGCGACAACTCAACAAGATAGTAGCGAGTTAGTTCCAAGGCAGAATGCGTTTCCTTTGTCGTGCAGCCAATGGTCATGATGACAATGCGTCAGACGTCCAGCCAAGCTACCACATCATTCAAGAAAATCAGCTGTTGATCCATCATGGAATTCACTGGATTCGGCACAGAGTCGTTCAGTCAGGAACCTTCGGAAGCTCATCATAAAGTGAACAAGGAAGAGAAAAAGTCAGGCTGCTTTCCAATGTTTGTTGTTGTTGTTGTTGTTGTCGTCGTCGTCGTCGTTGTTGTTGTTGTTGTTGTTGCTGTTGTTGCTGTTGTCGTCGTCGTCGTCGTCGTCGCAAATACGATGGCAACGTTTTGACAAGTGGACTTGTGTTCAGTGGCAAGCATCCGGAAGTTTTCCCTCCCTTGTTGACTTTGTAATTATCAAGAACCATCTGACCAACTTCTCTCTACCATGAACCAGTGGAAGCTAGGGTGTTTACGTTGACGGCGTTCCACTATGCCGTTATAATGTTGATGAACAGGGCTGTTAACTGGCCCTCTTGAACTGGCACTTGAAATGCGTGGCTTCGCCATGCATTTCAAGTGCGTTTGAGGCAAACGAGTTCATGACGTTTAACACCACCTTTGTATTTTGTATCTCCAAAAGTGTTGGATTCACTTCTTTCGCATTTAGCTAGAAGCTGAGTTTTAGAACCGAACTTTCCTCCAATGAATCTAGTTGTCGTAAGGCTTCAAATAATGCGGCTTCCATTCTGCGCATCGGGCTCTACTCTGCACAGGTTGATTTCAGGAAAATAGAAACATGTTCCTTCGTTCTTCTGATTTATCCACTAATTCCCGATGCATTTGAGTATGTACACAGGGCCAACGATAAAAAAAAGAAATGGCTTTCATTTACCCTTTGCTTCATTAAACCTTTAGATCTGAAAATATTTCAGGAAAGAGTCAACAAAATTCCCCCTCTTTTTAAACATTTGCTCCTGTTTTCTTCTTGTCTTTTCAGGTTCTGGAAATTTATTGCTTGCTTCCTGCTTGCCACTGACACGAAACAATTAAAAGAAAGTTTTTAGGGAACTTCGCCCTCGATGCACGCAGCAGATATAAGATCGCAGGTCCTGAACTGTGCAGTATGTATATCAACTTACACATCATAAGCAAATAAAAAATGCACTGGCTATTCTCCGTGCTTTCAAAAAGGCAAGGTAGGGTTTTAAGAAGGTAAGTGCAGCAGTTACAATTGCTTTTTTTTCTGATTGCTTGTTGCTCCTTTTCTAGCGATAGCTACATTACGATAGCATTTCGAGCTTTCAGAGTGGCGGCGCCGCCACCCTGTGGCTGTCACGTGGTTGGTCACGTGGTGCGGAGCAGCTGCCGGCGGCGCGGCGCTGTGGCTGATCACGTGGTTCGTCATGTGACCAGCCACGAGGTGCGGAGCAGCTGCTGCTGCCGGCGGCACGGCGCGCCAGCGAAACCGAGCTGCCACAGCTGTGCGCATGCGCCGTGTCAAGTGGGACGAAGATGAAGGAACTCCCAGCGAAACGGAGCGGCGAAAGACTACTTTGCAATTCAACTGAGCAAGTTCCACTCGGCCAGCAGCAGCTATCGCGTCACTCCAGGTTTTAACTTGAGCTAAACCACCGCCTTTTTTTTACTAAGCCATTACTGACCTCTTCAAGGTAGCCAGTAAATGTCGGCCCTTCTTGCTTTCTCATGGCCTCAGGCGGCTAGTTAGTACCTGGTTAGTCATCATCATCATCAGACTGACTACGCTCACTGCAAGGCAAAGGCCCCTGTCATCATCATCATCACCATCATCATCAGCCTTACTACACCCACTGCAGGGCAAAGGCCTCTCCCATGTCTCTCCAATTAACCCTATCCTTTGCCAGCTGCATCCACCCTTTGCCTGCAAACTTCTTAATCTCATCCGCCCACCTAACCTTCTGCCGCCCCCTGCTCCGCTTACTTTCTCTTGGAATCCACTCCGTTACCCTTAAGGACCAGCGGTTATCTTGCCTTCGCATTACATGCCCTGCCCAAGCCCATTTCTTTCTCTTGATTTCGAATAGGATGTCATTAACCCGTGTTTGTTCCCTCACCCACTCTGCCCGCTTCCGATCTCTTAACGTTACACCTATCATCTCTCTCCAATTAACCCTGTCTGTTGCCAGCTGTGGCCACCGTATTCCCGCAAGCTTCTTGATCTCGTCCGGCCATCTAACTTTCTGCCGCCCCTGCTACGCTTGCCTTCTCTTGGAATCCACTCCGTTACCCTTAAGGACCAGCGGTTATCATGCCTTCGAAGTACATGCCCTGCCTAGGTACATTTCTTCCTCTTCATTGCGACTATGATGTCATTAGCCCGTGTTTGTTCCCTCACCCACTCTGCCCTTTTCCTTTCTCTTACCATTACACCTATTATTTTCTTTCCATACCTCGCTGCGCTGTCTTTAACTTAAGTTGGACTCTTTTCGTTAGCCTCCACGTTTCTGTCCCGTAGGTGATTACCAGTAAAATACAAGTGTTGCATATGTGGCGACACACACTGCGCCCATTTCCGCGCACCCTCCACAAAGTCGGACACGAAGTCATTTTTCTCACAAAGTCGGACAGCCGAAGAGCCGGACTAGCCCATGACTGTAGTGATACTCTGAATCGCTTCTGACGAAGGACCAGTGTTTGAACCTGACGCTGGTTAGAGCGTACGAGTCTTGAGTCGAACTCTTCTTCACTGGGGAGTGAAACACGAACCACCTTTGCAGGTTGAGTTGTTAGAACCTGGGTTTGCCCCCGAAGGGGCGCAGTGTGGTTTGCGGAGCCTCCTCCAAGCACACACCCCTGAAGAAGCCGGGCGCCGGGCCGGGGGTGGCTTGTACCCATTTTTATCGGTGGGTGTCCGGCGGTGGGTTTCGAACCAACCACCTCCCGCAGCCGAAGCGGACGCCCAGATCATCCGGCCCAGCGTAACATGGCTACACACGTGACTCCGTTACCTATAAAGCACAGCGCCACCGCTGCGTCACCTGAGGCACGCGTCACCAACGGCGGCTAGAAAACAGGCTGCCCTGCTGGGAAGAGAGGCTGTTTTCCTTCCGCTACCCGGACGAGCGCAGCGTGGGTATGCTCGTCCGCTGCCGTCGCTAATAAACAGCTGTTACGTTTTATGTTGGAATTCGTCCTTCTACCTAATGGCTTCCCAAACATATTTTTATCTTGAGAGATATTGGTAAACTGTCATACATGATCTAAATTTACCTGCCAAGAGCGCTCCTTCCCCCATTCTTCTATCTATTTCACTCTCGTGGTCCGGGTCTGTGGTCGCTACGTGCCCTAGGTAGACGTATTCACTTACCACTTCCAGCACCTCGCTGCCAATTGTAAATTGCTGTTCACTTCCGAGACTACGCTGCCGTGGTGGCTGAGTTGCTATGGTGCTCGGCTGATGACTCGAAAGAAGCGGGTTCGATACCAGCAGCGGCGGTCGCATTTAGATGGAGGCGAAATGCTAGAGGCCCGTGTACTGTGCGATGTCAGTGCACGTTAAAGGACCTCAGGTGGTCGGAATTTCCGGACCCCTTCAACACGGCATTCCTCACAGCCTAAGTCGCTCTGGAAAGTTAAACCTCATAAACAAAATCAAGCCAAACCTTCCGAGACGGCTGAACATTATTTCGCTTTTCTGCATATTAATTTTTAGAGTCACAGTACTGCTCTTCCTGTCTGACTCCGTGATCACGCTTTGCCGTTTATCTCCTGAGTGACTTAGCAAGGCAATGTCATCAGCGAATCGCAGTTTAGTAAGGCAGTGTCCATTAACTCTTACCCGAACTGTTCCCTATCCAGGCTTCGTAACGCCTCCGGTAAACAGGCGGTGAATAGCATTGTGAAGATTGTGTCTCCCTGCCCGACACCCTTTTTTAATTTTGTTGCTGACTTAATTAGCTGGTTTCTGTGTGGCTAGTTACCTTTCCTTTAGCCCTAAAAGTAAATCGTAGAAGATAACCGACACAGACCACTGTGTGAATAAAATAGTTTTGTAATTAAACATTTCTGCCGTCTCGTGCGGATGGGTAAACTAGCTTGTTTATACACTCCCAAGTTCTTAACAAAGTCTGGTACCTTAGCACAACGCTACCCCTAAAGTGAGAGTCGGATTTACTGGGTATATAAGAGGCATGAAGACTTACCTATGCACGCGAAGTGGGCGTGTCGCACTTCTGTGACCCTTTCTAATTTGGGGTTTTGTTGCATTGAACTTTTGTGCGTGCCCAGCCGAGTTGTTTAATGTGATCACCTTGTACGAACATGTACACGTAATAATCAATATGTATAAGTCGAAATGTGTGATTTACGGCCACCACACTCTAGTCGCTGTCACCAGTGTCTGGCACTGGCACGTCGAACATATAACTTGCTTTATTTTTTGCCGCTTACATAAATTTAACAAGCTACGCCAACGCACAATACATGGAAAGTAACAGCATATGCAAAATATTCACTACTCTTTTGTTAGTAAATACCAACACCGTTTTGTTTGTGACTCTAGTACTCTTCACTAGCTTCTTGAGGTAGTAACTTTGACGAGTTACACATTTACTACCCCAAATTACTAATTAAGTTAGTGTTTTGTATGAGAAGTATCTGGTTAGTAATACAGGTATCTAAGCAAAAATATTTATTTCTAAGCTATTTCGTGGTTCGTGACGCAAGGAAACTACAGTCAACAAATAAACGCTACACAGTTAAGAAGACAAAGCTTTATTATATTTCGTTTACCCTGTGACGCGACTACTTCTGATCGCCCACCTTTGCACAGCATACCTTACCTCTTTTTTTGTCCTCCTCTCCCTCAATCCACTATATATGAGCCTGTGTTTGCAACAATGAATCTCAGTTGTTAGTCACCCTTGTGACGTGTCTTTTTTACTGTGAGGCGCTTATTTTTAGTCTGTAGTTTTCTTGCATCATGCATCTATGGTTAGTAATAGGAGTATGGTTAGTAGTACCAATGTCTGCCAATCATTTTTGTCGTGGTCGGAGCCGCTTTAGGACTTAATAACTCCGTCACCCTCAATCTCGAAGCTATATTCTGTGTCTTCGTAATCTCCGTTGCCCGAAATGATCAGAGAAACAGATCGGTTTCAAATAATGTCGCCGCCAGTAGCATTATGCGACAGCGCTGTCATTATCACCTTTGCCAAATGTCAAAAGCAAACCATTTTGTTAGAGTTTTCCTGGCGTCTAGCGTTACAAACAAAAACAAACTGATGGTACAGGCTACCTTGTCATTGGGAGCGAAAGCAAAGCAGCATCGGTCTTGACGAGTGCTGCTCGTCACTCAAGATAATGGCGCAATGTTCCATGACGAGTAGAACTCGGGCTTATAATAAAAATGAATGGCAAATTGCGGTGTTTAACATCCTGAAATGACATCTGGGCTATCTGGGCTATATGGGAGTGAATGTCTCAGAGGGAATTTAGACTACGTGGGGTACTCTAGAGTGCGCTGACTTCACAAAACACAAGGGCGTTCCTTTTCGCATTTCGCCTCGATTGATATAGGGCCGCTGCTGCAGGGTCAAGCCCGCGATCATGCGATCAGCACCCGAATGCGAAAGCACTGAGCCATCGCGGCTGGTTGGCTTGAGACTAAAATGGCTAAGAATAGTAAATCGTGGAAATTAAGCTGAAGCAGGAAATTGGCCTATTTAAAGGCTACAAGCCATGTCCCCTTTCAAAGCACTGAAGCCTCTTGGACGGAAAAAAAATATTGCTGTGTCGAAGTGTGTTGAAGACGGGAAAGCCGCACCAGTTGATCTCCAGCTTGATATTATTCAGCAGTAGGCTGAGGAAATCACATGACGTAAGTGCGGCAGCACGTTAAATTTCTCTACGATGGAGGTGCTGGATTTAATAGAGAGGAATAAATAGACAAGGAACTACGCACAACAAACACGACCTCTTTCACGCTTTTTTTGCGCAGTTCCTTTCTTAATGATACAAGAAAAACTCGCTCAGCAACGGCCTCTCTTGAACTCCTTGGCGGAGTGGTGTTGAAATTGAGGGAAATAGATTAGCTGGTCTTACCTGAAACAGAGCCAGAATTTTTTATGTGTTGCCCTCCGAAGCCTCACCGTGAAGCAATTGTGTCAAGCGTCTGGTGGCGTTGGCCTGTGTTCACCGGCCGCTTGCCAACCGTCAGGCGGCAAAGTGGAGAGAGGAAAAATCTCCTTCTCCGTGTTTAGGAGAGGAGACTCCGGAATTAGCTGCCATAGAAAGAACGCAAAAAAAAGACTGTAAAAGTGATAATGACTAATATGACACCAAAGGCAAGAAGACCTAATGCTAACGCATTGTTATCGCATAATGATCATTAAGCGATCTCGTAATTTTATTGTTGCACAGTTATAACGATGAGGCTTTGGCCTCTGGACTCGATTTCAAATAGCATCAACCGAGATTTTCTCCTCCTCTACTCTCCTTCGGTGGCTTCTTTCTTCTCACTGGTAAGAAACTGTAGGGAGTTGTTGTTGTTGTTGTTGTTGCTGTTGTTGTTGTTGTTGTTGTTGTTGTTGTTGTTGTTGTTGTTGTTGTTGTTGTTGTTGTTGTTGTTGTTGTTGTTGTTGTTGTTGTTGTTGTTGTTGTTGTTGTTGTTGTTGTTGTTGTTGTTGTTGTTGTTGTTGTTGTTGTTGTTGTTGTTGTTGTTGTTGGCCTGTCAAAAGATGGCACATACCCACACTGAGAGATTGGTCAATAATCGGGTGGCTATTCACCTGTACTCAGGTAATTAAGATGAAAAACACGCGGGAAAGCAATACCGGAGGATTCTTCCTCACGAACAGACAAGGGATAAAAGTTTTGAATACAAAATTAGTAATAATAATAATAATAATAATAATAATAATAATAATAATAATAATAATGTAGAGAGGGACTGAAACAGAATTATTAAGTCAAAATATAATAATTGACAGAAAAGAAAATTTTGTAACACTAAGCATGGCAGTCGGTCAGATTCTAGCAAGAAATTTAGAACAGCGGTACAAACAGATATGTGGCGCAACACAAATGTGGTGGCTTCAAATTATAGCAAGAGCGGGCTGCTTAAACTAAGGCCAAGGAGTTGCAAGGGCTCCTCGAGCAACCTTCTTCTCAAAGAGGTATATCGGCGACAATAGAGCAAAAAATGCTCAATAGATTCAGGCTCGCGACAAAATGCACAAAGGGGAGAGAGCGCCAAACACGACCTGTTTAAATAGAAATTTAAAAAAGGGATACGGCACCGCAGCCTCGTCAGAGATACTTCAAGCTGCCGAGATCGACAAACTTGCCTGTTCCAAGAATATCTGAGGTGCTGATAATCCATCCGTGTCTCCTCGTGACCCGATTAGTTTTTCGTGTCGTTAACATCTTTCTACCTAATCTTTAGAAGAGAGTAACAGGCAACAAAGGCGTCTTCACCTGTGGTGCGTGACCTGAACGCCATGACTAGAGCAGTTCATGGATGTATAGTGCGCTTTTAGGCAGAGGGCACAGGGCAAAATCTATACCAGGTGGTTCACGGAACACTTTTAAAAAATTTCAATCATAGCTGCTTAACTAATTTTCACTAATTTACTTTGTAACTAGCAGAGTTAGGCATCCAGTTTCAACTAGAGATTTGTAGCTGGTCGATAGTGATATTTATATCAGTTTTTAGAATTCAGAAAATGCGATCAGCTTTTGCGCTGTGGCTCGACAAAATCTGTTTTTTTTTACTAGTTACGTTCACTGAAATAGTTGTTTTGCCTGCATGCTTTTCGAAAGCGCATCTATTTTGACGCGATGTAGCCAATTTTGTTGAGCCACAGCACCAAGGATGATCGCGTTTTGTAGCGAGAGCTACACTACACCAGCCACTTCGCGAGGTCAGCGTGGCTGCGCGCTGAGCCGTGGCCCCACCGGTCCGCCAGCTGTGTGCATGCGCGGAGTGACGTCATAGCCCGCAGCTGGTGTGCGCGCCGCGCTCCTCCCCGCTACACCGACGGCAGAGCAGACGCCGCCCGCCTCGTCAGTTGTGCGCATGCGCGGAGTGACGTCACAGCACGCAGCTGGTGTGCGCGCTAGCATTTCAAGCCTTCCGCGTGGCGGCGCCGTGGCCACCATGGCAGCTGCCGGCGGCGCGCCGGCGAAACCGAGTGGGGAAGGAGTGGAGAGGGGGAGAGGAAGAGAGAGTGAATCCACGTCCAGGGACGAATATGAAGAAGGAACGCCCAGCGAAACGCAGCGGCGAAAGGCTGACTTTACAATTCTACTCAGCGAGTTCCACTCGGCCAGCTGTAGCTGTCGCGTCCCTCCGGGTTTAACCAGAGCTAAACCACAGCCATTTTCTAAGTTCTATAAACTGATATGGCTACTACTAACGACCGGCTACCAATCTCTGTTTGCAACTAGGCGCATCTCTAAAGGTTAAATAGTTAATTATTAAACATTAGTTAACCAGCTTACTACTTAAATCGATTCACCGGTTTTCTGGTGTCCACCAACGCTGGTAATAATATGCCGCGAAAGCCAGTTTTATCTCAAAAAGCCTATTTATGAAAATTTCTGAAACTCTATCCTTATACACCTGGTATAAACACTGAGATTTCTTCTCGTGCGAAGGGTGTGGAATCTTCCCGATGCGTACTGGCCTTGGCCGCGGTGAGTT
The DNA here is from genome assembly GCF_052857255.1 of Amblyomma americanum. Lineage (NCBI taxonomy): Eukaryota > Metazoa > Arthropoda > Arachnida > Ixodida > Ixodidae > Amblyomma > Amblyomma americanum. The sequence goes on along the minus strand of NC_135507.1, from coordinate 99,074,623 downwards.
TTGTTTGCACCTGTCAGCTTTTGACGATAACGGTGAAGCATAACAAAAGCGTCCTCCGAAGAACGCTTTCCTTCCAGGATTCCTCGCCATGAAATAAAACATGAAATGAGTGACGGGAATTCGCGCGTACCCGAAAAACTGTAAATTGGTGCAACTTTCTCGAATTTCACAGGAATAACTAGTATTCTTAGACATTGTGTGCGCTGCTACTTTGCATTTTTCACCGAAAATATCATCTTTCCTACTTTTGCTTTCTCATCACCATCATGAAAATTGTTGTGCTGCGCAACTGACCTTCATAAAAAGTCACTTGTTGCGAGAATTTCTAACTTTGTCTTGTTCGGTCGTATCTAACCCACTATGACTTCAGAACCACAAAACTAAGAGGCGAGATGGTCTACCCTTTTCTTCTTCTCTCACTGCATTTTCCTCTCTCAGTGTTTAGGTTTCCAGCGTTGATTGCAATTGCTCGAGCCACTGCATGTCCAACATTATCGGACAAAAATTTTGAAAACCGGAAAACTGTAAGATACTCTTTGGGAAATATCGAAGGCAATAGTTTATTCTTTTGATATGTGCAAAACCTTTCTTTTAGAGTGTTTCCATCGATCACCGAATCTCACAAGACCCTACAGAGGATCGCGCATGCTTTCCAGGGGAGCCAGGAAGAGCTAAAAAATCAGTACGTAAACACCTCCCAGGATATACCCACGCCAGGTGGGTATTCAGGGTCGGATGATGCTCACATGGATAGGATCTTTACCGTAGAGGAGGTCAGAGTTGCTCTTAATCAAATTAACCACACCTCGGCGGCCGGGGACGATCGCGTCACCAATTAGATGGTGCGCAACTTAGAGGACAAATCAGTAGAGGCCCTTACGGACTCTTCAACAGATACTGGACGCAGTTAAGGCAGCATCCCCGACGAATGGAAGCACACGAAAGTTATTTTCATTCCTAAACCGGGAAAGAAGACCCGAGATTTCGAACCCCCGCCAATTTCGCTGACGTCGTGTCTAGGGAAGGTAATGGAGCACGTTGTCTTAAACAGGTTCCAAATGCACGCCGACGCGGAAAACACGTTTCCCCTGTTCATGATTGGGTTTCGACCTGACCTCTCGACTCAGGATATCATGTGGAAGATAAAGCAAGACATTCTAGATCCAAATCGCATAAGAGCCACGCGTACCATCCTGGGACTCGATGTGAGTGAGGCCTTTGACAATGTGTCCCACGCTTCCATCTTCTCTCACCTGTCACTGATGAACGTAGGCAAACGGACATATGACTACATCGCCGCCACCTTTTTGAACGAGCGCACAGCTACGCTGCATTTCGGGGACAAAAGTAGCGACAAAATTACACCAGGCAAGAGAGGAACCCCGCAAGGCGCTGTACTTTTATCTTTTCTCTTCAGCATTACTATGAAAGGCCTCCCGCGTCTGTTAGATGCTATCCCACATATACATCATTCTATATACGCCGACGACATTGCCATATGGACCAAATTTGGATCCGATGGAGATATTTTATTGCAGAGTCATTACAACAAGCTATCGACACGGCACTCTTTCGTGCAGGGGAACGGTCCTGCGTGTTCACCGGCTACATCAGAACTCTAAGTTATCAGGAAGAACAAGCTTTGCAGGCCGCACCCGACCCTCGGGAACCCATCGAGTTGCTCGTTGACAACCATACAATACCCCCGGTAGCCACGGTCAGAGTTCTTGGCATGTTGATTCAGAATAATACTCACAACACGGAAGCGATCAGCCGGCTTAGCGTCACGGCGCACCAGATAGGCGGACTGGTGAGGCGCATTGCCACCCGTCACAGAGGCATGTCAGAAGCCGATCTGTCCAGGATCATGCAATCATTCATGGCAAGTCAAATCATGTACGCCTGCCCGTACTATCATCTGCGTCGCGGGGATGAAGATGAACTTCATAGCATCATTAGAAAAGCATACAAGGCGGACCTTAGCCTGCCGGTAAACGTCGAATCAGATCGACTGCTGCAGTTGAGAATTTTTAACACGCTAGCTGAGCTAATGGAAGCCCATAAGACGGCAAAAGTGACCCGCTTGTCGCGCACTGTTGCAGAACGCGTAATTCTCGACAAACTCCGCATCCAGCCCGTTGAGGAGGAGTGTGCAGCATCACATTTATCGGTCGATATTACTAGTAGACTAGTTAAACCAATAGCCAATAACATGCTGCCAGGCAGACACGACGCCCGCAGGAAAGCAAGGGCACAGGCCCTTGAGAAACAGTACGACAAAGAAACCACGAGCAGCGTACGTGAGTGTAGCTCAACACATCAAAGGCGGAACGTCGTGGCATGTATGGCCACTCCGCAGTCGCCCCCACCCAGGCGAATCGCTCGTATGCGGAGATTACAAACTTTTATCGTGAGCTAAGATGCACGTATCCCGCCCCTCACCCCGACCTGGACAAGGCGCAAGCCACGACACTCAGACGCCTACACACACAGGCCGTTGTTAGCCCCCTATCGATTATTTTAAATCACAAACGGCTAATACGACCCTGCATGCCCGCACTGCGGTGACGGGAACCATGCCACCCAAGACCATATATAATGAAAGCGGGCTAGCACCCCCCCCCCCCTCCCCGACGAAACTCTTGCCAGCTCCCTCGGCGGAGGAACGGAACAAGCTCTTGGCCAGTTAAAGAAAAACAACGCAGCTGGCCCTTATCACGCGAGCTCAAGAGGTCGCCCCCGACTGGAGCCCAACCTGGGCTCGCCCCAGTCCCAACTAATCACTTCCATTTTGTGGCAATAAAGTTGCAACCACCACCACCTCACCCAGCTTCCAGACTCTCTGTTCGATCATGTCCACGTGACACTGGAAGTAATGCAGAGCGTACTGCGTCCGCCGAAGTGGATGGGGCCGACGCTGGCGAGAACCCTCTTGCCCGCATTACATGAAATTCTCAAAAACTAAGCGATAATAGCATGACTGAAGCTGTTCGCAAGAAAGCAATTTGTTTCCTTTGCACCAAGATCGCAGAACGTTTTATATTTTTCCCGTTTCTTCAGTGCAGCGAACTCACTGTCCGGTCTTTTCCAGTCACCATTATTTCTGCATTGTGTCATTCGTTCATATCATTGATATACAAGTGCCTGTTACGCAGCACGAGCTCAACTAAAGTCAGCATCACATTCAATACAACAAATGGCTGGGCTAGTTGGTTCACAATGCACAGATGATGGAAGCAGCGGAATCGACTCAGGACAAGACAAAGAGGCACGTACACAACACCTCTGGATTTACAACTGATTTATTCCGAAGAATTGAGCCACATTATACAGCATTCCTGCGCAAGCGCACACTCTGAACAAGGTGAAGGAAAACTTTACCAAGATAAAAACTCATACTCCTTTCGGTGATTATGAATGAAGGATCGCTTACGGAAGTCTGCTTATTTTCCCCGATTAAAAAATCAACGGTGACTTCGCTCTGCTATGCCTAGTATACGCAGCGAAAGGAGCGAATAACTGATGGTGCCGAACTAATGTCAGCCTGTGAGTCTGTCAGTCGCGCCGAACAGCCCGGGCAACAACTTCGAGGTCCGTCGAGTTCAATTCCCGAAGCCTACGTTGCTGCCGCAACGAGCAAGACTTCTCTTCCATGGCTTGCAGCTGACGCCCGAGCGCATTGCCTCCGGTATTCATTCGACACCACGCACATGCGCAGTAAAGCGCGTAGCTAGCCGTGGCGGCAACGCGCAGCGGGGGAGGGGGCGAGGCGGCGCACCTGTGACGTCACGCGCGGCACACCTGTGGCGAATCTCGCGCTTGCGGAGTAGGAGCAGATGGCCAAGACGGGCGAAATCGCTCTGGCTAGCGTAGAGTAGCTTTCGCTACAAAACGCTTCCAGCAGCTCGTGCTCCCGTCTTGGTTTCCCCCGCCCGATGACATTGACCAGGTGAAACCGAAGGGAACAGTGGCAGTCCTTGACATGCAATGCTAAGTGGCTTCCCGTGCTCGAGCCCGAAGTTGTTCTGTGTTGTCATTAACGTTTGTTTAGGCCCACTCCAGTTTAGCCAATATATATTTTGCCAAGGACAATGGAATGGAGTAAATCACCCTCACTGCGCACGTGGTGAACCTCGTCTCGTGCTTAGTAATGCAATGGGCAGTCTGCTGCTGGCCAGTAGACATTTGGGCGCACAATCCGGAGAGCTTTCGCGGGGCAGAAAACACCAAAGTGACGCCAAATTTTTAGCCACTTTTTTCAGCTCATGTGACGTCTTCTAGAAGTTAAGTACCACTTCAGTCTTCTTCCTATCCTCTTCCACTGGGCATGCGAACTTTTCAGAGCACTTTTTACATTTTTTCGCCAAGGATTCACACACCGCTAACAAAACCGAAGGGGGAAACCCCGCAAGCCTTCAAGCGGTCAACCTGCTCCGCCCAGACTGTTGCATGACATGAGCGCTGCCAGACTTACGTAAGGTTAGAAAAATGCGCGGATTAGTCTGAGCTAAGGAGTCGTAGATGGTTATACCCGTTTAAAAAAGAAATAAGGACAAAATTAATAAAGGTGAATACCAAAACTGCAAGACAATAAAATAAATGTTAGGAATAAAAATAACTAGAGATAAAAATAAAACGGGTAAATAAAAGCTAATGTAATAGACAAAAGGAAAGAAATAACAATGACGGGAACCAGAGCTAAACATGGCTGCAACAAAGTTTTCCCTGTGTAATTCTGTGGTAACCAGTAGCATAGTGCTGCTTTACGATAGCAATTTTTTTGTTTCGCACTTGGCTCTTCAGATTTAGAGAGGTATAACGCACTAGCCCTTGAGAATACGATGTCGAACGTTTTTTTCTCAATATGGGCTCTGAGTTGGAGCAGGTTATATTTCAAATTTGGGTCATCTATTTGCCATATGCGACAGCTTTCAATGGAACGTATACTGCGCTTTCAGCGCCTGCTAGGACTGCAGAAAAATGATTCCTTTTGGCCACACTTGCCATTTTGCAGTTGTTTGTCCGGTCGTAAAATGTCGCCGCGCCATGCATACAATCTCCTCTTTTTTGGTGTGGTTCTTTATCGAGCTGTGCACAAGAATGAAATATCCGGTTATGTAAAAATACTCAATGGGATGCGTTTCGACCCTGCAGCCAGACTTGAGGCCAGCCTTTCCGGCTGCAATGCTGTCTGAACAGGTCACGAAGTGGCGAAAGACTTAACCTTCCAAAGGCAATATCTTTTCTTCTGTTTTTTTATTTCTGCTTTTTTATTATTTTCATTCTACCCGGGGTTTTCTTTTCCTATCTTGATAGTGTCCTGTAGTATTCTCTCTTGTCTGACGGCTATCATTCAGCTCTTGACTCGATCTCGGCGGCGGCTTGTGTCGGATGAGTAGGAGATAAGTAAAAATTGAGTAATGTGGGTGCTGGCTATGCCTATCGCATCAAATACGAGACGCTTCTCCAAGAACCACGGTCCTTCTTGCTGACTGCGAGTTAGAGTGCAAGTGCAGCCGATGGATGGCGATGCATGCAATAAACGCCTCTAGATAGCGAGACGACCATGCTTGAAAAACAAAAGTTCGTTTATTTCAAAGTTGGAAAACTTAGGAACCCGTTGCATCGGCCTCATGCTGTATTAGAGGAGCGGCATAGGCTACGCATACTACCAAGGAAGTGCTGTTGAAAATCAAGTCGCCAAATGCGATCGAAATTATTCCGGAGCCCTCGACTATGGCACCACTTTCTTCCTTTCTTCTTTCACTCCCTCCTTTATCCCTTCCCTTACGGCGCGGTTCTGGTGTCCAACGATATACGAGACAGATACTGATCCATTTCCTTTCCCAAAAAAACCAATTATTATTATTATTATTATTATTATTATTATTATTATTATTATTAAATATAATAATAATTGGTTTTGGGGGGAAAGGAAATGGTGCAGTATCTGTCTCATATATCGCTGGACACCTGAACCGCGCCGTCAAGGAAGGGACAAAGGAGGGAGTGAAGGAAGAAAGGAAGAAGAGGTGCCATAGTGGAGGGCTCCGGAATAATTTCGACCACCTGGGGATATTTAACGTGCACTGACATCGCACAGCACACGGGCGCATTAGCGTTTTTCCTCCATAAAAGCGCAGCCGCCGCGGTCGGGATCGAACCCGGGAACTCCGGATCAGTAGTCGAGCGCCCTAACCACTGAGCCACCGCGGCGGGTTTATTATTAAATGCGATCAGAGAACTCTGTGCGAATGGCGGTTGAAAAAATCACTGCCTTTCCTTTTTAATGCGAGAAACGCGGACTGACCTGCTTACCGTAAGAATCGGAAAAATTACTCCGCAGCTTCAAGGCTGTGGCTCGCAGCAGTGATCGGGTAGCGAAGATCATTGCGGGGAAAATTTTCCCTTATGCATTGTGACGCGTGTGAATGACGTCAACGGGCGTCGTAAAGCCGTGAAGGAATGATTGGTGGAATACCCGCAAGATTATTCCCCGCTCATGCAAACGTACGAAAAACGTCTACATACTCACCAAGCTCGGAATAAAAGAAAATGCACCTTCCGCTGTCTGTTAGTGAAGGAAAGGATGCAAAAAAAGGCTCTGGCACAAGCTATCAAGCCGCTGTGGCGGCTCAGTGGTTATGGTACTTGGCTGCTCGCCCGAAAGATGCAGGCTCGATACCGGCCGCGGCGGTCGCATTTCGAGGAGGCGAAATGCTAGAGGCCCGTGTACTGTACGGTGTCAGTGCGCTTTAAAAAACCCCAGCAGGCCGAAATTATTCTCAGCCCTCCAGCACGTCGTCCCTCGTGGCGTGAGTCGCTTTGGGACGTTAAGCCCCATGAGACCTAAATCCAGACGAGGTATCACGTGTGAACAACTGTTTCAAGGGCCAACTCGATAAATGTGTTTGATCGGGCATATCATTGCTGTCTAGTTGCTCATTTTCTGTTTGGTGCTTTCTGTTTTCCCTTCTTGTCCTCCACGTCCGATTACCTTGTTATCTTCACTGGGCAAGGCAGTTGGGCTAGCTATCGAAAATTATGCTATGCCTGCATATTTTATTTTCTCTTCATAATGTAATCTGCGATTCGCTGATGACATTGCCTTACTGAATCACTCAGAAGATGAGCTGAAAATCATGATTAATGAGTTAGACGGGCAGAGCAGAACGATGGGTCTGAAAATTAACATGCAGAAAACCAAAGTGATGTCCAACAGTCTAGCAATGGAAGAGCAGTTCACAATTGGTAACGAGTTGCTGGAAATAACCAGAAGGATAAGAATGCGGTGGAGCGCATATGGCAGGCTTACTCAGATCATGAATGGTAGTTTACCAATTTCCCTCCAGAGAAAAATATACAACAGCTGTATCTTTCCAGTACTCACCTACGGGGAAGAAACATGGAAGCTAATGAAAAGGGTTGAGCTTAGGCTAAGAATAATGCAGCGAGCTATGGAAAGAAAAATGACAGGTATAACGATAGGTGATTGAAAGTGGGCAGAGTGGGTGAGGGAAAAAACGCGGGTTAATGACATCTCAGTCGAAATAAAGAGGAAGAAATAGGCTTGGGCAGGCCACGTGATGCGAAGGCAAGGTAACCGCTAAACAAGTTTTTGGGCTAGTTGGTAACTTTCTTGGCAGCGTTCATCCGTGTGTTTGCGTGTTTCTTCTCTTGTGTTTGTGCTCCTTCGCTGGCGTTATGAATCAAGAAAGATAACCGCTGGTCCTTAAGGGTAACGGAAGAGAAGGCAACCGTAGCAGTGGACGGCAGAAAGTTAGGTGGGCAGATGAGATTAAAACGTTTGTGGCGATACGGTGGCAGCAGCTGACAAGGCTGATGATGATGATGGTGGTGGTGGGGGGGGGGGGGGGGGGAGGGGATGATGATTATAATGATGATGATGATGTAACCACGGCGAAAACCGACGCTCGAAGACCCGCGAGCCGCGCACTCCGACGTCCTTTCGCCGCCTACCACCCATAAATGTGGAGATACGCTGTCTGTGTTTATGCAAGCCGCGCACAGCTGCTGTGGGTCTGTCCGCGTGTCGATTGAGTTTTCATGTATACCATGGATGAAGCTGGTGCTCCCAGAGTTCCGTGGTACTATGAGTCCGAGAGACTCCTTCGCGGTGGAGCCGCTCGAAGAGAACCACGCTCAAGCGTTCAGGAATTTATTTTCCAGACCGATTTCGCGGAGGTGCGCCGAACGCGTCAGCCCCTTAAGAATTGCTGCAATTAGCATTCCCCGCTCACACACGTTGCAACGTTTGCTGCCTCGGTCATTCTGATTTAATTTCAACGTTTTTTTATTAAGTTGCAAAGTTTATGGCACTTTATTTCCGCGAACAGCGAAGTTTCTAATGCGACCGCATGAAATTGTTATTTTTTATCGCTGCATGCATTCTTTCTTTTTGAAGTTTCCAAAAGTTTTGACAAGAAAGGGATCAGGCAATGCTTACAAAACAGTCGCTATTACATTTAACTTCGATTTATTTGAGCCTGTATTACTGGAACGGTAACTTCGTGGTCTCCTACTCTGAAAGTTATTGGGACAGCCTGACAGAAATCAGGTGAGAGTAAAACATACTGAAAATGGTATTACAAATGAAATGGGTGTATTTACAGGTGTAAGGCAGGGTAGGCTTGGAAACAGGTCCATACGAGACCAAGCGAATGTTCCTCGCGCGTCTTCTACCTCTGTTTCGTTCAGCACAGCCGCTGCAGGGTGTGATAAATTCCCGGGGAACAGACGGAGGTCGCCCTAGGTCAGAGTAGCCGATGCTGGCAGCGCTCCAGGCGAGCCCCATGGGCGAGCCCCGCGAGACTTATGTCTTGCGGAAGCGGCGGTTGTGCGCCGCAACATTGCTGATGACGTCACTCAACTGGGTCAGGGCGACGAAAGGGGCTTTAGTACGTGAACAGAAGCTTGTGGTATAAAGCTGGCCTACGCAAGGGCGTCCCCGGACAAACGAGGTCACGTAGAGCGTAGGTGATCGCAATGTGTCGTTCGTCGTGCCGATCTTCGAAGTGTCTTCCGGACGTAGGGTAACTAATAAAGAGAATACCTGGCAACTACATGCTTCGCAGTATTATAGGCATTGGTAACCAGAAGCAACGCGGCATTCCAGTGCCTATGGTCTGATGTACCACATATCAACAGCATGTTAGCGAGGGTGCAGTTTAAGAGAGGAACAAGCACACTGACCTATGAGCGGTATGGCGTAGAGTGGCGGAAGTCTGAGGCGCACAGGAGAAGAAATTCTTCCAAGACATCGACCGGGAACCGCCGGCCACTTCCAGTATATATATATATATATATATATATATATATATATATATATATATATATATATATATATATATATATATATATATATATATATATATATATATATATATATATATATATATATATATATATATATATATAGCTGCGCTCCACGTTTTCATAGACAAGAATTGAGGAGATTTATATCCCCGCCCCGGGTGTCCAGTCTGCAAGAACAGAGACGGTGAGGCGGATATCCACCACCTGTTGTGGGACTGCCCGGCGCTGAAGCCGGCCAGAATTCGGCACCTGGCGGCAGTGGGACTCTCACCGGACAATCCGGATTCATATATTGCCTAGACACATGGTCCATATCATCGTTCACTTCTTGATTTCATCAAATCAACCCACCTTTTTTCTCTTATTTAACCATCTTACTCATCTCTCACTTCATAGTTTTTATGCCCTGAGGCAATAAACATCGCTTAAAAAATTGAGGAATACCGGAATCATCTTACTCTCTTGTAATCAGCCTGCACTGTCAAGCAGAAAAGATAACTGAAGTAAAAAAAACTAAATTATAAAAGCAGCATCGTCCTCGCCTGCCCACTCATTTTTGTTGTCGTTCCTTCTATACTGCGCCATTATAACAATAATTAAACTCATGGAGCACCAGGTCGAAGAACTGTGCAATTGAGCATAAAGCACGATGCGCCACCTACTCCGGCGGAAAAGAGAGCAGCCCTTCCTACGGTTCTTATCAGATAGTCGACGCGCACTATAACCCAGCGGTGCACAACGGATGACTTAGGAAATTGGCCCAGGAGATTGACTCCGTCTTTTTCGAAAGGCGACGAGAGTGGTTTAAAAGGGTGTAGCAAACCGTGCGAAGAGGAGTGGTGCGCATATTCTGCCGTCGACACTTGTCGCAGCTTGCGACGTAATATTAATGTGAAAGCATTAGATGGCTCAGTTCAAGGTCATCTGTCCGCAAAATGTGCCTACATGAGTAATTATGAGCATGTTAATTACAGATGTCGCAATCAAGCAAGTACCAAATTTCCTCCGTTTCGGATAAATTTCCTCCGTGCTTGGCGTGCAGTCGTAGCGCCATCATGCGGAACACACTGAAAACCCCCTCGCAATGTACGCGCTGGCCCAGCAGATGGCGGAGGGGGTGGACAGCACACAGCTTTCGTATTTCCGCAGGTAAGAAGACTTAAGTGCACCTCGTAATTTTTGCGCTTCATATCTTTTTGAGTTAGTTGGAGAGATATGGGAGATGCATTTGTCCTTCAGTAGGCCTTGTTAGGCTGATGGCAATGTCCATGTCTTTGGCCAGTAAAAGCGCTAACAGACTCTGAGCAGAGTGCTGGAGAAGCCAAGGTGACCCGATGAAATGTCGTTGTGCATGACATGCCAAACATCATTGCACAGACTTTCCGCGACAAGTATAAACAGGCGAGCACCGCTGATCGAGTAGTTCTTGAAAAGAAGTCCGTCTTGAACTGCTAACTGCGTAGAACACGCAGCCTTGTGAACTCTTCAATCTCAAAGTAAGGTCAACTTTTAGCTGCCCCCAAAAACATCTGGAGGACACGACGCAGAGCTCTTGTGCGTCGTTTCATGTTTAGTCGTCATCTTTTTCGGTTCATTTTGTTCTGAAACTTGTCCAGCTTTAAACCTAAATTATTCAGTAACATTTTAACAACAGCGGGTCTCGTACCACTGTGAGATTTTAGTGCGCAGCGCAATGACGCGCCGTTTTGTTTTCCATCCGGTCTTGTCGTGCTGCGCATCAGAGATTTTTTGAGCCACAGGCAAGAATTGAAGTCGCACTATATCGCAACCGAATATCCCCAAATTCATCTGCTCAGCAAGCTCAATGTCACCTGTGGGTCAGTCTGAAAGTAAGCGCTCTCGCAAAAGCACCGCCTATGGAACTGTGATCATGAATAGTGGGTGGACCCTCAGCCTTCCAGTCCAGATTAGTATCGCTTTAATTCGGAGTCGTCCGGTGCCGAAGCTGGTGAAGAGTTCTGGAGGATTAGCTGGCGCCCAAGTGTTCGTGGAGTACCTGGACCTTGTGTTGGGCCAGACCTAGCAGAGCTGGCCTTCTGTCTTGAACTAGAGAAAACCGCAAAGAGTAACACCTTGACCACATCTCGCACCTTGATGGTGTTGCTCTCTTCGTGAAAGGCACATCACGCATCAGCGCTCTGTACTATCTTCTCCTTCTTCCTCTTTTGTGTTCGCGCTGCTGACACATATGGATCACGCACTTGCCCTGTTTCTCTTTGTTGAGCACAGGTCAAATTCTCAGTTACGCATTTTGACTAAGCCGTCGTAATACCAAGAAAAGGTAACAACCAAATATTTCAAATTGCGCCAAGCAGGTCTCTGCTGTGCAGCTTACTGGTACCCTAATGATTGATTTTAGTGCCGCGCAGCCAACCAGAACACCCTTCTGGTTACCATCTCTGCCTTCTATTTTTCTCTTTATCTCTCACTCTATTTTTTAAGTCGCAACGTCTGATCACGAGCATCAGAAAGCATCAAGAATGATTCGTGAGCGTTGGCCGCTCACTAGTAAAACCATAGTGATTTCTTATGTCAAACTTAACTCGGAGCCAGCAAATCACCTACCTTACTAGAAACACTAAGCGCTTATTCAGCTACTTAAACAAAAGCCTTTCCAGAGTACAGAGTTCCAATAGACTTCTTCATAAATCACAGGTTCTCTAAGATCTTCAGTTTGGTTCCTCGATAAGGGATCGACAAACTTAAACACTCATGCCTGCTCTAGAAGACGCGGTTGGCTTTATTCAGAAGTTTGACACATAACAAGTGTGAGACTCGTGAGAAACACATTTTCCCCAGCAGCGCTTTTACTGCGCAGAAAATTTTTGCCACGTTACTATATATTTAAAATATGCAACCTCCATCCTGTTCGAAGAAACGGTGCCCATTCAGCCCACTTAAATTTCATCACGCACTGTTCATGCACGCTAAGTCGGCATTCAACTTCGTTATACTGCTGCTCGCAAAATCTGGCGTGTCTTTGTTCTTCTGTACTAAACAAAGGCAAAAAAATAGTGATCTTCTCCGTAATACCTTTCGAAGTATTCAGTTCGCGTTCCACATCACCTGAATAGGAACTGCAGATCTTCTGTAGCACCGTACAACTAATCGACATCAATGAGCTTCGTTCTACTGTGCCACAAAAGAAACAAAGGCAAGCCTCGTTCTTTCTCGGATTTTCTCAGACAATAGAGTTGCACAGCCGTCCCTTGCTTTATCCCCATGACTAGATTGCAAAGTTTGAACAAAAGCCATACTTGTTCAAGAGGGTTTAGTGGCAAAAAAGTACGCTGAAAGCTCTCGAGATGGCTAAAGAGGTCGATAGCTGCCAGCTTGAAAACTGTATTACTCTACTGGGTTCCTGAAATAGCAGTTAATCGGAGAAGCAATCAGCAGCGGCATCAGAAATAAACAGAAAACAGGAAGTCAAAATATGTTTCTTTTCGGTCTTGCGAAGCCACGAGACAGGCGACGATATTGATCCTGGAAAATGAGCGATCTTGCCTCCTGAAAACGCCCCCAAAGCCTGTGGGCCCGTATCGCCTTCGACTGTCATTGACAGTCCGGCTATCAAGCAGCAAAGCAAACGTCCTCCGTTAGTACTATGCCCTTGTTTGTGCAGATTAACTAGCCGAACATAGTTTGCTTGCCACTCCGCCATGTCGGTGCATGCTGACAAGGCGGCGCACAGTTGTCGAACAGACCGTTAACTGAAGCTAGAAGTCTGAGCTATGTCCGATGTTGCGTAAGCGGTTGCAGCAACCAACACCGTCAGACTGAAATACGTGCACCAGTTCTCCACGCAGCACTCGCACATTTGCACTGATCTCTTGCAAACTAGGAATTTACGATCTGATAACTCGCGAATGATATCAGCTGCTGTGTAGGCGAAGCACACGAAAATAAGCGAGACAGATGTCTACGACGTACGCCTGAAAACTGCACGAAAAACTCTCCGCCGTAAGGGTATGAGGAGATAGCGTTCATGGGTCAATGCCCATGTATGCGGAATTCGTCACTCTCTACATTACATTCAAAGATCGCGGGCAGTCCTCATAACAATCCTGGCGCAGCGGTACAGCTGTTAAGCGATGCGTCAGTGCCCCGGCAGGTAGCTGTTTCAAACACACTGGCACCGGACACCTAGCGACGACCTTTTGCGAAGACTACCGATTGGTATGCAAACTCACAGGAATGACTAGCACTCAGATCCTATTGCAGCGCCGTTAGTAAGCGCCCGTAGCTTGGGTTGGGCTCCGGTGCCCTAGTAGTAGGCAGTCGTAGTAATACGGCAGCGCGAGGTCTGAAGGGTGGTCAGTCCGGTCGTGAGGGTATGGCGACAGCTTAACTACGTGTTACGCTCCGTCTGCGACATTAGTGCTGGCCCAAATAAAGTTATTTTCCTCCTCCTCCTCCTCCGTCTGCGGTAGCTGCTGCGAAATGCGCCGCCTGAAGAGAGGCTCGGCGTCGGCGGTGCCGCGCGCACGGAACGGCGCACTGAAGAGGAGTGCTAGCCGAATGACGAGGATGTGTGGAAAACAAAAGCAGTGGTCTATAACTGCTCAGATATGCATGTGCACTCAAACTATTTACATCGTTATATCACGAAATAAAAATGCCCCAAAGCCTGTCGCTGTAAATTTGCAATAGCGAGTATCATTGTTACCCAATGAGATTTTTTTTAATACTATTTTTACTTATGATGGTGTCCAATGTCACTACTACTTTCGCTATTCAAAACCGCTTCAAGAAGTATCTGTTCCATCTCTCGCCGGAAAACAAGCATGACTGCATTTCTTTTTTTTGCAAGCCGCGAAAACTATCCGTGGGAGCAAAGGTCTGCTATTTTTCACAAGTCAAGGTAAAATGAGCGGCTAATGTTAATTTTAGTTTCCGAGACGCGCTGATCATCCCCATAAGTATTCATTTCCAGATTGGGCCATGCTTAAACCACACCGGAAAGAGAGTGAGAGAATGTGATTATTGAAGAGAAAAAAAGTTGCCTGACGCGTGTAAATGTTCACCGAGCTAATCGGTATCAGCTCAGCTAGCCCAGGCTGGAGTTTGGGAAATGGGGGTTAAAATAACAGAAAGGACTGGTGAAGAGAAGCGAGACGCAGAGCATCGCAGCGCGGATTCCACCTGAGTTGAGAGGTTAGGACGGAGAAACGAGATAGAGACGACATGCACGCAATGCCACAGAGACGAAATTTGTGGGTGGTGGAAAGGAGAAATGACGGCCGACTGACGCCTCCGGGTTATGCATGAGTAGAGCGATGGAGACTATGGGAAGGTAATTCTCCTCTGAAGAAAGCTATGACTGTGGGTTGGAACTGGGCAGTGATGTAGCTTAGTAAGGCAGAAACTTGGGCTAGTTGGATATTGTTTGAACTCATATTTTCTATCGATTAGTGTATTTGTGTTCTTGTCCCTTGTGTTCACTAAGCGCTAGAAAATATGAGTTCAAACAATGATGAAGTGAGCGGCGAGGCCAGAATCGGCGAGACACTGGAAGAACCTGCGGAATGGCCGCATGTCGGAGTACGGAGCGTCACGCTGAAAGAGGATGGCTACCTCTTACACACCAGCGTGATGGTGCGGACGGCAAGTTCTCGGCACTCCAGGAGAGGGTGCTCCAGTGTCTTGTCGGCTTTGTCGCAGGGAGTGCAGGCAGCAGGGGCCTGTGTCGGAGGCGCACTCCGCCATACAAAAGAAGCCGATTCTGAGGCGGAGAAGCAGGCAGGTTTCCGCACGCTCCAGCCGTCGGAACGAGAGCTAGCAGGGTGAATGCGACGCGCTGGCTTGGATGTTGTAACAGGAGCTCCCACCGCAGCGCATATCTCGCCTGTTGAAACTGTAGAAATGTAGGCCCTGACAGGTGTTGAAGCAAAATGGGCAGCTTTGGCTTGCTCGTCGGCCGCCTCGATGCTGCCGATACCGATGTGGGCTGGCACACATTGGACTCGTACGATGCAGCTGCAGTCGTTGAGAGCGCGGAGCTTCGCGGCAAGGCGCTGCATTGTCGGCGTGCCCCTCTGGACAGGACAAAGATGTGCAGGGCTGCCCGAGAGTCGTATAGGAGGATGGCTATTGCCAAATCCTGTTGTTCGGCGATAACGCCAGCTTCCAGGCGAAGGCCGGCGATTTAAGCGGTCGTTGAAGAAGCCACGAATACCAGTCTGCATGGGCGGTTCGTGGAAATGACCGGTGCGGTGCAGGTTGCATCGGCGGCTCTGATGTCTGGTAGGACACAGCCATTGATAAACAGCTGGAGGGCGTTGCTTTGTCCATCCAGTACTGACGCGATCTCCTGCTTAAGCGCAACGTCCGATGTGGCGCACTTGCTGCGGTCATGTGGCAGGTTGATGACGATACGGAGGGGGACCTCACGGTGATGCGGTTGTGGGAGAAAGGAGGGTGTTCATCGGAGCGTCGATGAGGTCATCGGAAAACAGTGCCCATGTGTGAGAGGTGCTGATCGAGAAGACGGGATAGGAGAGCAAATCCGTCCCACGATGAGGGCCCTTGTGCGCGCCTCTGCGGATGTGCCCGCGATCGGCGAAGTGCTTAGGAGCCCGAAGCAAAGTTGTATGGCATGGCGGTGGTCCACCTCGAGCTTTTTCCATGGGCTTGGTTTCAGGCGAACAAACGGAAACTCGTCGAGAGTGCGCAAAGATTCCTCTGCCTCGTACATATGAAGTGCGAGCCGCAGGGAGCAGCCCGACCACCGCTGTGACGTCGGTCTTGTGGTTTATACGGGTGGCGCTGCTTAAATGCAGTCACCAGATTTGTCCCATATGAATATTTGTTTAGCTCTAAGTCACGTCCCGTAGGGGAGTGACGTTACGTAGTGGGACACGCACGCGTGCATGAGCATGGAAGCAAAGCGAGGATAAACGTGTGCCCAGCTATCTCCAGCTAGGATGCTACTGCGACGATCCCACATACTGCGCGAGCGCACACGCGACAGAGAGACAAAGACACCGCCAGACTCAATTGGAACAAAACATATATTTAATAATGACGTATTATGGAGTACATGGTGCGGAGGCTGGGGTGACCAAGCTTGCATGCAGCTGCGTTGGCGCCGGAGTCTTCGTCAGGTGGGCCGGAGGGGCTGCGCAGTTGGCCTTTTTCGGTCGCTTAGGCTCGTCCTCTCCCCAATGGCTTCGGCGCTTGGGGCGCCGGAGGACCGACTTCCCAGCGGTGTCATCTCGGGCCTTCTCGTCCCTCTATTGCACCCGCTTTTCTTGTTTCCCCGTACATTCGGGTGATCGATCCCTCTTTCCTGGCTGGATAGTCTCCCTCGCACGCCTCTCAGCGCTGGCGCCTGCGGTATTCCTCGTCTTTCCCGGACCTCCCGCCGTCTTGGGTCTTTTCCTCTCCTGCCGGCGCCACTGTCACTTTTGCGGGGCATGTTTGAACAGCTGAATGCTTACCGGCGTGCGAACAAATATGACTGCCAGGCTGTCGGCATTCGTACCCCTAATGAGCATTGGCCCCCGACGATTCCTGGTGCCATACTCTCTCTTGGTCATGCGCCTCCGGGGTTTCACAAAGGGAAGATGCCGCCAGAAATAGCGGCCCTCCTGAGACACGCGCTTGACGAAGAGCTGGGGTTGAGGGGTCGAAAGACACTCAAGAGCTGAACTCCCGATTGGAAGGCACTCAACAGCAAAACTCCCGAGTACGCGCAGTGTCGTCAACGCCACAGGAGTACAATGACGGAAGAAAAGCTTTGCGTGTTACACCTTAAAATTCATTCACGTGAGATGCCCCGCCGCGGACGAATTAATGATGCCTGCTGAAAGCCTTCGCAAGGCTGACTGTAAAAGCAAATGACACAGGGAACGCAGTCTAGACTACAGGGGTACGAGAAACGCTGCCCATGCTCTTGTCTGGAATTGGTGCGCTACTAGGTTCAGTATAAAAGTTGCGAAGTCATCAACCTCCTCTGCCTATAAGTTCCTTGCTTTTGCTGTTTTGAGTCACTGCAATTGTATCTTTTTTACATTTCGTATTCGCAGCCATCAGGGCTTGCAGCCGCTTTAGCACCCCAGGTGCCGACAAAATCACTAACTCAATGCAATCCAACCGCGCATTAACCCCCCACAGTTCATCAATGAATAACTGTAGACCCAAAGCACAATACCCCCTGAATGGAAACATGATGTGATACTTATCTCCAGACCAAACAAACCACCCTCCATCTCTGGTCTGATGTCCATATCGCCCACCTCCTGTTTAGGCAAGCTATGCAAGCGAATCATCCAAAACACTCCTGCAAGACTATATTGAAGGTCAGAATTTCTTTTCCCCCTTATGCTCGGTTTTCTACCAGGTCTCTCCACACAATAAGCCTTTCTTCTCCTCAAACACAAAGTACTCACCCGGATACTCGCTGATGGAGAACGCCGTCCTTCCACACTTGATATTACGGGCGCATTTGACATTTCCCACTCTGTCATCATAGAAGGTCTAAATCATATACACCGGCTGTCGCATGTTCCAGTATGTCTCCACCTTTCTCACCGCCCGAACAGCCACGACAGACATCGGATCTACCAGATCATCTACCAGATCAACGCCTGAAAAAGGCACTCCACAAAAGCCCGTCCTATTCAGTATAGTTATAGCGCCTCTCGCCCACAAGCTCCCACCCTATCCGACATCGAATTTACTATCTATACGGATGGCATTACTTTCTGGTCAACCCGAGGATCCCTCGCCGCCAAAGAGCAAGTCCAACAAACAGCCACCACTATGGTCGAGCATATTGTTAAGGCTAGCTGCATGCAATGCGCATCGGACAAATCTGAAATTATCCGTATACCCGCCGCCCGTTATCGTTCGCCCGGACCAATCATGCTCCGAATTCTGGACAACCCAATAGAGGAAAAATTACTAATCCGAGTGCTTGGCCTCTGGCTCCAGCATGATGGAAAGCCCACCCACACCACTGCTACTCTACGCACGTCCGTGTTCAATATCGCCCGCACGGCACGACATGTCGCTGGTAATAGCAAGGGCATGCACGAGGACGACACTATCCGCCTCGTCATGGACCTGTCAATGAATCGAATCCAGTATGATCTCCCACACCACAATGTCGATCGCACCGCCGAGAGTAGGATTAAAACAGCTCTAGGCCTCTCTATATGTACATCCTCCACTAGATTACTTGTACTCGGTGTTCACAACATGTTTGCAGAAATCTAGGAGGCTGTTTAGAACTCCCAACAGACTCGTCTCCTCACTACCTCGGCGGGTAGGGCCGTCCTTTCAAGAATAGGCGACCCGCAAGCCACTAGGACCATGGCCCTGACCGGAGTTCTTCCCAACTGTGTCCGCTCCCGCCTTTACATGACCCCTATCCCTCGACACATGAACCACGGGTCACAGGCTCCGCGCCTTCAGGTCCATCTTCACAACCTCCGTAGGCAATACGGCCAAGGCACCTCGGCTATGTATGTGAATGTGGCTTCATATACAAAGCCCCACAGATATGCTTGCGCTGCTGTCAATCACGCCAGCACCCCTTATCTTGGAGCGTCCTTCACGGCACCGGATCTGGCGGCCTCAGAAGCCATCGCTATAGCCATCACCATCCAACTGAGCGGCACACAACACCACAGCTCCCATATTTTTAGACTCCCAAGCCGCCTGTAGAGCCTATACGAGTGAAAGTGTACCGCGCACGGCTCTCCGCGTATTGGGCGGCAGTCTACAACATGATCATGTCATCATCTGGGTCTCAGAATATGTATTACGTGAAAGTAATATCAGGGCCGATGCTCTAGCTCGAGATTATGCCTACCCAGCGGGGCACACTGACGCTACCTTCTACCCCCTCTCAACCAATTTTTAAATCCGCCTAGAGACCCTCCGCCTAATAGGCTTCTCTACCCCACGCCACATAAGCAACTTTCCCAGAAGACTGCTACCACCTACGACGCATCCAAACTCTCACCTTCCCCAATCTCTATCACGTACGCCGTATTCACCCAACATTATACGCAGATACAAGTCCCGGGTGTGGTGGTATGGTGGTAGCCTTACGTTTACACGCATTAGATGTACATTCACAGCTACCCCAGCCACTTAAAGCCGCCCAACACGGCACTGGGGCAGTGGGAAGTGACGCTGGCCAGCGGCACCCTGGAAGACCAGGAGGCTCTAGTCGCTATCGCCAAAGCGTCGGCGGAAGCTACTGAATTCCTGGACTGAGGACCCCACCCACAGCCCGCTCCGGTCGCCTTTCGCATAATAAATGTTTTTTCTCTTTACATTGGGCCCAGAAGCCTGTCAAGCTCATCAGAGCTTTTTCTTCTGTGTCCTCTGCCTTTTTTGTTCAGGCGAAATAAACATCGATTAATTAATTAATTACTAATTATTCGATTGATTGATTGATTGATTGATTGATTGTTCACAACTGTAAGCGCAGCTTTTCTACCTCTGTTCCAATGAGAGTGCATGTGCCACCTGGGCACCATGTCGCGCTTGTGAGCGTCTAGCACCCACCAGAGGTGGGCAACCTCATGAGGTCGAACTCAACCGCAAAATGACTTCATCCTAACTTCGCGAGGTGAGGTTGAGTTGAGGTCGGCACGGCTGGAAATTTTTTGAGTGAGGTCAGCAAATCAGACCTCAACCTCACCCGTGAGTTTGAGGTTGAGTGTGGTCGTCATTGAGTGTGGTCGAAATTTTGAGGTCGAGACTTTTTGCTGTTGCCACGTGTTACTCCGACGAGTGTTGCTTCGGAAGCGGAGTTGCAGCGCACCACCGTAGTGTTCATGCAATGACGCTTGGTGTTCGGTTTTTCCTTTTTCGACAACCGGATGCCGCAGTCTGCGCTTAGCTTTTGGGGCTGCGCCGTAATGTCCGTTCGGCCCGAGCCTACAGGAGGACGCTCCCCTCTGGTCTTCCTGGAAGGAGTGCTGCTGTCACAGAACGCCACTCTCCCTCCCCCTTCCCCCGCTGGCGTAACAGCTGTAGCTGCCTGCCGGTCGGCTGAAGCTCCCGAGAGAGCGCAAAGCACAGAACTCACGTTGACCCGCGGTAGCTTTGTTTGATGCCGCAAACAGATAAGTTCAGTCCAACAAGCGCGCAATAAATTCGTAGCTGCGCGGATGGCCCCAAGCAAGATTGCTTCGTGTTCATGCTCGTTGCCGGCGCTGACGTCACGTCTCTTACCTTGCAGTGGAGTAAAGGGGATCTTCCTGCACAGTACACGGTAACTTTACAGAAACTGGAGCAGTCGGCACAGGCGAGAGAATGTGATTCACTCGATTCCTAACAAGGGCAACTGCTGATTTTATAAAAAAGAACGAAGCCAGAAAAAAAACTGTATAACACCGTCGAAGCTTTGGATCAGTGTTTTCCCCTTTCGGATCTCACACTGCTTCTGCACATTCCCGTTCCGTAGTGCAAGCAGATGCAAATATAATTGCACATTTATATCGTTCCGAATAACCTCTCTATTTTCTCCGGTTCCTTATTCCGTCTCGGAAATTCACATATTCTGCCGAAAAACCGCAACACGATGCGAACGTACCAATATAGCGGTGTCGCAGCGGTGAAAAAATGCAAAAATTATAACGAATATATGGCGATGTGGTAGCTGACTCCTTTTCCTTTTTTTTTCAATGAAGACGTGTGAATAGAACTGATTACGTGATGGCTCTGTGCTGCTGAGTCGTTGTTTCAAACCTTCTAATATGACGTTTAATGGGGAACACTCCTATTCGCTTCTGTTTTGAGTATGCAATTTTTGTTTGCTACTCTGTAATCATTCTGTTTGCTTTATTTCTTTTCTCGTGTGGAATCAGGTTGGCGGCCTACCTTGCAGACGACCAAGCACTACGCGTTATCTTTTCCTTAACTATTTTGCAGAGACCCATCGTGTACCTTAAATGGCTTCGCGGAATGCTCGCGCGGTGCTCGCGGGTAAAAAGCGCCGAGGATGCCGGCGTACCATTGATTAGTTCAGTATTGAACGAAAACATGTGATCGACTCAAAGCAGCTTCTCTCAGACTGGTTGACGAAATGATACCCAGAATTGTGTTCAGGAGTATGAGTATTTAGGAAATGATATTTAGGAATTGTGCATCTAGGAACTTGTGGAGGGTGCTCGGAAATAGTTTTCGCTGCGGCGAAATTTGAGCGGAGAGCCGTGGTGCTCTTGACAAAGAGAGAGCGGTTCACGCTGCCCATTTTAGGCAAGTTGTTTTGTCCCGTGTGATTTCAATAGTCGGCACAGTGTTCGAAGACGTAATTTAGCCCGTTCATGCAAAGTGTCGTGGGTATCATAGCCATCTGGAGGGAAGTAACGGAAACGTGGTAGAGTCTTGACCTCCCAGGAACATCAACATCATCATCCTTAATTACTAGCTGAAGGTATGCCTGTTTTCCCGCTCAATAATTGTCTTCGGTTGCTGGGTAATGTGCAATATTTAATCAATATTCTGGCAACTTTTAATTTGGTAGCGGTATATCTGGCTTCTACGGGATCATGAAGAAGCACTATTAGCATTATCATCATCATCATCGTTATCATCTCGAGGGTCAACGGCATGTGTCGTTGCATGATCGTTGCAGTATGTCATACATGAGAACTGGCGCGTTTGCCTGCTGGACAATCCGAGTGTCATTAATGTGGACCGGGTTGTGGGCATTCTTTTTAATGCGTCATGCGCGCATGTGTAGTAATGTGGGATCCATATGGATCTTGAAATGGGGGGTGAGAGGGGTGGGTGGGGGCCTGGTATGACGTGACATTACACCGTTCTCACGTGGCTATGTGTGTCGTCATATTACATAATCGTTACATGACAGGTTTGACGTAGCATTACACCGTGTCGCGTGCCCTGGTATGACGTCACACTCCTATGATCTCATCACTAATCATACTAGTTAGTCTTACCGTTATCTAATTACATTAATTAGCATTAATTATGTGACTCCATCACCTTCGTCGCGTGACTCGTCGGCTCGTGACGTCACATGGTGCTATTTCTTGCGGACACTTTTTTGCAGATGTGGCCTTGAAAGTGAGCCATCTAATGTTTTCGCATTAATAAAAGAAGCCTCTCGCTTCTACACAGACATAAATACAACGAGCCTCTGTTGGTGTACTACAGCCGCCGCTTGTTAAGTGTTTTCTAAGGCAGCATACAGAGGACTGAAAAGAGCGTTTGCTGGGTGAAAAAGTTTTAATCTACGCTAAGTCCTCTCGTTATGCCGGATAGATCTAGAAAATCAAAATATACTGATATGCGTCTGCGTATTCGTCACATTGGAAAGTACATCGGCGACCAGTTTCTTTACATTCGCTAACTATTCTAAAGTCTAAAATGAGCATCGCGAACACCTCCTACCCCCTCCCAATTTCTGGTAGACGGTGCAGGTCTGTTTTTGTCAATTGCCGGTTCGTGCATGAATGAGCGATAGGCTTCCAATACGAACAAGTGTACACGAAGCAGATTGCCGAATACTGACTGACTCTGATAAAGTACCCTCCGACGTACTGGTGGTCACCGCGTATGGGACACCCCTGCCCGCAAGCCATTAACTCTCTGAGGGTTCATCCAAGATTACAAGACACGCTTTATTAAATAATACCATCATCATTTTGGCTTTCCTGTCTCACAGGATTCCCAGAATTGTCTTTAACTGAAAAACTTCTTAATCGCTTTTTTTTTGTTTTCTGAGGTCGAGCAGCCGACCTCAACCTCACAATTTGAGGTTGACGTGATGTTGAGTGAGGTCGGCAGTGGCCTCGGGAAAAGTGAGGTGAGAGCGTATAAGGAGACCTCAGCCTCATCAGTTGAGGTTGAGTGAGGTCGGCAAACTTTTGTTGAGGTTGAGGTGAGGTCGAGAATTTTGAGGTCGAATGTCCACCTCTGGCACCCACTAGTCCATTATGGTCCAGGCCTCCCGGATAAAGTTCTCTTGGATTGGAATAATATTTGGGTTGTTTCAATCAGGGCACACTAGGAATGTGGCGCGAGTAGTGCTCTAAACAGGGAGATAACCCTCATACCTATAGCACTCACTTCAACAACCATGCTTTCCGCTTTTCCAAAAACATTCCCACACACGCGAAGATAGCCACCTTGGCTCCACTGCGAGAGACTTGTGTCTATGGCAAACGTGTCGCACTCCAGCTACGGCGTCGCACCTAATCTGAGAGTGTGCCACCTTCGCTTTGGGAGAAAAAAAAACGCATTCAGCTAACTAACCACAATCGGCCACGGCTGCAGAACCTCCTCTGGGACGTGCGCCTGGACTTCATCCACCAGCCCGAAGGCCCGCGACATCTCCTGCCGAGGTGGGATCAGCCATGCCTAATTTCCACGTTACCCACCCCTTATGATGAGTGCACCCGAGAGACTGCATATACAGGGTGTTTCACCTAAGACTTTACACAGTTTTCAAGAACATGCTTTCCAACTACCGGCCTATTTCACTTATATGTACAGTCTTGGTCAAAAGTCTTAAGGCCAAACGCTTTGCGCTTCAGCCGCATAACAGTGCCATTATGGCACTATTGAAGACCGAATGACCTTAAAATGCTAGCATAAGAACTCTTCTTGTAGTAGAGAAGCTTCCTGCTGTACTTCTGTTTTGAATGGTCCGCTACACAGAGCATACTGGTTCATTTCGTTGCAGCTGTACGCTGTGGCCTTAAGACTTTTGACCAAGACTGTACCTGTTGCAAGTTGCTTTAGCACATAATAGCTCATCATATATCCAACTATCTTGAATCGGTCAACTTCTTTGTCGAATTTCAGCATGGGCTCCGTAAAAACGTAGCTATTATCCGTAATTCATAACTTCTCCCTGACCATTGATAATCGTGAACAAATAGATGCAATTTTCTTTGACTTATCTAAGGCCTTTGACTGTATGCCGCACAACTTGCTTATTGGGAGGCTAAAAGAAATCGGGAGCTGGACATTCTTATCAGTTGGTTGCAAGCGTACCTACAGAATCGCAGACAGTTTGTTGAATGTGGTGGAATGAGGTCTGAGTGTCTGCATGTTTTGTCCGGTGTACAGCAAGGATCAGTGCTGGGACCGCTTTTGTTCCTCATATATATTAATGGCATTGCTGAAAATGTTGATCAAGGTATCACTGTAAAATTGATTGCCGATGATTGTGTCATTTATTCCGTCATCAAGAATTCTTCCTGTCAGTGACTGCTGAATGCCGATTTATGTAAACTCGCGGACTGGTGCGCACAAAGGGCGATGAAAATCAATCTTTCTGAAACGACGTCAATGACAATTACAACTAAGAAACATCCACTACAATATGTTTACAAAATTGGAGATTAGTGCATAAACGCAGTCACATACATTAAATATCTAGGCCTGACAATTACTACCAATCTTAAATGGGACATGCATCTCAATGATATATGCTCGAAATCATTCAGGAAATTATGCTACCTACGCTAGAAATTAAAAGGGTCCCCAACCAGCGTAAAACTTGTAGCATATCGCAGTATAATTAAACCAGTTCTTGAGTATGCCTCTACTGTGTGGGATCCGCAACATGTAAAAAACATCGAGCAGGTGGAGCGCATTCAACGTCATGCAGCCAGGTTCATCTCATCCGATTACCGGAAACGTTCTTGCGTTACTAATATGCTGAGGCAGTGTAATTTGGAGCCGCTCCAGATGCGCTGACAGATTTCCAGGTTAAAATTTTTGCACTTACTATATCATAACAAAACACGATTACCACATGATTCGTACTTACTTTCTGCGCCACAAAGACCATCAAGGCTGAACCACACAAAAGTGATAGGGCCATACAATGCCAGGACTAAGCAGTTCCAAAAATCTTTTTCCAGTGCACAATCGAACAATGGAATTGCCTGCCTGCTTCGATTGTTGAATGTGCTACCATTAATACCTTTGAGCGTTTTTTGCAAACTTACCTTTTGTTACCCTCTCCTGTCTGGGCAGCACCGCTGCCTGCAGTATTTGGAAATAAATAAGAGCGTGAACTCTTACTCATCCCGTTTCTCTATTTCTTGGGTTCTGCTACCGCCTCCCTTCGCCGTGAAATTTTCTGTCCGAGGAATTCAAGACGCCGGCCCCATAGTAAATCGATATGGCAACCCAATTGGTGACTGATTGGTGACGTCATTGGTATAACGTATTAGTGATTTATTGGTGACTTCACAGATATATCAAATTGGTGATAGACTGGTGACGTCAATTATATATACAAGATGTCAAATTCGTGTTTCCATTGGTGTACCTCACTTTAATCTCATTCATATCAATTCTAGTAAACCAAACCGCTAACGCTCATTACTTCAATGTCTTCCAGACGGTGGCGGCATCATTTTTTTTGTTAGTTGAGCGCTTTTTTCGGCATAGCATTCTCAGCAGTGTTGGGCATCAGAATACACATAAGACGCGCTAACTAGCAGGCTGTTCAACTAATACTGAGTAGTTAACGTTTAAGCATTACTGTTTAAGCATCCTTAATTATTGAAAGGCGTGTTGTTCAGCGTGAGTAATAACCATATCAGTTTTAGAATTTCCAAAAAGCGGTTACCCTCGGCGCAGTGGCTCAAGAAATTTTGGCTGTTTCGACGAGATGCGTGCCTGAATAGGTTGCTTTGCCTGCAAGCTTCTCGAAAGCGCTTGTATTTTGGCCTCATGTAGCGAAAATTTGTTGGGCCACAGCGTATAGGGCAACCGCGGTTTAAAAATTCTAAAAACTTATATGGATATTAATTACAAGGCGGCCACGCGCCTCTCAAGAAATAAGGAGCCTAACCGTAATAGTTAAAAAGTTAACTATCGAATATCGGTTAACCAACCTGCTAGTTAGCACGTCTTTGCTATATTCTGATGCGCTGCATCACTGACAATGCTTGCCGAAAAAGCGCTGTTTTAACTAAAAAAATCTATTAAAGATTGTGTGAACAAACACACAGGAATTTCATCAAACCTGACTCATATCGGTTCAAGTTTTCGACATACAAAATATATTTCACGAACTCGATCTGATTATGCATTTCAGGAAATAACGTACATTACACCCGATCTGTTGGTGACTTGCCCGGTCATTGAAAATTTATTACAAGAAAATCTACTCCCAGAAGAAATTTAAAAAGCGTGTACGAGAAGTTTTGCTTTGTTTGTAATAGAAAAATTTAAACTGGCAGTGGCTTAGCTCGGCTATGCCAGGATAAACGTAGCGAAAGCTAAGCTTGGTTTGCCTAGGGTAATCTTGATTTTAAGTCCAGGTTAGTCTGGTTGTCTGGCTAGTTGTCACATGGTTCGTCACGCAGTTGGTCGCGTGACCATTCACGTGGTTGGTCACGTGGTGCGGTGCGACCACGGTGGGAATGCGGCGAAACTGCGAGCTCGTGGGCAATGTAGCTTTCGCTACAAATGTAACGAATGCGAATGGAATGTATTGATCTCCCCTACCGGGTTCACAACACCAGGTAAGTTTTTCTTTTTTTTTCATACCCCGCAATTTTGGGCAAATGCATTTTTTAATTGTCATCCATTTATGAACGCATTTTTTTTTTCATTTAATGTAAGATTTCACTATAACAATCAACATATCAGCAGATCACTCGACGGCAGTCTTGAATTTTGTTTTTCTACTAACGCTTTTGCTATCGTCAAAGGAGTTCCCCGTTGGTCTTTTTTGGCAGCCTTGACTCTTCGATGCTACCAATGGAAACGCTCTAAAAGAAAAATTTTGCTACATATCAGAAGAACGGACGGTTACCTTCAATATTACCGTAAGAATATCTTACGATTTTACAAATTTTAAAATTTTTGTCCGAACTGCTGGAAATCGAGCCTATAGGCGAATTTTTTAGTGGTCTTGCCCGTTAGGGCGGAAAAAAAAGGTAAGTTCGTTAACTCTAGACCGTCATGTCATAGGTAAAATAAAAATTTTCTCTGCTACTCAAGACGACAACGAATTACCTAGCGCCAGATCGAAAATTTCGAATATTCGCACACCCTCGGTGCCTATGCTCTTCGTGACCGCAGGATTGAAACCAGCAGTCCAGCTCTTGATACCCACGTGCTGTCAGCGACGGAGGCACGCCTAAGCACGTTTGCGGCGTATCGCCGTCCGCAGCTGCGACAAGGTCTTTCTAAGGACGCTGCCTTAAAGTGTCGGCAGGGGAGAGGCCACTGCCAAGCGGACGGTCCGTACCCTGCATGCAGACCGTGGGAGAGGAGGGGCACGGACAAAGAGGAGAGCCCCGACGGCGCATAAGGCTGAACACTGGGACCCCCATGCAGGCTGCCCAGCAAAGCACCCAGCAGCGGCGGCCACACGCGCTCTCACCGTTCCTGCATGCGAGGAGAGCCGCTCGCGCATGCGATAAGGCTCAAAACACTCGAGCTGCCTGAATGATCACTTCAGAGAGATCGGCTGGGACGCCGAAAGATACGCGACTCCGATTACGAGCGCCCGGTGACAGGAATCCGAGAGCGGCTGCTCGAGCTCTCCGCTGCCGCTTTCCGCCTTTTTTTCTCGTGTCCAGTCACATCATCTGCATCTTCTTTATGACATAGTAAAGATGTAAGCAGGCGGTACTAGTCGTTCTGGAAAATAAACACGATCTCGTTCTGTTGCCCCTCTCGGCTTCTCAGCTGCTCCATTTTCTTCTTCAGTGACTTGCAATCCCCGTCCGTCCTATCTGAGACTTCCTGCACACCCCACCCTGAAGACTAGCTCAACCCTTTTCTCTAGGCGTGATTTAAGTTTTGCTTCCTTCTTGCAGCTGATCCCCCCCCCCCTCCCCCGTTGGGTTAAAACGGCCGACTGAGCAAGTTGGCATGAATTCATTGGTACAGATCAGTGGGTCGTTCTCTCATTTGTACCCCTATTTGGCTTTGCAACTTTCCTCTCCAACAGACTTATCAGTACCCTTTCGCCCTTTTTAACGCGATAGCGTGAAAAGTCTCGTATGGCGAAAGGCCTGGCGTAGGCGTAATTCTGGCGGGAAAATTCGTATTGCTCGAGAGGGCAGTGACGTACAAGAGCAGTTTCGCTCAAAAGAAAAATTGGAGGGAGCACTTGAGCTACGCCTGAAGGGTATGACGCGATAGCGTAATGGGTTAATTCCCATGTATGCAGAATTGGTCATTCTCTACTTTACATTCATAGATCTCTGGAAGTCCTCATACCCCTTCCTTGCGCAGTGGTGCAGCGGTTAAGCGATGCGCCACTGCTCTGCGATGGCATGTGCTCCCAGCGGTGGTGGTCCTTGTACGGCCCGGGCTGATCTTCACTAGCCACCAGTCATTAATTTAACCGCCACCTGCCACGGTGGACAGTTTGCTCACTATCCGGTGGGCAGGCTGCGATGCCGCAGCAAGGTCACATGGCTATTGCCGGTGGTCGCCAAATACCAACGTAGGAGGCAGGTAGGCCCGCGTAGGTCACGTGACCTAATCGGCCTACCTGCCTCCTAGGTTGGTCTTTGGCGACCGCCTGCAATAGCCAGCATCGTGATTTTTTGCGAACGACCTCGACGCCGTATTTTCAGGGTAACGAGACCTTTCACTGTATTGCGTTAAAGTCGGTGCTCAAGCGGAATCGAATCGCTGTCCTTTCGATCGGTTGTCCGGCACTCTACCTCTGCACCACTGAAGGAAGTTCGTTCAATGAGACAAATCGAGGCCTTGTACGAACAACTCCCACTGCACAGTAGGAGAATTTCATTACACAAACACTTAGTTAATAAGCTCACCAATTAGCGTCATCAAACAATATATGGACGATGATGTTCATTAACTAAATATCTGACGGCAACAACCTTGTAGATTTCTGAGAAATGGTGCACAAGGGGACCCCCAAGCGACAGAAGGGATCCTTTAACGCTATCGCGTCATACTCTCAAGGTGGACTTCATTGTCCCTCGGGTTTTCTTAAAGCCGGTAGAGTGGACATATTCCCTCCGTAGTTCTCGCCCAACCTCCTCTCAGCCGGACTTCTCCCAACGAGTACGAGCGTGCAGAGTATATCGCGAAGCCTCGCTCTCTCCTAGCTCCTCCCTCCCTATCTCTCCTTGCTTACCGCTTCTCCCTCTCCCATAGGAAGGCGGGCTGTGACAGTGGGCGCGAGAAGGCAGTCGGCATATAAGGCCCCATCTTGGCGCGAGCGCTGGCCATACGCGATTCTCTCGTGGCCGAGCCACAGTCGCGTCTCACCAACACTCTTTTCTTCATTCACGTTTTATTTCTTCACCAAGAAGAGAGCGCAGCCAAGCCACGAAGAGGCTGTGGGTGTCTTCAGGGGGGACTCGAAACGACCCTTG
Organism: Amblyomma americanum; assembly: GCF_052857255.1. Taxonomy (NCBI): domain Eukaryota; kingdom Metazoa; phylum Arthropoda; class Arachnida; order Ixodida; family Ixodidae; genus Amblyomma; species Amblyomma americanum. The sequence goes on along the minus strand of NC_135507.1, from coordinate 99,044,945 downwards.
TGTTTGTCGCGGACTGACGGATGTGACTTCCTCCACTGGGAGCACCGTCGCGTCTCGTCATGAAGCCCGCCATCGTTCTGCTCTGCGCTGCGGCGGCGCTTGCAGGTAGGACACGTTTCCGGACATATTTTGTTCCAGGAGCTGCTAGAGCTAGCACTGGTACGCTCTTATGTCGAAGTGCAAATGGTGTAGGTAATCCAGGCCCCGTGGGCCCCAGGAAGACAGGTTTTAATTTAAGTGCGGCGTCGTATCGTCAGAAATCAATTTGACCTAAAACTTGAACTGTGAAAGGCTCGCTTGAGAACGTGAGTTATGTGGCACTGCGAAATCTTCGCAGCTTTAAAAACTCCGCCAGATGGATTTTTACCTACGCGTTCAAAGGCCGCCAAAAAAAAATTGGCAGTGGCTTAGCTTGGCTATGCCAGGATATACGTAGCGAAAGGTACGTTTCCCTGGCTGAGCCTGTAGTGGTCATTATGTTTAGCAATGAGAGACATTGGGCTCCATCTCGGCGGCTATGCGCCGTCTATTACGCTCGGCAGTCTGGCATCTCCGCTAGGCAAGCCGTTCCTCTCTCTGTTCGGGGCGCGTCTCCGCTGCTGTCTTCGCCTTCTTACGCTCATTCTCTCTTTGTTGAGTAGCCAACTGCTAGGCCACAACCTCAGGATCGAGATAGTTAATCTTCTCTTGTCTATACCGCCGTTTAGCAGCGGCTGGACTCTCCTCCTCTGCATCTATGTCAAACGTTGTGATACAGAGGCCCATTACATCTCCGCCTTTTATACGCAATGCTGCGTATGCGACGATAGAGTGGCGTGCGGCGAGGCGGTGACGAAGCGCACGCCACCCCTGCTGCCCCTCTTCGGTTGCAATGGTAACGGCGCATGCGCAGAATTGGCCTCTCCGGACCACAGCGAAATGCTCGGCTGGTAGCGAAGTGTAGCTCTCGCTACAAAAGCTCAAATTGTTGCTCGTGCTGCCTTTGTTAGTACACTGATGATTCTGGAAGTCCGTGTTACTCTCATGCTTTTTCGTAATCCTGTCTGTTCAGCAGCTTATAAGCTTAACATAAGACGAAAACAGCTGCCGTAGCACCTATTAGCATGAAGTAATCCTAGCACACCTGGTTAAGTTCGTATCGCAATCATGCATGCTGCAACATAAGCCTTCACCTAGATGTGCTGGCTGCAATATTTACAACTCGCTTGTCAGCAATTTGAAGATCATTTTGTCTGTAGCGCGGTGCGTAGAAAGGCGACGAGTTCCGTTCACCTGCTGCAGTGGCTCAGTGGTTAGGGCACTCGTATAGTGAGCCGGAGTACCAGGGTACGTACCTGGCCGCGGCAGCCGCGTCGCAGTGGAGGCGAAACGCAAATGGTGTCCTTGTGCAGTGCGACGTCAGGGCATTTCGAAGATTCTCAGGTAGTCCAAGTTACTCCGCAGCCCTCCACTCCGACACCTCCCCCTCTCCTCTTTCCTCATTTCCCTTCCGGTGCGGTTGAAGTGTCCAGCGAAAAGTGAGAAAGTTACTGCGCCTTCCATTTCCTCGAAAGTCTCAAACCGAGTTATCTCGCGTCTAACTTTCAGGAATGTTGACTGGAACATCTCTGTGCACGACTAGTCCTCGAATACAGCTCGCACAGTGATGTTAAAAAAAATATGTTGTTCTTAACGACGGTTCTAATACGTGTATGTGCTTTAATCGATTTTCTTATGTGCAGAACTGAAATTGTGCAAAAAAAAAAACATTATCCAGTATTACGATTTCGTGCTTTTACATTGCCTCCAAAAGATTCAAAGCTTCATTCATTCAGATTATTGCTCCGATTGTAGTGCACCTCTATCCAATAAAATATGCTATTTATTTTGAACTATCTTGCATGTGAGCATTATTAGTTTTTACAAATGCTCCCCCAAGAAACGGACACACTCTTTTGGATGCCTCTGTGCTGCCATAACAGCAGACGGCAAAATTATCCCCTTAGTGCTGGCGCATCACAAGAACACGATAATAGTCAAAAGAAACATTTGCGATGGATCGTTGACGAAGTAATGAAACGTTCCTTAAGTCTTAATCGCAGGTGCTACCCAGTACACAGAAAGCGTGCGCGGTAACTACAGACGACGGGGCGAGGACAGGACGTCTCGTCTTCTGTAGTCACCACGCTATGCTTTCTGTGTGATGAACCAACACGCCCGAACACATTCCTTCCAGACCTACCCACTACTCTATTATTATCTGGTGCCGCCGTGGTGGCTCAGTGGTAATGGCGCTCGGCTGCTGACTCGAAAAATGCGGGTTCGATTGCGCCTGCGGCGGTCGAATTTCGATGGAGGCGAAATTGTAGAGGCCCGTGTACTGTGCGATGCCAGCGCACGTTGAAGAACACCAGGGGGTCGAAATCTCCGGAGACCTTCACTACGGCGTCCCTCATAGCCTGTGTCGCTTTGGGACGTTAAACCCCCATAAACCATAGGTCATTACTATCTGGTGAAGTTTGGTGAGGATGATAGGCGAACTTCTCATCGATGAATTTGAGAAAATTACCAGGAAGTCAAAGGGACTGAATGTGCATGGGGCCTGCATCACCGCATCCTGACACACATGACAGCCGGATATAATATTTTCATTTAATTCACTAACCTGTAATCGCGTTAGCGCAGCTACAGGAGAACAAAAGCAGCTGTCTTAAGATGTGGATAGCTGAATTAACATCAGACGCGAAGAACGAGTGTTCAGGACTACTATTTTATCAGATAACACAAAAAAAGTTAGGGCCACGTAACGAAAAAGGGAAAGAAAAGAACTATTTCTTTCGCTATAAACGTCTCTGTTAACAATTTGAACTACAGAGCAAACAAAACCATTTTGCGCTTTGGAACTTTGCACTAGACGTTAATTAGGTCACCTCTTATCAAGCTTCCCTCCAGTGGTTGACAACAATACTGGCTTACCTATATTCCTCGTTCGTGTAAACGATTATGATGTGATTATGACAGCTGTGTAACGATTGTACACTACGAAGCGCACTCTGTAGTGCGAATCTTGAATGTTGTGGATGTCAAAAATCTTAAAGATGACAGTACATGTTCGGCTATAATTCCGCAATAGCTGTTTTATTTTCATGGACTCATGTCAAGTACTTTTGGGAATCCTCAATTTTAGGTATCCTTCAGGCAGTTAACAATTGATAAATATTCGCGCAACAGTGCCTATGCTAATCATGTACGCTCTTGAAAGCGCTGCTATTCAAAGGTATCTAAGACAACCACGGTCAGTTTTAAATTTTCCTCCGGCGCAAAGCAGACCTTAGGCAGCCAGCTGCAAGCTGCACTGGAGATGAGAGTAAGACGCATTAGAGATAGTGTTCGGCATTACCAGTTAAAAAAAAAATATGAATGGTTTCCTAAACCAATCTGCCATGTGTGTTAAGCCTTTGTTAAGCACTGTTCCTAGTGTTAAGCTGAGGAGCAGCGAACCAACGCAGTGTTCACACCCCGTGATCTCACAGCGCCAAGTCATCAGTATCGCTGTCGAGCGTTGACCTCACCCCGTCTGGACATTCTACTGAGGGGAACACCCCCCCCCCCGCCCTTTCTGCTTCCTGGCAACTGTTTGTGACAGCGTTTTGTTGCAAAACAGCTTTAGACGCCTTTCAGCCAACAGAGAAAGACGTCTCACTTTCACACGGACCGTCTCACATTTCACTGTCACGGCGCTCTGGGCGCCCCTTCCTTCATCCCTTCGCGCGTGGACGCCATGGATCACGGGTTGCGTCTGCCTCGGTTGGCAAGCTAGCAAACCGTTTTACAAGTTAGTCAGCTGCTGTGGCAGAGCCCTTCCACTCTCTCTTTATCGCAACCTTCTAAATTGGTTGGTTTGGTTTGGTTTATGGGGGTTTAACGTCCCAAAGCGACTGAGGCTATGAGAGACGCCGTAGAGAAGGGCTCCGGAAATTTCGACCACCTGAGGTTCTTTAACATGCACTGACATCACACAGCACATGGGCCTCTAGAATTTCGCCTCCATCGAAATTCGACCGCCGCGGCCGGGATCGAGCCCGCGTCTTTCGGGCCAGCAGCCGAGTGCCATAACCACTCAGCCGCCGCGCCGGCGACCTTCTAAATTGTGTAAATGCGTAGATGAAAATGAAATCCGGATTTAAAGGGCCTTGTGTTGCGTTACGACCATACAAAGAAGATTACTTTCGGAAGTAATTAAATTACATTACTAATAACTTCCAAGAAATCTCACAAAAGTAATTCATTGTAAATTACTGCTCTCAAAATGTAATGACACTGCATTACAACTATTTCCCGAAAGTAATGAAAATTACTTTTTAATTACTTTTCAGTTTCTACCCACAAAAAGTTTCTCGTTGGTGATAGTTAAAACAACATTTTCAGATCGATTTCTTTGTTTGCACCGCCACTGAGCTTCAAAGTGGGCTTCGGAAATTTCGCCCCTCTTCGAAGAAAGATATCCCTAGTCCATTCAACAGGCCTTTTGCTGACGTAGATTATGTCAACTTAATCGCAAAATTTGGAATTCCTCGCATCACTCTGCAATCTCAACTCTATCGTTCGGTGCAATATGGTCTCACCCTCTCCTTTTCCGAAGACGTTGTCGTCTGTGTGAAAAGCATGAGGGCATCGACTGCTTGATCACGTTCATCGTCTCAGAAATGCACCAGGGGGCAGACAAGCTGCCATTTCTGCTGTAATACTGAGCCGTTCTGGAGGCACAGAAGCCATTTATTCCTAAAACTCACACCAAAGTTTGTTGGGTGTCATTTGAGACTTCTTGACAGTGCAGCGACGTGACAGTATACAAGGGGTTCCACCTAAGACTTTACGCAGCTTTTAAAAATAGGCTTTTTGAGTTAGAGGAACTCTTTGTTTCGGCATGGCATTGTCAGCGGTGTAGAACTTCAGAATACCGCTAGGGCGTGCTAACTAGCAGTCTGGTTAACTACTACTGAATAGTTATCTTTTCAGTATTGCTGTTAGCCTCTTAATAATAGGAGGTGTGTAGCCCACCGTAAGCATTATGGATATCAGTTTTTAGAATTTTTAAAACGCGATTACCCCCGAAGCTGCGGCCCAGCTAATTCTGGCTACATCGCGGCAAAATACATGCGCTTTCAAGAAGCTTGCAGGGAAAGCTATCTCTCCAGTGCACGTAACCCGTCGAAATAGCCAAAATGTGTTGTGCCAAAGTGCCGAGGGTAAACGCGACTTCGTAATACCAAAAACTGACATGGATATTACGGTGGGCTACGTGCCTCGCAGTAATTAAGGAGCCTAGCACTAATAGTTAAAAAGTTAACTATTCAATATTAGTTAACCAGCCTGCTAGTTAGCACATCTTATAGAAGAGCGAGTTGACGGGCTAGTTGGTATTGCATGGTGAAGGAACAGCGCTAAGTACGGGACAGGAGACAAACATGGAAGCACAAAGACGGGCGCTGTCTTTGTGCTTCGATGTTGAACTTGAACTTGAACTTGATGTTTATTTACCAGAAAGGCTGGTGGGTCACCCGGGCTAAAAGCTGTAATCAAACAGCTTGACGAGGCCCAGGCAACCCTTACAAGGATACTACGGTGTTTGTCTCCTTCCCGTACTTAGCGCTGTTCCTTCACCAAGCACGTCTTGGTTGTATTCTGATTTACTAGACGGTAATGCTAAGATGATGCTGTAGATAATGCTATGCCGAAAAAAAGCTCTCTTCTAACTCAAAAAGCCTATTCTGAAAAATTGTGCAAAGCTTTAGGTGAAACACACTCCATATAAAGCAGTCTAGTGGTAAGTACTCGCTCAAGCATTCGCAGTGCGTCTGTGGGAAGGTGCAATACGGCATGCCATGGTCATGGCGCTCTCCTGGCGGTACTGCGGTTCGGCTGTGTGTGCGACCGTACGGAGTGCTGAAAGATGCGTAGCTGTCCTATAGACTCCTCACCAAAGCGGCACTGATGCCCGCGCGCAAAGTCTGGCATTCAGCTTTCGTTTTCCCAAGTTCTTACGCAAAATTTGGTGGCATGTTGTCTTATTAATGTTGAGACCATCTGATAGCATGCGGACTGTAATAGTGCCGTCTTGCTGTACGAGTTCCCTTATCCGAGCCACGCTGTTTTCATTCAGTGAGGTTGAAGGGCGCCCCTGCCTTGTGTCGTCTTCAACCGACGTTGTCCCCTAAACGAACCTCTTGTGCCACTCAAAAACTCGCGCCCGCGATAATGTCTCGTTGCCGTAAGCGTCACGAAGGAGCTCATACGTCTGTGTGGCTGTCTTGCCAAGCTTCACACAGAATGTGATGTTTACACGCTGTTCGAGGTGGACGTCCATCTCTCCACCTTCACTCAAAGTAGAATGCGCAGACGACTAGTGACAACGTACTTTTGTACATGTAGTGCCATCTAGCGGCTGCCACAGTAATGAACATAACAAGCTCAGGTTAGCCCAAAAAGATGGCGCTACCCATAAGCACCAACATAAGGCGCCCGTGTGCTGTGCGATGTCAGTGCACGTTAAAGATCCCCATGTGGTCGAAATTATTCCGGAGCCCTCCACTACGGCACCTCCTTCTTTTCCTTTCCTCTTTCACTCCCTCCCTCATACCTTCTCTTACGGCGCGGTTCAGGTGTCCAACGTTATATGAGACAGATATTGCGCCATTCCCTTCCCCCAACAAACCAATTATTATTATTAATCATTTCTGGAGAAGAAAATAAATCAGTCTCGAAACTTTACGGAAAAAGGTTGTAATTTCCAAGTGTCGTCAGAAACGTTTTCAAGTAGAATTCAAGATAACTGAGCAGGAAACTTGTAAAATAACGACAATACCCAAAAAGAGGAGATCAGTGATACGTTCTTTCTGCTTTGCACGCAGGAGATCACCCTTATAAAGAGGAGGTCACAAAAAAATTAGGCAGTGGCTTAGCTCTGGTTAAGCCTGGATATAAAAGCGAAAAGCTTCAGTTATGCTTGGTTTGACGTCATGGTTATGCTTCGTAGCTTAGCTAGTATTGTATATATTGTTTATCTATAGGCCGAATGAGTCGCATTCGCACTTTCACTAAGTCGTACCATGTGGTCGTCGTAACGGCGAGTCTTGGGATTTTCCTCTTCTGACTCTCTTGTTTCCTCTCCCTCACTCGCTTGGCTGCTGCTGTCTGAAGATGCGGCCAAGACACGCTTTTCGGCTTCTGTCCGACGGCGTTTAACAAGGCGTATTTCCCGTTGTTCAGGCGTTTCGGCTGCACGTTTAGCTTTGGTTTGATCATTTTTTCGCTGTTGTGCAGCCAACTCCCAAGCGAGTACCTCTGGATCGGGCATATTTAGTTTCTCAGCTTTTCTGCGGAGTCTAGCAGCAGCCGCACTATCCTTCCCTTCCATGTAGAGTCCGCACGCCTGTTGTCTGGCAAGCGCATTATGTAGCCTCCTTGCGCATGCACATGACGCACATGTACAGTAGCGCGCGGCTGCGCCGAAAGGTCAGGCGACGGAGTCGGCGACGGCGGCGACTGCGGCAGCGACGAGGAGCGACCACCTGCGCTGCGCGTGACGTCACTCGTTTTCGCGCATGCGCATAACTCACCAGTTCGGCTCACGCGAAGCTCGGCTCTGACCCGCGTAGTGAAGCTTTTCGCTTCGAGAAACAGCTAATACGGCGCTCGATGGAGCTCCTGGTGACATTACAAAGAGTTGTCGATGTCAATAATAATAATAATAATAATAATAATAATTGGTTTTGGGGGAAAGGAAATGGCGCAGTATCTGTCTCATATATCGTTGGACACCTGAACCGCGCTGTAAGGGAAGGGATAAAGGAGGGAGTGAAAGCAGAAAGGAAGGAAGAGGTGCCGTAGTGGAGGGCTCCGGAATAATTTCGACCACCTGGGGATCTTTAACGTGCACTGACATCGCACAGCACACGGGCGCCTTAGCGTTTTTCCTCCATAAAAACGCAGCCGCCGCGGTCGGGTTCGATCCCGGGTACTCCGGATCAGTAGTCGAGCGCCCTAACCACTGAGCCACCGCGGCGGGACGATGTCAATGCTGTACCCAATTTTCATTATCAAAGAATGACAGTGAACAAACGAATTGAACGCTCAGGCGAAACTATGACCCTCATTAGTTCCTTCCAATCCCACAATCTGCTTAAACCCGTCTTTAGTTGTGTGCTCTTGATTTTTCAGGTAAACGTCTGACTAGGAAACAAAGCGGTCTGCAGAAGGAAAAAACTTCATATAATGAATTTCTTTTCCTGGAGGACAGTTTTATGTCCTCACTGAGGCAATTTACTATGAGCCGCAGATTTCGAGTACATCCCTGTACATCCTTAACTAGTGCCGTCTGTTGACAGCCACCCACGAACAACGCGTAGTTCAAACGGCATTTTAACGCTATCAGGTTAAAGGCAAAAGGGTATTGGTCTGGACTAGTCAGTACATTTCGCAGGAAAAGGTACAGTGCAAAAAGACAGGACTAAAGGAGCGGACAGACACAGGCGCTGTGTCTGTCCGCTCCTTTAGTCCTGTCTTTTTGCGCTGTACCTTTTCTGGAGAACGGTTAAAGGCCCCGTTCCCCAGAAAATCCGGTGTCGGCGTTGTCGATGTCGGCTTTACCGTTGTGAGCTAAAAATCACGGCTATGGCTCTGGCACGTGGTCCACAGGCAGCAACCTAGGAGGCAGGTGGGCCACCTAGGTCTAGCAACCTTGTGGCGTCATTACAACCTGGCCACGGTGGCAGGCTGAAGTTGAATTAACGATTAGTCGCTCGGGAAGGGCAACCTGAACCCCACAAGGCCCACCGCTGGCAGCACCTGCCATCGCAGGGCTGTGGCGCATCGCATAACCACTGCACCATTGCGCCAGGCGAGGTATGAAAACTCCCAGGAATCTATGAATGTAAAGTAGAGAATGACCTCCTGCATATATGGTAATTAACCCATTACGCTATCGCGTCATGCCCTTAAGAGAGAGCTTAAGTTTCTCCTCCAATTTTTTCCGTTGTAAATGTGATCAAATTGCTGCAAAAATTACGCTGACAGTGACGGCCTGCGCTTCGTACGCCCTGGAACATTCAACTGTATGACTTCAAAATTCCTGTTGCGCTTATATACTTGCTAGTTCTGACGCCGATTGAAAATTTCTGGCGCCTAAAAAACATTACGAACTCGTGTAGTAATTGGGATGTTCAGTTTATGCGGTACTTCTTGGCAATCGTGTAAACTTGAGGCATTACATCAGTTTTTCTGGGCTTCATATTCGGATGTTTGCTATTCCTATACGACACAGCGCATACCGACTGCTCATCACTGGTTAGTTGTGCCTTGGGTGCAGTAATTACGGTATTCATTTTTGTTTCAAGTAACAAGCAAAGAAGCAACATGCAAGCAGCGAACTACTGCTAGGTGACAGGAAATCTTGTGCAAAATTGCACGCAATGCAGATGTGGCCAAACAGTCGAGACTTTCGTGACCAGCACCAACTGTTCTCCTCTCGAGGTAGCGTTTAGCCCTTAGCGACAACGAAACACAAGCCTTGCCGGACTTCGTCTATTCGCTGAGACTATCGTCACGTGATCAGCTGCTCGCTGCACGGGGAACGGTTGCGGCTGTCTCAAGAAGCGTGCGCCGCCAGATCGTCTGCCGCCTAATCTTTCTTCTTTGAGTGGCACCCAATCTTATCCACTACTGCGTTCCGCCTATCAGTGTTGCTTGCCTTTTTGTGAAGTCATTATCTCTTTCTCCCATGAAAGCGTGCGGCACTGATTTTTCTTGGCGAGCACAGAGGAGCAGAGCGCAAGACGCACAGAAATTTTTGCGTACAAGCACTATTACAGCACAGTGCAGCACACGTCGACAGTTTTTCTTCTCGCATTGTACTTATCACTATGATTGCAGATAGCTTCTCTTGATGGACAGGAAAACGCGAAAAGCTGCTGGCACGTGGCGATTAGGCATAGCATTCACATTCTTGGGGCTTTGATTGCAGCGTGTGCCCAGACAGAAAGGCAGAACCAAAAGAAGCATGCTCTGAACTTTACGAAACGACTTCGAACCGTGTAGTGCAGCAAGCACATTGTAGCTCAGAATGCCAGAACAGACGATTCCAGTTGGAAAACCACACACAAAGAAAAAGCTGGAAGAGGGTTAGCCCAACCGTGTTTACTGGTGCGCTTAGAAGACTTTTCAGACTGTGTACAAGGCGGGCATGTTGCTTAAACCTTGTAAATATCACCTACGTGGTGCTATATGCAATTCCACTTCGCTTCTAAAAATGCAGCAAGGCAGGGTCCGGAAGGATACTCTTATTCTTGTTATCATTACTCGGCCATTGTGGTAGACAAAGTTTGTCAGCGGCCCTGGTGCCTATCCTTATAAAAATGGTCTACAAACAGTCTATAGACTTCTTATATACTCTGTTGCCTTCCTATAGATATTTTTTTTTGTTTATTCATAGTGTATAGTGTCTATACACTGTATATCAACAAAAGTCTACAAAGAGCGTATGGCCATAAATCTATAGATGGTCTATAGACTGTCTATAGTATCTGCATTTCCTATCGACTGTTCACTAGGGCTTGTCTATAGAGAGTCTATAAACTTTATAGAGAGATGTCTATGGTCAGTCCATAGACCGTCCAAAGAAATTTTCGTGAGGGTAGCACTCTACGGCCAACTATTGTTCTTATGCGCCTTGCGCGCAGTCCGCAGGCACGAGCGGGCACTCAGAAGGACCCGCACGTGGCGATTGTAGCCAGAGAGCGTTGACTGAAGAACGCCTTGAGGGCGCAGAGGGGCCGGTATCTTGGAGGCCAAAGATCAGCGCGGGGTCGTGGCCAGAGGCGGGCGACGAAAGACACGCGGAGGACCGATGCTGGTCGTCAACAAACACTTATCGTCGCCAGCTAGCGCTGTGCAAGGGCCGAAGGTTTAGGGGAGCGAGATGTAAGAGTGTTTGGCCGACGTCTACTCGGCACAAAACATTGCTGACAACTCGGCCTCTGGAGTGGCCACCGCCCGATATGGAATTAAGATCGTTGCCGAAGAGGCTCCTTTAGAGTCACAGCTCCCTCTCTGAATAAGTGTCCGAGCGATGCACCGAATATAGTGCCTGCTTTGGGATTTCTGGCGCCGAGGCAATGTTTTTTAATGCTTGTTGGTCCATCATAGTGCAGCTAATTAACTGCCACCCACACCGAAGATGAAACGCTCGACATATAGTCGCATTGCGGTTCGTAGTTACTGACCATTAGAACGCGGGTCCAGCCAGCTCCACAACGCTACAAGCTGTCATAAACTTTCAAATACGTTCAGCCTATGTAGGTTCCTGACCAATGAGCTAGTGATGCGCAGATATCAACCCCTCCTAGAAACGTTGTATTTCTTACGGCATACGTTGCCGCTGCGCGAGAATTTCTTTTCTTCCCATTTCTATATAACAGCTAGAAGCTCTCACCTAGCAAAACCAGACTTCGTTTTGCTATTCTAAGATTAAAAACTCTAGGTTCCGCTCCAGGAACTTGGAATGAAGTGAAACGCTTATTGTCACGGCCAGCGACCTTAGGAGTATTGATGTAGCACTAACGGCTACAGGTCGAAGACGATGTCCATAACAACGTTCAAAAAGTGACGACAGAGAAGAATGGCGATGCTGAGGTTATCTTTCACGTGCAGCGCATCCATTGAAGTGATATCCCTTGCCGTAATGAGAGCCAGATGACTCTGATGACTTATGCAAACCATGTGGCTGAAGAATAAAAAATTGTAATACTGGTATTTTTAACTTCGGTTTTTCGCACGATGGCATCGAGATATCTTAACGTCAGCAGTGCCGGTACTCTTTTCCTCGTCCCGTTTGAATCAACACCAGCAGCCGGTATTTTCTCGACAGCGTGAATTAGTGCAAAATATGCCAATACAAACTGCTGCCACAGCTTCGAAAAATTGCAAAGTGCCACTGCGCAAGGTCGGTTCGAACATCGCCTTCTCGGCACTTAATTCTGTATAACCACCACTTTGTGAACATATGCAGACAATAACCTTCTTTAAAAAAAAAAAAGCTGTACTTGCTGTTGTATGAGCACCTCATCAGTTCTCGGCACAAGTAGCCACTCCCCAAATACGCTGCTCCTTTTGACGCCATCGCTCGATCGATATGTTCATCGATTCGTTCACCTTTATTTTTAAAGGCTCAAAACGATATGGCGCACAGAAAGTAATGCCACAGTGGAAAGCTTCCGGTTAAGCTTAACCAACATAAATACTTTAATGCGTACATTTAATGTCAACCCACAGACAAATTGAAAATTGAAAAATTGAAAATTGGTTTTTGAGGAGAGGAAATGGCGCAGTATCTGTCTCACATCTCGGCGGATACCGGAACCGCGCCGTAAGAGAAAAGATAAAGGAGCACAGCACACGGGCGCCTTAGCGTTTTTCCTCCATAAAAACGCAGCCGCCGCGGTCGGCTGCGTTTTTATGGAGGAAAAACGCTAAGGCGCCCGTGTGCTGTGCGATGTCAGTGCACGTTAAAGATCCCCAGGTGGTCGAAATTATTCCGGAGCCCTCCACTACAGCACCTCTCTCTTCCTTTCTTCTTTGACTCCCTCCTTTACCCTTCCCTTACGGCGCGGTTCAGGTGTCCAACGATATATGAGACAGATACTGCGCCATTTCCTTTCCCCCCAAAACCAATTATTATTATTCTTAAGGAGGGAGTGAAAGAAAAAGGAAGAGAGAGGTGCCGTAGTGGAGGGCTCCGGAATAACTTCGACCATCTGAGGATCTTTAACGTGTTCTGGCATCCCACAGCACACCGGCGCCTTTTGCGTTTCGCCTTTATAGAAACGCGGCCACCGCGTCCGAGTTCGAACCCGGGAACTCCGGCTCAGTAGCCGAGCGCCCTAACCACTGAGCCACCGCGGCGGGTCCAGTACATGGACAACGCTGTCCCATTTTGTCTTCATGAAAATGCGGTCGCACTGTGGCGTTACTTCCAGATCAACAGCCCAACACTCTAGGTGCATTGTAAACCTGACCTTAGATGCTTAAAGTCTAAAGAAGATATTATTCTTATTAGTTAAACTAGATGGCTACGACAAGCTTAAAATGCTGTAGATTGTGCGTCACGAAGACGACATCATATAATCTGGTATTTCGATATCTTATACCTCCTAAAGCGGCAGCATGAACTCACGCAGACATGCAACTGGAAGATATTGTTTGCACTGCAGGTTTTCGAAAGCTTGAGGCAAGGGTTAAATATTACCATGAAGCTGTTCCTGTGGAACATTTTCCGGAGACTACGATGTATTTGAAAACAAGAAAAAGGCTCTTCAATAATCTGTTTTTCTTTTTTATTTTTCTCTGTTTTCAGGACCTGTGGACCGTAGCAAAACATGTTCTAGGCATTGCACTGGTAAGATGTCACTTCTGTACTTTTTTATACTCTGTTTTGAGGAAAAGAGTAAAACGCTTATATAAACGCGCTTCAGCATCCATAGAAGCGCAGCCCCCAGCTGCAGCTGACAAGTATAGTGCTTCCACAAAAGTGCCTTAGTTGGAGGAAACTTGATTTCGGTCGAAGAAAATACCGGAAATATGTCCACAAGTTATTCTCCTAGCTGGTGACCACAGTCGCCTTAAGGGCTCAGGGTAAGCCCTATACTTCCCATGCATTTTAGGCCATGTTGAGGTACATGTTTCTCACTAACTAATAACAGTAGCCTAATAATACATATATCATTGTTTGCCAAATTTTGTGCTCTTTTTACTGAACTAGAATATTTGAAATGTGTTGAAAATTCGATTTTTAATAAAATTTTTTCCGGTAGTACACAAATCTGGCCTTTCTTTGCGCATTTCAAAATTCATAACAGAATAACTGCTCAGTGAAATTGCTTAATTCTAGTTCAGTAGTTGGCAACACTTATGAAGATGATTGCAAAAAAAATCAGCCGTCTGTCTTGAAAGGCATTGGAAATAATGGTACCTTTGTAAGAAAAAACACTGTTTTGAGATAATAGAGCGTAAAGAGAAAAAAGATGTGAAAAACCATTTTTTATTCACAGAAACGCCTCCATAGTAATTGGTTTAATAGCCCCCTGCTTCGTAGTCACTGTCGCCGTCATTTTTTCGCTTTTCGGCTTGTCGTTTTGACTGTCGGGCCTCTTTTGAAAGCTGTCGTGTTGCTCGGTCCGCAAAGTACATGCGCTTATGGTCAGCTTCCCTCAGCCACTTGATGGTGTTGCTCCCTGGGTTCAATCCACACGCCTTCAAAACGTTGGCCCGTGCGATGCTACCCTCATTAAATGAAAGAACAGCATCCAGTGTTGCCATCCGTAGGGTCCGAAGCCTAACAAACACATTCTTTGGCGCGCGTTCCCAAACAACATGGTTGAACGACTCATTTGCATTTTGAGTTCGCCCATGCAGGCACTTCTCTAGGAGCTCAGCCTTCGATAGCTCTCTATAAATGGGTTTGATAGCCTCCAAGACAGATGCAGGCAAACTCTCCTTGTGGAAAAATGGCTTGCCCTCAGACTGACTTCTGTTGAAGGCACACCACGTATCAGGTCCCTTTGGGCAAAGTCCATGGCATGGGTCATCGTCTGTGGCCGATAAGTGGAAGAAGGTTGCCCAAACGGCCTTTCGCATTTCATCCAGGTTTCCTACATTTATTCTGATGGCCAAACCATAGTACGTCTGGAGCTTGTCTATTACTGCATCAGTCAGTCGGCCTCGGCCCGAGAGGCTCTTTCCATCAGAGAGTTTTCCTGCTTTGTTTCCTTTTTTTAGCCTTCGTAACCTTGTGCCCATCCTTTTTTGCACGTGCCCTATGCACTCAACCTTGGATATTTCAACGGAATCACCATATGGCATTTGTGCCTTCACAGCCATAAAAGCCTTGCTGTCACCATCCCCAAGGTATTTGATGTATCGAACGCCGTGAAGCTCCTCACTCCTGCCGAAAATTTTCAGTGCTCCTGCGACTTCTATTCTACCGCTGGTGCCTTGGTAGTTGCTTTGGCACACCTCTCTATGAAGGGGGTCACTGTTTGTACCCTTGATGCTGCACTTTGGACAACGTTTAGACAAAACCTCCACATCCAGCACTTTCCCAGAGTCTACACTGGTCGCAGAGACTATGCCGTTATTGGAAGTATGGCCTCGCTTCTGCCAGCTTCCATCAAGAGCAACTGCGATGTCTTTATCCCCCTCATTCAGCTGCACAGCTTCGTCAGCTGCCCTTTTCATCGACTCCTGAGCAGCAGCTTCGATGTGACCTAGAAGCTCTTGATTGTATTTCGCAAACGTTGTCGGCGGCTTAGGAAGGTTTAGCATAGCACAGAGTATATTTCCTGCAGCCATTCCCTTACCAATGGACCTCAAGGCATACACTAACCTGAGGTTGGCTTCATAGAGGCCAGAAGTAGTTTTCTTCGACGTCTCAAATCGTTGTGCGGCACTACACACTTCACAGTTCAAACGGTAAACGCTTGCAACACCTACCCGTTTTGTCACAATTTCGATGAGCTCAACACTTCTACCGCACTCTCTGCACACACAAATCTGTGTAATTGCGGCACAAATGCCGTCCATGTCCATTAAGGCATATTGGCTGCTGCTCTGTAGCACATCCTCTTCCTGGAAGCACAGAGAAAATCTTGAAAGCTTCGATGTCGAGGAGCTGGCGCGTTCGGCGTTCGGGATCTCATTCGGTCGTGGACATCCTTTTGCTTTTTCACGATGAGCGTAGCGGTTGCCGTGAAATTCACGCCTGACGAAGGCCTTCTTTGCCCTGGGCATCTCAACTTATCAGCAGCAACCAACACCGGCACAATTTACAATACTGATCGAAAGGGATAGCACTCGGACGCAGCTGCATGAAGGTTGCAGAAACGTGGAAAAAACGTGCAAAGCGTCTCAGGATTGTCTTGGCTAAAAAAGAGGAGCTGTACAATAGTTGCCAGACAATTTTTTATATGTAGCTGATTTTAGACAAGTTTTGAAATCAGGTGGTGGACTTTTTGGTTGAAAAAATTGACGTTAATCCTGAAGGGGGGCGTGGCCGCTCACTACTTGGTTTCGGAAAAAGCGTTTTTCAGCCGTAAATATGGCTTTCTGAGGAAAGTGCGATCATGGAACATGTGTAGAAAGAATTGAACTTCTAAAATTCCAAAAGAAAAAAAAACGATTTTTTTCTAATTTTACCTTACCCTGTGGCCTTAACTGAGGTTGCTACACGTGTTTTTGTTATGCTGCTGGATGTGCTTCATAAGTCCGAAGAAAAAGGAGGCTACTTTCTATTGTTCATAGCTGATGGCAGCCAGTGTAACACCGTCAGCGTTGCATAGCTACAAGAAAGTCACCCTCACTGAGACGTCACCTCTGACATGTCTACATTTGTCTTCATTCATTCTTCTCCATCCGCAGACAGCCGCAAGTTTTCTTACCAACCGGGCACGTCGTACCTCTACAACTATGCATCTACGACTGAGACGTCAATGCAGGGAACGACCTCACAGAAGGTGGCCGTCCATATAGCATGTCAAGTCGAAATTGAACCCTTGGGATCATGCGATTTCTTAGTTCAGGTGGGTGTCGCTGCTGGCTTATCTGCGTCTCTTGCGCATTTACTACCGATATGGCATGCACAATACACTTTCATTGGCGAAGGCCTCACGTAATTTGTAAAGAAGCGGCTCCCTGTCACGTTAAAACAGTCACAACGACAAAAATTTTGCTTTATCGTCATTGTTTTAAATCACCTCTCGCGCCTGTTGTTTCTTAAGGAACGAATAGTTTGACGTTGAATACACAAAGCTTTCCGTAGTAGGTCGGCCTTTAGGCGCCGCTTTTTTCGTACACGCGTGTTGGCGTACTCCACCCCCCGCTCTTTTCAGCGCAGCTTAACCAGCTGACATCTCTTAGTGCTTCATCGTAAGCGTGACAAGGGACAGTTAGTACGTTTGTCCCTTTCATATGTCCTGCTCGACTAAATGTTCCGAGGTACTTGTACCTCCTTCAGCTTTAACTAGCGGGCATATAGAAAGCAAGTTCAATGTACTCAAAACTTGACTAGAAAGAGAAGCCAAGATATTTCAGGGAACCAAGCTTCACTAATATAAAAAACCCGCAGTCGTCCCGCAAGTCGGAAACGGACATAGCAGAAGCTAGGAATATTGCTATGCTTGCTTCCCGGAACTGCACCTTTTCGCGGCGTTCAACTCAGTGGCGTCAATTCAAGCGCAGCCGTTAGGAGTCCGCGGACGTATTCGGCCATTTATTGACGCGTTCTACTTGCTTTCCGCACGCCCATTTCAGGCGGACGGCCTAACGACGCGGTTGGAGGAAACTTAATAAATCGGTCCCTCCCAACGACATGGGACGTGGCGTCTTAAATCCCGATTTCAATTTAAAACCCGATATCCCAGAATCCGTTTGAGTCCTTCAGCGTCGACAGCTATCAGTTCGATGTGCAGCTTTACATTGTTGAAAGACGTGATAAGCGGGTCATAAAGAGGGTAGCTGGAGAGACATGGATCTGACAACATTGATCTCTATTCATTTATTTATTTATTCTTGGTTTGACGGAGAGCGGTGTCGCTTGGGGTCATGCCAGCATGTTTTCTTGTCTTATTCTTTTCATTTCTTCGTAGTTCGGAGCGAAAGCCATGAGCGTACAATGGTGGCCGGTGCAGACACCCTAACATCCATATGCGCTCATGCCCTTCGCTCTGTAACTGCGCGTGTTCTCCTTCATTGTGTCTTGGGCACTGCATTGTGCCATAAAACCGAGCAAAACGGCATCTAACGCCTTGTGCGACCGGCAACTGCTGGCGTAGATCCGAGGCACCAGCCTGCAAGAGGAGGACCCGTCACGGCCGGGCCAGCGGCGGCCATCGCCGAACCAGGCCGAGCTGCGGGAGGCCCTAGAGCGGTACCCGCTTCGCTTCTCGTACCAGGACGGCCGCGTGGACAACTTGTGCCCCGCGGAAGGCGAGACGCCCAGGGCGCTCAACGTCAAGAAGGCCATCCTCTCCATGCTCCAGAACAGCATGAAGGAACTCGAGACAAACGAGGACGTGGACGAGGTGAGTACCGGCAAGCGCCGCGGCATCTTCCATAAAAGCTTGTGCCGAATCCCGGGCTGAGATATTCGTGCAGTTCGGTTAAATTCCGCTCCATTTCACTGCGACAGGTCCATAGAGGACATGTTTGTATGTATAGAAGACTTTTTTGTATAATCAGGCTCGGCGCTGCGCGTCGGAACAGAAAAATGCCCCGTTGGCCTTCAATCCTAAGTTAATGTTGTCCACATGCATCATGAGAGACATCTCGAACGAATACAGTAGACAATCTCGTGTGCATGTGTGCACATGAATCAGTTCATCCCGGAACTAGACACATTTACAAATGCCAGATCGGGTGACATATAGCTACTGGTGTCACCTTTCCCGGGAGAGGGCCTGGGAGTTTTTCTCTTTCGCCATCTCGTCACTGTCTAAAACACAGCCGCAACAGAAATCTCGAAATGAGCGACAAAACAGAAGACATCAATTTATTACATGCTGTATTTTTTTAGAGTAAAGTGTTCAGCGTCGGTAATATTCCGCTGCGGGCTTCGCTTCATTTACTGGAAACAAATCTTTACAAGAACTTTCCAAGACATCAAGCGGGAACAGTGAACTCCAGATGAAACCCCAGAGGGGAAATTATTAGATAAGGAGACCAGAAATTCCCATATTCCTGACTGCTAGGATGCATGACATCGACGAGATGGATTTCCTAACCGTCTGTATTGCATATTATGAAAGAATACGACCGAAACTGGCTCTCACATCTTCTATTGGACATGCTGCGCAATCCTCGTCGGCACATGGCCGTAGCCGGCGTGCACTTGATTTTTTGGCAAACAAAGCTACATATCGTTACACATTTGTGATTCCTACATTCTCTAGATAGAAAAACGGCTGCCATGTAGTGAGATTTTCTGAGCAATTTGCGAATGCGATGCTTTCTGTAGGTGAGCAACTACGAAAACAAGAACGCCGTGGTTGTAAAATTGGGTCTGAATTACCTGCAATTATTTCAGCATATAAATATATCGATCAGTGAACCTTCAGAACATATACGGAGTGTATTATCTGTCATGTTTCGACGAAAGTAAAGCAACGTTTCGTTATGAATGATCTGGCGAAGCACCAATGAGACAAGACTCCAGCGTGGAGACCCCGAAAGAGAGAGAGAATAAACATTTATTATGTAAAAAGAAACCGGAGCGCATTCTGGGTTCTGGGTGGGATCCTCAGTCCAGGGCTCCAGCAGCTTCCGCCGATGCATTAAAGGCGATGGCGACTAGCGTCTCCTGGTCTTCCAGGCTGCCGCTGGCCAGCGACACCTCCCACCGCTATACAGCTTCGCGTTGGGTGCCTTTAAGTGAGAGCCCGCAAGACCGTGCGCTGAAAACAAAAACTAGAATACATAACTTTCAACCACTTATGCCTTGGAACTTTTACAGGTTAGATGACGATTTGTCTAAGGTACTTGCGCATGGATTGAGCACCGTGAGAAGACTGCAAGCAGCCTGGTCGTAGTATTTACTCTAGCGCATGATTTGCAAGTGCCATATACGCGGATATGTTAGCCCAATGTCCCCCGTAGACACGATTACAGGATTAAGCAAGATAACTTCTCCTCGCAGCTGGACATCGCTGGTAGGTGCCCGACAGTCTACGAGACGCTTCCGAAAGGCTGGTCCTCGACGGGCGTGCGGAGGATCAAGGACTTCTCGCAGTGCAAGGACCGCGAGAGCGCAGTCACCGCCCTCCAGGCTTCTGCAGTCGAAGGAGTAAGAGCAGCTTGTCTTGCTTGTCGACCATTTCACGGATAAATGGCGATTCAATTCAATAGCGAATGCAATAGTCAATTCAATAGCCTGGGTGACGTTGTGAATTATTTGCATGATGCGAGCCGCACAATTGGAGTTATGCATCATCTGCTCTCAGAAGAACCAGCGCAAAAAGGACAACAGACCAGAAAGAAGAAGGACGACGACACGGACAGAGGCGTTGAACTTTCAACTTCATTTCAGAAGAAACTAGTACAGCGTGTTTATACATGCAGTTTCCTGTCAGGGACAATGACGCACAACGCCTCTGTACGCGTCGTCCTCCTTCATTCTTGTCCGTTCTTTTTGCGCTGGTTCTTCTGAGGTCACGGCTTACCAACTAGCCCAACAAGAAGTCTTGCTGAAATTCATCATCTGCGTTGCGATGCACTACTAAGGAAGTTTGTTCTCGAGAGTCCAACTTCCCAAGAATCGTGTAGATGCTGGAGCCGGGTTCGCCACCAGCATAATGACCCTTACGGAATTGCTTCTTTTAGTATATTATCCAGGTGGCAATATGTATCGCACAAACGCCTCCAAAATTAGCATTTATGAATGCAAATGAATGCATGCTTCATTTTGAAGGATATTAACGGCCTTATTCTCCCTGTATTCTCACGACTGATGCACCAAAGCAAAAAATCGAAATTCGGTTACTTAAGTCTGCTTACAAGACACCTAAGACTGTTTACGTCTGAGAATGTGAAAGCAATATATGCACAAGGTAGATGACAGATTAGTGTTCCCCTTGCTTCCAACGCTGCCGTGCTCAGTGACCCATTTATAGCTTGATTGCACTGTGTCGCTACCTGGAATTCCGGTGCACAGTATGTTGCGCATGAAGACGTAGGGTCGGAGGCTGGCGAGCGAAAATTTTGATCCACATGTCCAAGCAACGCATGGTGGTTATGCGCAGATACGTTGACCACAATGACGCGGCACCGAAATAAAGTTCGGTGCCGCGTCAAAGGTTATTTTCCATCGCTGCTTGTTCTACCACTTTTTAAAAAGTTCACTCACTGCTGCAACGCTTCAGAAGAATGAGGTACAGTCTTTGTCAGAAGTTTAAAGCCCAAGGGGCCTTCTTGGAAGCCGGGATGAAAGACTCCTGTAACATCCAAGAAGTCCTAACTTTAAGAGGGGAAAGCAGGATTGCATATCTCACCTTCAACAGATTTGGAACAACGTTGGCAATGCAAGACGATGCCCACAGCGTAGTCGAGAAGCAAATGGAAAGCGGTCTATAATCTTGTAATAGGGTGTGCCGTCTTGAAGACTAAGAAACTCACAGTGAGTACATCCCTCCATAAAAGGGGGCATGTGGAGTGGATCGAAGGGCAGATATGCGGTCGGCGTGAGGGTTGTGTGCCCAAGGCGCCTACTGACGACGCATGTGTATGTTCTCTCCCTTTCCGCCAGAACCTGAGGTCAGCGCCTGTGGTCAAGGGCAGCCAGGAGTGCAAGCAGGTCTTCCAGAACGGCCTCGTCGACAGCGTGGAGTGCAAGGAGTCGCACGTGGTGCGCCCCTTCTCGAAGAACGAGAACGGAGCCCGCACTGACGTCACCCAGACGCTCAACCTGCGCAGCCAGCGGCGAGGTCAGGGCAGGCGTGCAGGTGAGCTCGACCCCGTGTGCCCGCAGCGGCGCTGCTGTGCTGCTCCAGTTTCGCTGTTTCGCTATTTTATTTATTTTTTCATTTACCCCAAATACCTTCGTGCATTACTGTAGGGGATTATATACAAAAAGGCAAGAGATGACACAGTGTAAGCCAAAGAACTAATCAAAATAAAATCAAGGACAAATGGAATAAAAACAGAAAAAAATACAACAGTCACAAAAGTACACATCGCTGAAAAAATTCAAATTGGTTACGGTAGCACAGAATAGAAAACATCAATAGACATAATATAGGCAGTGGTTGAAGGCAATTTGCTGCAGTCGCGGATTTTTCTGCGAAAAAAAAAAGCAGTCAACGTACATCTGTTTTGCATGTGACCTGCCGTACCTCGAACCTGTGATCTACGTAGCCTGCGGCATAGTGAGGTTCAAGTACATATTTCGCCTTCACAATACCAAAATTACGATGGTAAACTGCATGAAAGAACTTCAATCGCACCTCACGAGTTTTGGATTCAGGGCACACTGTAAAGCTCCCCCACTTCTCAATGAGGCCATAATTGGTCAGCACTATTCCGTCGAGTTATGTGGCAACCCTTATGTTGAAACATACCAACTCATTAATACAGTGACATCTGAAAGCCCATTGAAAGAAAATCAAGGCGAAACGTTACGTAGCCCTCGGTGGATTTCTAAATGAAGGAATCAGTCAGTGCTCTCATAATGCGTCATTTTTCAATTTGTCTGCCACATGCTTGAACCTGGCGAGCAAGTTCAAAATTTTATACAGTGACAAGCAAGGTGAATGCATCATACCTGTGCCAAAGCTTTAAAAAACGATAGTGTAGTCTACGAAGATATGAATAATGAAGGCTATAGCCAGTAAAATTGTCCAGCTCAGCACATTCTAATTTCACCTAATCCGGTAATTATGAACAGAATATTATTATATTTTTGTTCTTACCTTTGGTTCCTACCATGGCAGCGTGTCGCCGCTTAAAGATTTCGAACGCAACGGATACCGAACTGCTGCTGGCCCTCTGCTCTCAATTTCTATGTATGGTAGCAAGCACTGGAGACAGCCTACTTGTAGGCAGATGATTATCGGCTCTGTGATCATTGACATCTAAATCACGCGCTTAGCCACAAACCTCTGGGCTATTTCAACACCCCATTTCCTGTTGGCACCCAGTTTGGTCCAGGGTTTTTTTCTTTAACCTGAATTCTTGCCTGCGGACACCGACTTTCCGTGAATCGGTCTGCAGCCGCATTGTCCACGCTTTCCTGCAGCCTACAGTGCCGGAAGTGAGACCGACCTGCTGTTCGACCACGACTACGATGTGGAGGACTCCTCCAGCTCCCTGGAACGCGCCGAGAACGCCCTGCGCGCAGTCGCCGAGTCGGCGGGAGACGTGGTCAAGTCCTCGTCCCCCGGTCTCTTCACGGAACTCGTGTTCAGCCTGCGCAAGCTCAGCGTCAGTGACCTGCAGATGATTCTCCGCCGGGCCGAAAGCATGTCTCCTAAGGCTAAGTGAGTGCTGGATATGCACTTGGGGCGGGGGGGGGGGGGGGGGGGCGATAAGATAAAGCTCGACATTTTATGCGAGTGGCGCTAAATTTTTATTCAGTTTAGCAGATTACTACAGATTAATTCAGCGCGAAGGAACGAAGACACGGAAAACACACACATACCCAGCAATTCTGGGCAAAAGCATCTTTGAATGGCTAACCGTTTATGAGCGCTATTTTTTTTTTCAGATAATGTAATCTTTCACTATAACGATAAACATGTCTGCAGATTTCCCGACGGCAATCTTCAATATTTTTTATTAACGTTTTTCCTATCGTCAAAACATTTTCCATTGGTTTTGTACGGGAGTCTGAACTGTTCGGTGCGATCGCAGGAAACACTTCAAAAGAAAAATTTTGGTACATATCGGAAGAATGGACCATTGCCTTGAATATTACTGTAATAGAATCTTACAATTTTTCAATTTTCAAAATTTTTGACCGAAATTGCAGGACACGAACACTGGGCAGCGCTTGTCCTGTCCTGTGTTGTGTGTTTTCTCGTGGCCTCGTTCCTTCGCGCTCGATTAGTCTTTTGCAGCAGTGGACCAACTATCCCAGACCGAAATCCTAACACACTGTTCACTAAGAAGGGGCAAAGTTCGAGACATTGGTATGTCGTATGTGGGGCTTGAAAAAATTGCAAATTGTGGAGCTTAGCGTCTCGAAGCGACCCAAGGGCTATGAGTGATGACGTAGTTGAGGGCTCCGGATGGAATTGTACCACCTGGGGGTAATTTAACATGTGCTGACATCGCGTAGCACACGGGCCTTTCAGTACTTCGCCTCCAGCCGAGCGCGGCCGCGACGGACGCCTTCCATCTCGCGATCTTGTGCTTAGCATCCAGCAGCTAAAACCACTGAGCCACCACGACAGTAGTAAATTATAATAAGTAAACTTTTCTGGCTTTCTTTTTTATTTATCTTTATTTGTACTGCAGCGCCATGAGTTCTGGCTGTCGTGGGTTGTGGATACAATGCAAGGCACGACGATCTGTGAAGGAGAACATGTATACGCGCTGCAAATCATACCATCTTGACCTAAAGAAACCGAGCAACACGGTTTGCTTCTTAGGCGTGTAGTGAAGCACTTACAACGTCTCTTACAGGGCAACTGCGTATGTTTTGGAAATCGACGAGCGTAAATGTGCGAAACTTGCAGGTAAATCATACCAAGTCCTTTTTTGGGCTAGCATTTCAAATGCTGATGTAATCGCCGATTAAAATCGCGACGGCCCGGGGGGGGGGGGGGGCATGATGACGTCATCGAAGGTATCGATACGTTTCTAACTCATAAATGCTTAGTTGAAGGAAGAAAACCAACGCCACCAAAGGCAAAGCCCGCCGTGCGTTGTTTAGCAGCATCCAACAACTGTCGGCAGGGTGTGGTTGACTACAGCGGAAATTTGAAGTCATACCTTCCGTGACGTCACACTGAACGTCCAGCACTCCTCCAATGCTTTGAGGAGAAGCCCAAAATTCAATCGTCGATTACGTCACTATATTAAATGCTAGCGCAGAAACCCTTGGCATGCCTTACCTACAGCCTATATGGATTTGGATCTTTAAATATCTCGAAATTTCCAAAATGTGGTGCAGTTGCCCTTTAAGCGCTAACTCTTGTAAGGTAAGGAGAACCCTTATGGTTACATTTCGAGAATTTTTGGCTTTGTAGGAGCCGTAAGGGTTCCACCCTTGCACGCATCGAAAGCAATTCCGCGGCTGCGTTTTTATTGAGGAAAAACGACAAGGCGCCCGTGTGCTGTGCGATGTCAGTGCACGTTAAAGATCCCCAGGTGGTCGAAATTATTCCGGAGCCCTCCACTACGGCACCTCTTTCTTCTTTTCTTCTTTCACTCCCTCCTTTATCCCTTCCCTTACGGCGCGGTTCAGGTGTCCAGCGATATATGAGACAGATACTGCGCCATTTCCTTTCACCAAAAACCAATTCGATACTTTCGGCAAAAACGGCCCTTCGTACGACTAAATGTTAAATTTGTTGGTAAGTCCGAAAAAGGATGGGTAGAGGTTTAACGTAGTTAAGCCGAGTAGACGCGCGATAAGAGGTTAAGCGATTCACCACTCCACTGGCAGGTGGCTGTTGCTGTATCACAGCCACCGGTGGGGATTGTGCAACTCGGTTGCTTTTCCCGAGCAACCTCTCGCGCAGCTGGCGCGACGCTCATTTACAACTCGGGTTGCTAGGCAACAGCACAAGATCGAAAGAAAGTGCGAACGTATGGTCACAAGATTTTCGGTCGCTGTTAGTGAGCGTATGGGTCCTTTAGCTCTAAAGCTATTTGCTCCTGCCCCGAGGAAATTTATTTACGTGGCCGCCTATAACCTTGTATAGCCACTGATATGGAAATTATAGAAATTCGGAGTCCAATAGGGTAGAAAAATGTATACAAGTCTATATGTTTTTATATCTATTTCGTATGGCTTCCGTGCGGTATAAATTCCAGTCATTTTTGTAAGGTCCGTAGGGCCTCATATGGAGTCCGTGTATTTCCATATGCATAATCCGTATAGCCTATCTTGACTCTGTATCTTCCATATGGTCTCCATATAATCCGCATGGAAAACTTTAAATTATGGGACTCTTCATACAGAACGCTTCACTCGGGAGATGTTTTTTGCTATCATGGTTACCTTTTTTTCGCTATGCCAAAAGAGTCGCCAAGTTGATGCTTCTTCTGCTTTAAGAAATACGCGTGTGGAAATGACAGAAAGTGTCCTCAAAATTAACTAAACCGTAATGGTCCCGTTTCATTAAATATTAACAGTTAAAGCGGCGAAATTTCCTGCGGTATCGCACAGCTGCTCATGTCGCTACAGGACTAATCCTTCTGCGACAGAACAATTCTTACGTAGAAGCATTACCAGCTGCATTGCGCCGAAATGAGATGGTTTATTAGTCACCGAATGCTGTCATTACAACCGAAACGGCAGGTTATTAAGCCATACTGGCGTCCCGAGTTGCAGTAAGAGTTTCAATTGCCGCACAAATGTTACTCTACCCTATTCATGTTGATAGGCTTTGTTTTAGAACAGCGAAAATGCCAGGTCGTAGCAATTTCTCCCACAGTGTGATAACGACGCCAACTGAACGCCACTTTCTTCTATGCCTTATAGGAAGTTCTTCGTGGACTCTCTGCCGGCCGTCGGAAGTCCCGCCGCTATCCGCATGATGACCGACTCCATTGTGTCGGGCCTAGTTAACGGCGTGGAGGCCGACATCTGGCTCACGTCCCTGGCTTTCGTGTCCAAGCCCACCATTGAGATGGTTGAGTACGTTATGGTGAGTATTCGCCAATTAAATAGATCGGCTTCCTGTAGAGCGGATAAGAAATAAAAGCTCTTCAATACGGCAGACACGGCAGTAATTAAATTACTGTAATGAAATTACTTTTCTTGGTAATTGGTAGTGTAATTCAATACTTTCCTGGGCTGGTAATTTAGCAATGTAATTAACTACTTCAGAGCAGAAATTTCACGGCAAAAGTAATTAATTACTACCAAGATTACTTTTGCCCAGTGATGAGTGCCTGCTTTTCCTTGTACCTGCCATGCTTTGGCCGCGCGTTTGTAGCTTAGCAAGGAACAATGCCCTTCTGATTGAGGAGTGATGCACGAAAGACTTCGCCTACGTCAGCAAAGCGACTGTTCAGTTGACTACGGCTACTTTTCTTCAAAAAGGGGCAAAATTTTAGACTTCCACTTTCAAGCTCAGAGGCGGTGCAGACAAAAAAAAATCTAAAAATTTTGCAGGAACTATGAAAAATGCGTCGGAACTAAGAAGTAATTTAAAGTAATTTTCATTAGTTAAGGCAAGGAATTGTAACGTAATATCATTACTTTTTGAGACCAGTAATCTGTAATGTAATTTAATTATGCGAGATTTCTAGGAAAGTAAGTATCAATGTAATTTAATTACTTTTCAAAAGCAATTTCGCCATGTATGCAATACGGATTGCTGGCACTCTGATAGTTCACGCTTGCTTCTCACTTGCATAGTGCAGCAGTTTGCCACCCCTGAAGCTCTAAATCTCTGAAATGTAAGGCCAAGCCTTTTCATAACCTTTAAGGACCTCTTGATCGTTAGGGAAGCTATGAGGGCTCCACTGCACCAGTAAGAAGCAAACAATGGCGCCAAGTTATTTTTGGCATATCTACGGTACGTGATGAATGCGCCTATTTGCCAGCTGAGGTTCTCGAAATGGGAAAACATTGCACCTTAGACATGCTTCTATACTTTTTTGCAGGCGGGTGAATTCTAGATGAAAACCTCATCTTTTTCTCAGCACATAAATACTCATTCCGTTCAGGTGGCAAGTTTAAATAGACATCCTAACTGCGGCGGCACTAGGAGTAACAGAAACATTTAATTGATTCCAGAGCTTCTTAGGGATCACTAAAATATGTAACTGCTAAAGCTGGTCTTGTCCAGCAGCTCCCTCTGGCAAACCAATAAAACAATGCTTTGCCACAAGGCTACCGCCTGCGGTGGAAGAGCATTCACTTCGCATTTGGGGGATGCTGGGTTCGATCCCTAAAACATCCGGCTACCCGCCGGTTTTTTAATGGGTACATGATCTCCCCCGGCCTGATGCCGGCTTCTCTAATCCCGCCCCCCTAGATGAGTAATCGATCCTCGAAAGACCGATATCCGCCTTATGCGGTGAAGCCTATTGTAATGATTTTATTTTACCCAAGGTGGGGCAAGAACGATTCTTCCAAGCATTTCACCCCAGATGCGAGCAGCCTTTCGCGTCTAATTTTGCTTGGTTATGACCTCTAACATTTACAACAAGCAATGCTTGTGAACTTAATTTCGAAATTGTGATTAATAATAATAATAATTGGTTTTGGGGGAAAGGAAATGGCGCAGTATCTGTCTCATATATCTTTGGACACCTGAACCGCGCCGTAAGGGAATGGATAAAGGAGGGAGTGAAAGAAGAAAGGAACAAATAGGTCCGTAGTGGAGGACTCCGGCATAATTTCGACCACCTGGGGATCTTTAACGTGCACTGACATCGCACAGCGCACGGGCGCCTTAGCGTTTTTCCTCCATAAAAACGCAGCCGCCGCGGTCGGGTTCGAACCCGGGAAGCCGTCGCAGTAGCTCAGTTGGTAAGAGCACCGGACGCTAAATTGTGATTGTGGGGTTTAACGTCCCGAAGGCACACAAAGGCTATCAAGGACACTATAGTTGACGGCTCCGGATTAATTTACACCACCCTGGGTTTCTTAACCTGCGCTGACCTAGCACAGCGCACGGGCGCTTTCGCAATTCGCATCCACACAAAATCGCCGCTGCGGCTGGGATCGAATAACTCGCAAATTTTTGACTGGAAGCCAACCACCAATGCCACTGAGCCACGGCATCGGGTTATTTTTGCACTTCAGTCATGCTTACTAATCAATTCCCGAGGTCTCACAAACTGAGAATTAAGAGTGCCACTCCAGGATTTCTGTAAAACTCGGAAGCTAAATATGTTCTCTTTTCAACTGCGATGGCTGACGGTCTTAAAAACACATCCGCCCTGTCCTGTCTGGTAACCCGTAACCTGGAGTAGACTTGTAAAAAAAAACAATTTTCAATTTAACTTGGCTAACCCAGGAATTCAGCAAAAAGCAAGCACGCTTGCTAAGCGTCTGAGGCTCGTCCAAGGCAGCTCCGCTACACGCTTGCGACAACCCTTCTACATATACCCACAGGGTCAAGTGGCAATGACGTGGGATCACGTGGTCTTACGACGCCCCCATCGGATGTTCTTAAGGTGAAAGTTCAGCTACAGGTCATGGGTCAAGATCAGGGGTGAAGCGCTCGACGCCATAACTGTACGACGTATGGCCATACTCGGCTAACGTGGTTGGGCTGAAGGTCGTTCAAGGCCATTCTCCGGCCTACGCGACGACTGCTTTACCTAGAGTAGTGAAGCTCTTCGCTTCAAAAGAGTATCCGAACGCTGTCTAATACCGTCCTCCTCTCTGAAATCTGAAACCACGCTGTCTGAACGCCCAGCCCCTTTTGAGGCTGGAGCGATCCCAGGCGTACCTCGGAGTCTCGACGATGGCGTACGCCTACTGCCGCAACAACGCAAACTGCGGCTCGACGCGGCCCATCAAGGAGCTCGTGCGCGCCCTCTACCTGAGCCTCGGCGAGAACTGCTACGCCCGCGATGACACGACGGTGAGTGCATGCACTGGCCTTGGGCCCGCTAAAGGACTATAGGCACTTAATTTTATTCTATGTTTCTTCTTTCAAATGATGCGTTCAGACATTACAATGCACGGATCATCGCGTGGTTTGAACTGATTTGATTTGTGAGGGTTTAACGTCCCAAAGCGACTCAGGCTATGAGGGACGCCGTAGTTGAGGGACTCTGGAAATTTCGACCACTTGGGGTTCTTTAAGGTGCACTGACATCGCACAGTACACACGGGCCTCTAGAATTTCGCCTCCATCGAAATTCGGGTCAGCAGCCGAGCGCCATAACCACTGAGCCACCGCGGCGGATAAAAAGAATAGAAATGCTTGATTCACATAGGCCCTCGATTACCTAGCTGTCTACGGCTTTTGTGCTGCTACATATTGTACTGTTCGAAGGGAGCTGCGGTAATGACGACGGAAACCTGCATAATGAAACTTCTGCGTTCATGGGCACCGGAAGCGGTACATTGACTGTCATTAGAGGTTTTTGAGGAAAAGAAGTGGCACAGCAGCAGTCGCACTTCTAGGTTGACACTTGAACAGTTCCGTGAGGGAAGACAGCAAGGTGGAAGTATTGTAGAATGAAGAGAGAAAGAGGTGCCGCAGTGGAGGGGCTGCGGAATAATTTCGACCACCTGGGTATCTTTAACATACACTGATATCGCACAGCAGACGGGCCTCTAGAATTTCGCCTCCGTCGAATTTCGACCGTCGCGGCCGGGATGATCACCTCTTGGTTTTCGCCTACGACAGCTAAATAATTTATAATTTAATTTATTATTTCATGTTGCTCCGGTTTCGGTTTCATCAACCGAACGATTAGTGTGAGCTGTAGGTGATTCTTGGATCACGTGACACACAAAAAAAAACGGCAATACAAACGCTGATATGTATAGTTTTTAACTCCATACGGCACTTAAACCAGCCTGCTTGAATAGCCCGAATTGCAGCAAATGACCTATCAGCAGTTATATTCTCGTTTTTTGTGCCTCACGTGACGTAAACATACTACACGTCACACCAATCGTTCGGGTGATGAAACCGAAACCGCAACAACATGAAAGAATAAATTCAATTACAAATTATTCAGCGCTCGTAGGCGAAAACCGTGCGGTGATCCATGTATTCTAATGTCTAACGCATAATTTGAAGAAGAAAACACACAGTAAAATTCGGTGTATGTAGTCCTTTAAGAAATCAGGTTTTGAAAGTTGGCCACATAGCAAAACATTTAATTTGAGGATAGAGTGACATATTAGCTACTGTAGCATTGTCGCCTGTAGCATTGTCACCTATTGAGCTTTCAACCCGATAAACTGTCTCCACAGATTTGAACTCGCACATAGATGCACGTTGACAATCCTCGTTTTGGAATTTTGGGCTTTTGTATGAAATGCGTTTGGCCGGTCTTTAAGAGGCAACCTTGAGAGCAACTGCACCTCGCCTTTGGTTTCCTTAAGATAAAGTGTAACGATTACGGTTGTCTTCGTAGTTTAGACTGTGTTCATGTTATCTTAGCATTTGCTTTAGCAAGTTCAATTAGGTTTTATATAAAACTGGTGGCTGCTTGCTTCTAGCACCGATTTCACTGGGATCAAATTTTACTTGGCTGCGAAGCATCTTAAAAATTTACAGGCTTAAATCGGAGGAATCATGTTGGTCGTTGTTCTCTTTCTGCGTTATAACAGACTCTGATGGTGCTCAAAGCTCTCGGCAACCTGGGCCAGTCGGAGGGCGCCGAAGACACGCTCTACCGCTGCTTCCAGAATCCGCAGCTCGACATCGAGATTCGCCTGGCTGCAGTGCAGGCTTTCCGCCGGTTCCACTGTGACATCCCCGTAAGAGCTACACTGTGATAAGGCAACGTAAAATATTAGGCGATTCAAAAAAAATGCATTTTTTTTTATTTTGTGTTAAGCAGTATCTTTCTCCCAGATTACCTTTTCCCTAAGGTGTGTTCTGTCTTCAGAATAGCATGCTTCTCTTAGATTCTGTTCCTCCTGAGCATGCCATTCTTAACAGGCGTTGGCAATTTGAAGCGGCTAATATTACTACTACGGAGCGTGCTATGGTGATCAAACTTTTTTTACACTTCACCTAGCGCGAAGATTAGGGCGTTCTCTATGCACATGCCTGCACATGCCACTGGTGCACTCACGCATGTACCCAAGAAATCTCTTCTCTACAGAACGCGTGAGAAAATTTCAAAAGCTGAAGCATGCTCCGTAATGTTCTAGCCGAGCCTGTAAAGTATTCATAAAGCTCTGTGCGCTACGTCCAATATTACGCACTAAACACCCCGTGGTCCGTCAGACAATAGGGGCTCGCAACCGTATTCTCTAAAGCATTGTACAAATATGTCTGTGTCACCAAAGAAACAGCTAAAAATGTGTTCAGCTACCGGCAATGCTTCGTAATGGCATTACGCTTCCGCTAAGAAACATCCTCAGCATGCAAAAGTGCTCAGAGAAAGACGGCGCCATTCTCAGGAGCAGGGCTCGTCATCTGTCGGAGGTTGCCTTTTTTTCGAGCGTTTCTGTGTGTGTGTGTTGGTGGTGCCTTAGCAGAAGACAAAAGCCAATACTGGACGAAATATGCAAAGTAAACGTGAACTACTTTTTTAGAAAACATTTATCGCCCCGGGTTAGGAAAAAATGTGAAAAACCAAACATAGTGGAAAGTTCAAAGAAAAGAGGCTATGTCTTTAGGAAAGTTTAAGCAAAACGGCTTGTGATCTGGGGGTTCTTTCGTGCGATGTGTGCTTCAAGGCTTAAGACTGTTGCTGCTCTGAATAAAATATTCAGCAGAAGGTGCACCAGACGAAAGTCAAGCCGCATTTTATTTCGAAGCCGACACCAAAATTAAGACTCCTTAAGGAATAAACAGCACATTATTTTGGTAGGGTCCCCATTTCTTTACGCGTCACTTCATTTCTTTCGTTGGCTGACAGCGTGTTGCATGACAAAAGCCAAAGAAAATCTTACCATATGCCCCTAGAGCAGCAGTTACATATTTACATGCACTCATTTAAAGCTCGCCTCTTTCATACGCTCATTTATGTGAAGCAGGAGTAGTCTTTTGAAAGTAACGCGGGCAGGCGGGAAAGTTACTAGGACATACCCAACAATACTGGACAGAAGCATTTTTGAGCGGGAAACCTTTCTGAACGCAATCTTTTCATATAATGTCAGGTTTCACTATAATAATCAATGTATCCGCAGATCAGCTGACGGCAGTTTTACATTTTTTTTCACTAATGTTTTTGCTATCGCAAAAGCTGTTTCAATTAATTTTATAAGAATGGCAGTCTTTACTGCTCGATGCACTCGATGGAAACACTTTAAAAGAAAGATTTTGCTACTTATTAGAAAAACTGACCATTACCTTAAATATCTTGATACCAGTATCTTAAAATTTTTCAAATTTCAAAATTTTTGCCCGAGAAAGTTGGACACGCGGACGCTTACGACGAAAGGGTAATTACGGTACGGAGGAGAATTCTTTTGACAAACCACCTTGCTATTTAACACATGAGTGGACCATTACCTTCAATATTTCCATAGCAGTATCTTACAATTTTTCAAATTTCAAAATTTTTGTCCGAGAAAGTTGGACATGTGGACGCTTATGACAAAAGGGTAATTAAGGTATGGAGGAGAATTCTTTTCACAAACTACCTTGCTCTTTAGCACTTCGCGTCAAGTAAAGGTCGAAAAAACAAACATAACCAGCGCAGTGCTGTTCCTTAACTTATACCCGTCGTATTCTTTGGGCATCTTCCTAAAGACGTACTGCCTCAATGTAAAGCGTTGACGCCTGTTGTGCCTACGGCGTTTCCACACAGCGCAACAAGATGTTGAGCATCTACCAGAACGTGCACGAGAATGTGGAGCTGAGAATCGCCAGCTACTTGGCCGCCATCCGCTGCCCAAGCAGCCCAGTCATCGATGCCATCAGGGACACCCTGCGCGGAGAGTCCATCAAGCAGGGTAGGTTCTGGTGTGCGCCAAATATTTGCAGAGACGTGAAGGCTAACGAAAAGGGTTCAGCGTAAGTTAAGGACAACACAACAAGCCATGGAAAGAAAAATGATAGGTGTGAGGTTAAGAGACCGGAAGCGGGCAGTGTGGGTGAGGGAGCAAACGCGGGTTATTGACATCCTAGTCGAAATCAAGAGGAAGAGATGGGCTTGGGCAGGGCACTTAATGCGACGGCAAGATAACCGCTGGTCCTTAAGGGTAACGGAGTAGATTCGAAGCGAAGGCAAGCGTAGCAGGGGGCGACAGAAGATTAGGTGGGCGGATGAGATTAAGAAGTCTGCAGACATAGGGTGGGCGCAGCTGGCAACGGGCACGGTTATTTGGAGAGACATGGGAGAGGAATTTGTCCTGCAGTGGGTGTAGTCGGGCTGATGATGATGATGATTATAAAATATTTGCCTGAACTCAGAGCCGCCATTAAGGTCACAATGGCTGTAAGCGTTAGAGAGAACACGATACGAAGGATGCTAGGTTTCATAACGACATAATACCAAGCGCAGTTGGTTCTTTTGCATTATTCTCGCGTAATACTGTCAGTGCCGTTACGTGATGGCATACGACGAGTTTTAACAGTGGTACTCAATCAATCTTAACGGTATGTGTTACCCCTACTACCAACCTTCAGTGAAGTGTCTTCGCTACAACTGCAGCGCCATTCTGCATTGCGGAAATCATGTGCCTATTTTTTTAATATCCTGCAACCCCTACTATTGACCATGATTGTTTTCCGGCGCAGTGTTAGCTTACTAAGCGTACCCCTTTCTGTGCTCTTTCTTCCACGCCACTGCATGCAGTCGGATCGTTCGTTTACTCGCACATCCGAAACCTGGCCCGAGAGCAGAGCGCCTATCAGCGCGAGTACCGCGCCATCGCCAACGACCCAGCGATGAAGAAACGCTTCGAGCTGGACTTCCGCAAGTTCTCGCGCAATGTCCACTACCGCATGTTCTTCGACCCTCTGGACACTGGGTTCGAGCTGGACGGTGACCTCGTCTACACCCCGGACTCGTACTACCCCAGGAGCGCCCGCGTGTCCACGTCGTTCGACATCTTCGGCAAGAAGGTCGACCTGTTCGAAGTGAGTGCGTTAACCAAGAAAACGCACGCATCTTTTTTAAAAAGTGCGCGAGCACTGGAACTCCTACTCAGCGATTTCGCCGATATTTGTCCGGTCCCTTCTGCGACCTTGAAGGGCTCGGTGGTAGGTAAGCCACCTAGATCACGTGAATTTGTGACGTAATCGCAACCTTCTGAACGCATTGTTAGCAATCTGGTTAGCACTGGTTAGCAAGGTGGTAGTTCAATTAATAATTAGTAGCGACAGGTTGCTCAGGAACAACCACCTGGATCTCACAAGCCCCACCAATGGCAGCACCTGCTATCGCAGCGCTGTGGCTGATCGCTACGGCTACACCACTACGCCAGGGGTGGTATGATGACTGCCAGGGATCTGATTCAAATAAATCTAATTCAAATAAATGATCAAGTTAAACTAAGTACAAAAACTCAATGAAAAAATTCGTCATTCACCACCTCCCTGCAGTGAGCCAGCGTGACTAACAGCCTAAACCCCCTCACCCTCCCCCGCACCTTTCGCGTCACAGCTGTCGTTCCTTTGACCCTCTCCCCTCCCCTCCATGCTTAAAAGACGCTAGCTACTGCCCTCAGTCACCCCTGATGAAGGAGCCGAGTCGGCTTCGAAACTTTGGGTTAAGTTAAAATTTTTGGTTGGAGACATGCAGTTCATTATAAAAACTAGTGCAAGCGCACCTATATCGTACCTGGCATAACCAAGCCCCCTAAGTAGTATTTCATTTTCTCGCCCTCTTCCGGGACAAATTAGTGATAGGCTCGGCTATTTAGCAAGTGCAATGAAAGCGCTCAATAACAAACCAGTCACTATCACATGAAGACGGGTAATAAAATTTTGGGATGCGCAATTCCTTCTGGCCCAGTCCTTTCTGGACCCAAAGACAAAAGACGCCGCACTCTCGAGGGTGGCTAACCGAGATGGCCCTTTTATCCCAAGCCCTCGCTACCATTATTCTACAGGCGAACCTTGGAGTTTGTCTCGCGACGTACGATGGGCACCCTGTTCTCCACCGCATATCCTGTTTTACGACTGTTCTTAGTATGAAAAGTAGAAATTGAGGCTCTGGGGAAAACTGGGTGTCTATCTTTTATCGCAAGAGATGCATGCCATATGAAAATTCGTAGCTCATGCGATACAAAAAATATAAATCAATATAGTCACCTATTAGCAGCTATATTTTGTGAATATGAACAATAAACAACCACGGCGAACAAATAATCCATAAACTTTGAGCGGATAAACAACCGCGGCGCACAAAAAGGTCTGCAGCGCAACGTGCAGTGGCCCCAGGCAGTTAGGTTCTTCCCACGGGTTCAAGAACAATGTCCATGCTTCTTAATTTTGGTCTGTATAAAACTGCTCAGCTCGGGAAAGCTGAAGAAGTACTTGCTGTAGGCTAGTTGTTTCACAATAAATGTTAAAGGCGCAAACGAACGAGCACAGGAAGATGGGCAAAGGCGCTCTTTCTATCGCTCTGTCTTCCTGCGTTCTTTGCTTTGCGCCATTCAAATTTATCGAGAAAGTTGCGCCTGCTATGGAAGTTTCTGCGAGCGAACTTTCGCGCCACTGATGACTAATACAGGTTTAAATCCGGCGCGCGAATGTTTTAAGATCAACACTTTTTTCTGCAGGCTGGCGCCCGTGCTGAGCACCTGGACAAGATCATCGAAAAGTGGGCTCCAGGAAATAACAATGCCATTCGCTCCACGAGAGCGATCGGGGACAACAAGATCGATGAGCTGGACAGGAGGGTATGTATTCCATGCACGAGAGTCGACTTCGAGCTGACGCTTCCGAAGTGAAATGTATGGAAGCGCATTTACGGTCGCGGACGTGCAAGGGCACGACCCACGGAACAAACGCAGAGTAAAAAATGGAGGCGCCGTAATGCTTGATGATCACGAGAGTGAAATAACTGGAAGAATAAGAATCGGGTGGAGCGCATTTGGCAGGTTCTCTCAGATCATGTGTGGTAATTTGACAACATTCCTCAAGAGAAAAGTGTACAACAGCTGTATCTTACCGGTACACACCTACGAGGCAGATACGTGGAGGCTAAAGAAAAGAGTTCAGCTTAAGGACAACGCAGCGAGCAATGGAAAGAAAAATGATAACTGTAACGTTAAGAGACCGGAAGTGGGCAGAGTGGGTAAGGGAACTAGTCGAAATCAAGGGGAAGAAATGGGCTTGGGCAGCGCATGTGATGCGAAGGCAAGATAACCACTGTTCATTAAGGGTAACGGAGTGGATTCCGAGAGAAGGCAGCGTAGCAGGAGGCGGCAGAAAGTTAGGTGGCCGGATGAGATTAAGAAGTTTGCAGGCATGGGGTGGCTGCAGCTGTTGCAGGGACAGGGTTAATTGGGCAGATATAGGAGAGGCCCTTGCCCTGCCGTGGGACTAGTCAGGCTGATTATGATGACGATGGTGGAAGCTTGACGACCGTTTGACATAACGGACGTGGTATGTATTGAATTTGATTCAAAACCTAGCTATACGAGGCTTGTTTTTCCAGTTAACTCTATGACCTTTTATTTTCACGGTGTTAGGTAATTAGGAAGGAACGATTAGCGTGCACGAATGGGACGCCATATCCTACTCTTACGTGCATTTTTAGGGACACTGAGGATAAATTGATGTCGACCTAGAGACATGCATTAACAAGACATCATCATCCTGATTCACTCACACCCTATTCTGCTCGAACTGATACGTTTAAATTTTCCTTTTTCCTCGGACAGTATCGGACTGGAACCATGGTTTGCTGACTGCAGTGTGACTAAAAATTGTATCAATGTGTACTTGTTTGTTCCTGTTTTGTTCATTATTATCTATATATATACTAATGCCCCTCCGCTTGGACCCAAGGGTCTGCATTATGTAATAAATAAATAAATAAATAAATAAATAAATAAATTTCTGATCACAAAGAGACTAGTTTCACAGAAAACTGCGCTACAATAAGCTGGGAAAAATCGCAACACAAAAAATAGTTGTCGACCGTCTCGACAAATACACTATGCTGACGCGATGCGCTCTTTTCCGTTCAACAGAACCCAGAAAGAAGTATCAGGGAGAAAGTATTAAAGCCGCGTTTGCATCCTTACCCTTAGTGGTCTTAAACTGCACACGGAAGACGTGAGCGAAGACCAAACGTGGGAAATAAAAAAGAAACTAAACCACGACGCCACAGCTCACCATCGACGTTACGAGTTGAAATGGGATTTGAGATTAAATTACTACCCGCCGCGGTGGCTCAGTGGTTAGGGCGCTCGGCTACTGATCCGGAGTAACCGGGTTCGAACCCGACCGCGGCGGCTGCGTTTTTATGGAGGCAAAACGCTAAGGCGCCCGTGTGCTGTGAGATGTCAGTGCACGTTAAAGATCCCCAGGTGGTCGAAAGTATTCAAGAGCCCTCCACTGCGGTACCTCTTTCTTCCTTTCTTCTTTCCCTCCCTGCTTTATCTCTTCCCTTACGACGCGGTTCAGGTGTCCAACGATATATGAGACAGATACTGCGCCATTTCCTTTCCCCAAAACCAATTATTACTATTATTATTATTAAATTACTCCAGCTGTCATTCCAGGTTTAAATGCCACTAAAACGTCTTTTTCTGCCAAACAATCATGTGCTCAATTAAAAAGGTGCACGTGTAAAGTGTTCACTCTATCCAGTTGCTCTAATGGCGCTATTAAGTTTCCAATATACGACACCTGCTCCTCACCCCCTCGGCTGCAGTTCGCCGTCAAATCCAAGTACAGCGGCGATCCGAAGGCCTCGGCCTACATCAAGTTCTTCGGAAACGAGATCGCCTCGCTCCAGCTAGCCGGCGCCAGTGCGAACCCCTACAACGACCTCATGGAGTGGATGCGGCGCCTCTCGGACCCCAAGGGGCTGGACCTGACCAAGAGCATCCTGTTCGCCGACACCACGCTGACGGTGCCGGCCAGCAACGGTCTCCCGCTGCGCGTGTCGCTCAACGGATCCGCCACCGTCGCCCTCAAGGTGGGCGGCAACTCGCAGTTCCGCAAGGGATCCATCGACGTCACCGGTCTCATCAAGCCCAGGTCAGTGTGCGAGCAGATTTCAGTGCATATATGGAAACGATACTTTCTTCATGGCAAACATAAACGGCGAGTACGTAAAACAATAAAAACCCGCAAAAGACACGGGGCACGGAATCGTTGTAACGGCTTACCAACTGACCTTCAACTATACCCTCCTAAGTTGCGATTAGGCAACAGGTCTTGACCCGCCGCGGCGGCTCAGTGGTTAGGGCGCTCGGCTACTGATCCGGAGTTCCTTGGTTCGAACCCGACCGCGGCGGCTGCGTCTTTATGGAGGCGAAACGCCAAGGCGCCCGTGTGCTGTGCGATGTCAGTGCACGTTAAAGATCTCCAGGTGGTCGAAATTATTCCGCAGCCCTCCGCTACGGCACCTCTTACTTCCTTTCTTCTTTCACTCCCTCCTTCATCCCTTCCTTTACGGCGCGGTTCAGGTGTCCAACGATATATGAGACAGATACTGCGCCATTTCCTTTCCCCCCAAAACGATTATTATTATTATTATTATTATTATTATTATTATTATTATTATTATTATTATTATTATTATTATTATT
Organism: Amblyomma americanum; assembly: GCF_052857255.1. Taxonomy (NCBI): domain Eukaryota; kingdom Metazoa; phylum Arthropoda; class Arachnida; order Ixodida; family Ixodidae; genus Amblyomma; species Amblyomma americanum. The sequence goes on along the minus strand of NC_135507.1, from coordinate 99,005,884 downwards.
ATTATTATTATTATTGTTATTATTATTATTATTAACAGGTATTGAGCGAAAACTGTCGCGTTCGGTTGCAGGTCGATGAGGATGTTGTCCTAATATCGAGGGATTGGGCAAGTTTGTCTCTGCATGCCGTGTGCTCACAATTAAGCCGCAGTTACAGAAATGATATCTTATGCGAAGCCTGGCAGTGCTGTAGCTGCCCCGTATCCGCCCCTTTTTTTTTTCTTTCCTACAAACAGAAGCTTTATTCTACGACCATCCAAGCATTTCGTTTTCATTAGAAACACTTTTCGTACTGCGGAGCTTCGTTCAGATACTATCCGTTATTGATGCGAAAGCATTACTAGGCTATGTCGGCACCGGAAGTGTCCGGAAAATGTGTCCGCAAAACGTGGAAGCAAGAGTGCTGCGGTGAAGTATATAAAGTCAGTGCTTGAACAATATCGAATCAGTCATTAGTCATTGGTCATTTACACCAGTCATTAATTAATTACTCTAATTGACTATAATAATTATAGAACTGGTTAATGGTATTAAAGATGCTAATTGCTGATTTATTTATTTATTTATTTATTTAAGTACCCTAAGGGCCCATCTTGGCATTACGGGGGGGGGGGCGCAAATAACAAAAATACTCAAGGGTTCACTTCATACAGAATACAGAGAAAAAAGAATGAAAAAACAATGTGTTAATTATCAAATTGGGTCGGTCTTATACATGGTGCAGTGTGAAATAAACAAAAATAGTATGTACACGTACAAGGCAAAGCAAAGGTACAAGGCGGCAAGTTCGAACAGGCGACAATGCTGCGCCTGATTCAAGAAATGTTAGTAACGATGAACGGAAAGATGATGATTCGTTAATAGCCACAACGCTAGCAGGTAAAGCATTCCACTCCCTTATAGCCAAGACTAACGGGGAATTCTGATATTTCTTTGTGCGGGCAAAAATTGTTTGAATTTTATGCAAATGGTCGGTAAGAAATGATATGTGATGTGCTGCTGTGATGTGCCTGCGTGCGAAAGATGACTGGTTGTAATAGAGGTAGTGGAACAACGATAAGCGAGAGAATTTCCGTCGTATGATGAGGTGCAGAAGTTTTAGAGAGTGTTTTATTGCAGCAACGTTCTGGTATGGGGAGTACGAGCTTAGAATCAAGCGTGCTGCCTTATTTTGCACTGATTCTATAGAGGTGGATAAGTTTTCTTGGTGGGGATGCCATGCTACCGAACAATATTCCAATGATGCCCGAACTAGAAATGTGTAGGCCAGCAGTTTGGTGTCAGGGTTAGCTAGAGATAGACGACGTTTAAGAAGGTCTAATTTTTTCAAAGATTTGCTAGTGATATACTGTATGTGGCTATGCCAATTTAGGTCCGGGGAAAGAACAACGCCTAAATATTTGAAAGTTGATGAGCGCTCAATTACACTATTATTTATAATCTAGTTGTTTACTGGAGTTTTAGAGAGTGCAGAGAAAGTCATCTGTTTGGTTTTATGGGTGTTTATTTCCATCTGCCAAACACTGCACTAAGTACTTAACCTATATAGATCTGCTTGCAAGGCAGCAACGTCGTTAAGATTAGCTATTTCCCTATAAACGATACAATCACCAGCAAAAGTCGTATGGAGGAGCTAATGTCTGAAGCGATGTCATTAATATCAATTAAAAAGAGAAGTGGTCCTAAGACGGATCCTTGAGGTACACCTGATTTAACATATTTAGTTTCAGATATGATGTTATTAGCAGATAGGAATTGCTGCCTGTTAGCTAAAAATTCTTCAATCCACTTTGTAGTACCACGATCAAGCTGCAAGTCATACACATTTTTTATGAGGCGCTTGTGGGCTACCCGATCGAAGGCTTTTGAGAAATCGATAAAAATTGCGTCGGTGTACAAGGCGCTGTGAATTGTACAATAGAGATTCGTTACTACTTCAAATAATTGGGTCTGACATGAATTCTGGTACCGGAAACTATGCTGATTTTCAAGTAGCAGGTCATTTGCATTAAGGTGTTTCATGATGTGGGTAAATATTATGTGTTCCAGTAGCTTGCAGCACACTGAAGTAAGAGAAATTGGTCGGTAAGTGTTGGGATTTGTAATATCCCCGGACTTAAATATTGGTGTAATGAGTGCAGTTCGCCAATCGTCTGGAACACAGCTACTGTTCAGAGACTGCTGGAATAAAAGTGATAACTATAATGCCGACATGTGAGAAGTTAGCTTTAGAAGTTTTGTACTTATGCCGTGAGGACCAGGGCTAGAATTTAATGGAAGCCTATCAATCGCACGAAGAACCCCATCTGTTGCCATAGTGATAGGATTAGAATGATAAGTAATTAATGGAACGGGAAGCTGAATGTGCTCGGAAATAGGTGCCTCGTCTGTAAATACTTTGCTGAAATGACTGTTTGATGTTCCGCACTTGCTTCTATGGGGACCAAAATTCCATTTACATCCTTTAGTGTTATTAACTCGCTTGAATCTTTAGGATTGACAACACGCCAGAATTTTTGGGGGGTTTGTTTTTAACAGGTTCCGAAGCGTGTGATTAAAAAAGCAATCCTTTGCTTCTGTGATGCTTTTTTCCGCAACAGATGATAGTTCCTTATACATTTTCCAATCACGGGGTGCGTTAGTCTAAGTAGCCTTTCTGTGTGCCCTTTTCTTTTCTGTTAAGATGCTTCCTGATTTCCTTCGTGAACCAGGGAGCATCAACTCTTGTCTTGATCTGAAGTTTTGGTACGCAGACTTCTTCAATTTCCTTCAACCTGTCGCAAAATATTAACCAGTTTTCATTTATGCTGCGTTCCTCGAAGTTATGATGGAATGCGGTTTCAAAATCAGCCAGCAGTCGGCTCATTTTGTCTTGGTCCGCTCTGGCGTAGTTCAAGATATATATTTTTAGCGGCTGTTTCTGTGTGAGCCTGTATCGCGTGTAAACAGTGAACAAAGCTATGGTCGCTTACACATTCTAACAGGTGCACATCTGTATTCTGAGGTTGATTAGTGAAGAGCAAATCCAAGATATGTTTCCCACGTGTTGGCTCATGCACCAGCTGATTTAGATTGAACCAGTCAAGAGTACTGCGAAAGTTGGAACAGTGAGACAGGCTACCCTGGGAATCTCCAAATGATGTACGCCAGTCAATAGCAGGGTAGTTAAAATCTCCTCCTAAAATAAGGATCCTATTCGGGAATTTGTTAAAGATGCACTCAATGGTCCAGTGAAAAGAATCAACATAATTTGACCAACAGTCAGGTGACCGACAACAAACACCGATTACGCAAGTGATACCACTAAACCGTACCGTCACAAACAGTAGTTCAAGAGGCGTGTCAAGAGGAAACAGAGACGGCTGATAGTCGCTTCTTACCGCGATCATGACGCCTTCTCCTCTCGAAGTCAGTCTATCTTCACGGAATATTGATAAACGGTTCAGTGTTTGGTACGTCTCCGGTCAGCCAGGTTTCAGTGCCAAGAACAATCATCTTCACATGTGTGAACCATTGCTTTCGTCACATCAAGTTTAGGAAGTAAGCTACGGAAATTGGCCACGAGGATGGAGACAGTGCACGTGGTTTTTGTTTGACTTCATCTCGGCCTGCTTCTCACGCCGACGTGCTGTCATCATGCGCAGAAACCAGCGTAGAAACCTGTATAACTTGGTCAGTTGCAGCGTCGTAACGGTATAAATTGTCACGAAATTTGAGTTTATTAAAATTAACAACATAGCCCTCATTTTCAGTTTTGTTGATTTTGGCCAAGTCCCGCAGCTTTTTACGTTCCAACTGAACTTGGGGGAAATAATCTTCTTCCAGCCATACCTTGGGCGACACATCTTTCAACTTATGGGCGTTGCGGAGGAATTCATTTTTTGCCTTAAAATTTAAAAATTTGATGATGATCGGCCGGCGAGCGTCAGCGCGTCGTTTTCCTATACGGTGTGCGCGTTCAATTTCGCCTACCTCGACTTCAAGGTGAGGTGTCAATTAATGCGGGTAATTAACAGAGGTAATTTATTAGTCTGGTTAGTGATGTCGTGTGACGTCATAGGGGTGTGACGTCATTCCATACGTCTCATGACATCCCGCCTAAAACGAATTACAGTAAAGTAAAAAACGGCGCACTGAATGTCGGTGTCTGAGAAGTAGAATGATATGCATGTTTTCAAATAGTTTTAGAGCATTCCATATGACGTCATACGGACAAGAGCTACCAAAGTCGACTAAGAGCCACCAACGTTGCGGCAAGCACTAATGCTTGCGCGTTTCTCCGATGCAGTCTATGCATGCTGTTTTTCTTCAAAGAATTGACCGCAAATGCGCTTTAGAAGTGAACGAACTCGACAGAGTCGCTGTGTGGCTGTGTGCTCACGTTCTTCTGGGCGTCGTTCGCAGCGGGGCAGTTCAGCTGGCCATGCTGATGAGTGTGGACGCCCACAAGTCCACCTCCGGAGTGCGCATGGTGGCCACTATGTCCTCCTCCTGGTCTGTGGACGGGTCTCTGCAGCTGCAACAGGGCCAGGCCATCAAGGCCAAGCTCAACATGCCGGAGAAGGAGATGGAACTCATCGATGTCAAGTGAGCCCTGATATATTTTTAAAGCGAAAGCTTTACTACTCCAGCCAGCAAGCCATTGCGGCTCGTCGCGCACTTCTGCCGTATGCCGTGGCCGACGAACGACCTTGAGGCGCCGTTGCCTAGCAACGCCGCAGCCGCGCTCGAACAGATGGCGCCGCCGTCGCCGCTCGCTCAACCAGATGTGCTCTACTGCGGTAGAGGGAGAGGAGGTGTCGCCTCGCGGGGGGGTATGTATATGTATATGCGCTTCGCCTCAGTGTATTGTAGTCGTTATGGAGAGCGCGAAAGAGACGCAACAACGACAGAACGAAGCGAGGAACAGACAACGCGCTCAAGAGACGCCAGAAGAGCGCGCCGCACGACTCGAGAAGCGTCGTAACGAAGATGCGGCTAGAAGAAGTCGTGCCACGTCCCGCAGTGACTCTTCAACTGCGGAAGAGACCGGTTTGAGTTCTCGAGAGCGTCGGAATGAGACTCTGCGTAGACGACGTGCCGAGGAAACGAAGCTTTCGTTATTCGACTAGGGTTAAGCAGGGCTAAACCACAGCCAATTTTTTTTATAGTGCGTGTGTGTTGTGCGTGAGCAACCGGCAAGAGTGCGTGTGTGCACTTGCGAGGAGTATCGTAAACATTAGCAGCATTAATACCAGAGATGTGAGCTCTATAAGCATGGACAACAAGTGAACAGAGGAACTGTGTAGTATGAAAAAAAAGCCCGCAGACGAACTTCACCATGTCCTCCTAATTCAGCGGTAGAACCGTGCAACGGGGTGCAGCGCTCTAATATCACCGACGTGGGCGGATAAGATTAAGAAGTTTGTGCGGATAGGGTGGTTGCAGCTGGCACAGGACAGGGTTAATTGATATGGGAGATGACTTTGTCCTGTATTTGCCTAGTCAGGCTGATGATGATGAAATATTTGCCCACTGCTGTATGTGGCTGGCTATCAAAATAACATACTGCTCTTAACCTTTCCGAATTCAAGAAGACTATTAGCGCAATCGTGAAGGGAAACATCTCCCTAAATTGAACGCCTCTGAAAGCGCCAGGCGTGGGGAATGTCAGTATTCTGCTCTGTAGAGCATTTAGCAGAGGCGGTAGACCAGCCGAAAGGCATGACTTCGTGTCTGCTTCAGATATATGCCACACAAACTAGGGAGGCTTCAAAATAAACAGACTATTCAATTTCGAACTGCAAGTTAAGCGCCGTTGCTCATTGCACTAAACTATAGTCCCGGGCTGCTATTTAGCCGGAAGCCTCTATTTCATGCTACCCACGTACCTCGCTTTATTGTTCTGCTCCGACATCGCAGGAGCAAAATCTTCCTCGTGAACGGCGCCTCGGAATTGGAACACCGGAACGAACCGCAGAAGAAGATGGAAACCGAGGCGTGCACGGGCCCGACCCTGGACAGGGCGCTGGGCGTAAAACTGTGCGGCCGCGCCGAGTTCCCGGTGGCCACGCAGGCGTACCGCTCACCCATGTACCCGTTCAGCGGCAACGCTGAGCTCAGCCTTCGCCTCGTCAAGACGGATCCCACGCTGAGGTCGTACGACTTTGAGTCCAGCTGGACGAACACAAAGGTGAGGAAGGCTTGGCGTCACTAAGGAACCCACCGAATTGCGTTCACGAGGCAAAGCTGAGGGGACGGCCAGGAGGTAGTAGCAGAATGAAACTGTTGCACAAATTTCTCCTCCAGGAACACATGCGAAGATCAACGTGAAAGACAGTACATGGTTTGGCGGTCTGAAATTTGCGGATATAGGGTTGATATGAGCGGACGTTAAAAAGAAAGATTAAGAGCCCTAACTCATTGTTAAATCACAGACCGCGACTATACCTGTATCTGGGGAGTTCAAATCAGCGCTGCAGGTGCAAAATAGTTCGCCCCGTAGTGCGGGACAAGTAAACAGGATGAAACAGTAGAAGTTCAGTTGCTTCTTTTCAGTTAGTTTATTTGTGAAAGGACAGTGCCCGTTGTTAATCCTAATGGCAACGTGATAAACGCGAGACCACATTCGGAACAATCAGAGGCGAGTGTTTCGCTGATAACATTCCTTGAATAGGTACCCTCAGCGTAGCTCAATTAACTGACGCGCGCCACGTATAGCATCGACAGTGCGCGGAAGCTCGTGCCTATTAGCGTAGGCAGGTGGCGTGGAAAGCCTACTGGTCCACATGATTGAGTGATTGATTGATTGATTGATTGATTGATTGATTGATTGATTGATTGATTGATTGATTGATTGATTGATTGATTGATTGATTGATTGATTGGTTGATTGATTGATTGATTGATTGATTGAGCCTCCGTCCAGATCTCCGGAGGCTCGACCTTCTGGCGGGCCCACACAACAATACTGGCTTCTCTCAATAGGCGCTATGGCGCTGCGGTCATTACATGTTGCCTACGTACTTGGGGTCAAAGTAAGGCTTCGGAGCGCCGTATCCTACGAGGTCCCATAAAACATCGTGGCTGGAGTAAAGTATTTTTTCATTAGTATCTGGTCATTTCTACGCGTATTTACCTCACTTAGTATGACCATTACTACTGCACGCTTAGGTGTGCCAGTGTGACTGCTTCAGACTTTTTGCGAATGTACGCATCTTAAGGTCAAAGGATGATGACTCTGTGGGACAACTATTATCGTGGTGTGATCCTTTTTCGCTTGTAAGTGCACTGAAGTCAGCTTTAATCGTTCGCTGAGAGCACATTGAAATTAACTTAACGCTTAGGGCAGTCAATTTATATATGCGCTTGAGAAGAAATTCATAGATTCTTCGTAACTATTTAAGAGTGCAAGGGAGGCTTGTTACATTATCGAAATTTAGTAGTTCTGCGAACTGAATAAATGCTAGCTGGTGTACACTGCTCGTTGGCTATAACAGGGTTACAGGAAGTGCGGCATGCGGTTAAGTTTTTACAGAAGCCACTTATAGGTGCTGCGACAATTCTTAGACTCCAAAGGCAGCTGATGCAAAACGCACATTATACAATGCGTACTACTAGACACTCGTGTGCTGACCAGTTTAGTTTTTACACTTTCTGTTGCTGTAGTCTGTTTTATTGTATCACCTTTTGCCGACTAGAATGGAATGCTGTGAGGGTGCGTAATATATATATATATATATATATATATATATATATATATATATATATATATATATATATATATATATATATATATATATATATATATATATATATATATATATATATTTATTTATTTATTTATACATATATATATACCGGGTAATCTTCTTTATCGTTTACACAATTCCATTTCAAAACCATGAGCAAAATGTCGGTGTGGCCTGTACAGGTGATTTTAAAAGCAAGGTGGACATAGGTGCCTGATATAGTTCAATTAGTCGACATTTAATTGACAAATATAAGTAAACGTATTTATTTTTAATTTAAGGGCCAATATTATATTGCGAAATTTAAGAACGTCCACATTGAATCTTAACCCAGTTTTGAAATGTTTTATCGGCAATGTGGTTTGAAACATCGGCCGTCAAAAATGAGCATTTCAAAACTTGCTGAGTTGGCTTTCCTGCGTTGCACATTTATAAAATTATGTTGCTCGCATTTTTAATCCAGCAAAGACAAACGCCGTTAGTGTATTCCACGACGCACAAGCAGATGACGTGGTTTCGGCGCCGATATCACGCGCAGCGAAACCGCTTTATAAAGATGCAACGTGGGAAAGGCAACTAAAAAAGCTTTGAAATGCGTATTTTTGACGTTCGATATTCCGAACCACGCTGCCGATAAATAAAACTGAAAAAAAGCGCGATTCACCTTCAATTTGATGGCCTTCAATTTCGCAATACAAACTTCTCCCCTAAAATAAAAATAAAAGGTTTATTAGTTAATTTTAGCTAATCGATCGCCTAATAATTGAGACCTATAACGTACATAATGTACACCATGCTTCACAGTCCACCTGCACAGACCTAACCGACGCATCGCTCATAGTTCTTCTTTAACAAAAAACAGTAAACGCTTTGAAAAAGAGCACCTTTTATGGAAGAACTAAAAAATGGAGGACGCTTAAGCTTCGCCTTTAAGAGTGGAACGCGACAGCGTGTTGCAGCACTGCCAGGGAGTCCACGAAACGCCATCGCCCATTCGAGGCGACGCCTTGACCGTTAGACAAATCATTCTGCTACGTACCTATGGTGAAACGGGCGCGCGGAGCGGCAAACCACGTAGAAGCGCTGCCAGGCGCCTTGCCGAAATGCGCGGGACTCAAGTTTCAGTAGTTGTTCGTCGGCACAAACCCGATGCCACGAACGCCAGCATAGCTTCCGCGCCGAACGAACGGGCAGCAAGCCGCAAACTTCGCGGTGAACGCGCTTTGGATGTGCGCTGCGTTGTTCGCCGCTCACCGCGTGATTCCTGCGTGCCCGCACGGCCCCACTGCGCCCGAACGAGACGAGCGGGAGGCGCTGCCGTCGCGCTGGGAGTCTTGTTGGGAGTGCAGGCAAACCGCTAAGGCGCCCGTGTGCTGTGCGCTGTCAGTGCACGTTAAAGATCCGCAGGTGGTCGAAATTATTCCGGAGCCCTTCACTACGGCACCTCTTTCTTCCTTTCTTCTTTCACTCCCGCCTTTATCCCTTCCCTTACGGCTCGGTTCGGGTGTCCAACGATCAGCGATATATGAGACAGATACTGCGCAACTTCCTTTCCCCAAAAACCAATTATTATTATTATTATTATTATTATTATTATTATTATTATTATTATTATTATTATTATTATTATTATTATGTTGGGAGTAGAAAGGGGCACACAGCGCGTGCATTTATCTCTCTCTTCTGAGGGGATGGTCGTTGCGCTGTGGGGGGAGGGGAGAAGTGGGAGACAAAGGAGGGTAAGTGCTCGCCGCGTCGCGTGGGAGAGGGGGTTACAGTGAGCGAAGGAGCCACGCCATCTCTTGGGGCAGTGGCGTACATTGCGAGGAGGAGGATTTTTCGCTCACGGCCAACGCCGCCGACATCGACACCGACTTTTCTGCTACACGAGCTCCTTAACGCTCTCGCGTTAATAACCCACGCGTAGCATGCTTTTAGGCTATATTGGCAGACAGATGGAGATGTATGCGTGAGCGTCGTACCCAGCAACAGCTTTTTTTTTGCCTATATTTTACGTTACCAAACTTAGTACCTCGACATCCCTTACTCAAATCAGGGCAAAAGATCCAACTTGCGCATTTTGTTCCTATGTCCCTCCACCGCAATAGTGGGCTAAAGCAACAACCCTATTTTTCTTCAACAGGACTTGGTGGCAGCTGTGGTGAGCGTTAACACACCCGGGACCACGACGGACCGCGAGATCACTGCTTCGCTGCAGCACAACCTGCGAGACGGGACGATCGCGCTCAAGCTCAAGACGCCGCCCAAGAAGCTTAGCATTGAAGGTGGGTCCTGAGAGGCGTTTTCACGCCGGCTTACCTCGTATAAACCGCCGGCAGCTGGAGCCTCTAAGGAGTCAATCTACGAAAAAATTGCCTGTGAGGAAACGTGACGTGCAATCGCCTCGCCAAATCTCCGCGCTATTTTTATGTCCCCATCTTTTCAGGGCAGTACAACTTCGACGAGAAGCTGAAGAAGCTGGACCTGCAGGCCAAGGCTGACGATGTGGCCATCGTGAAGCTCATCACCGAACTCAAGGCTGATGGTTCGTCGGTGAGTACCTCAAGAAAGTACTGGACATGTCACGAACTGACTTTCCTTTAAACTCACACTTCTGATCACTGCATCGCCAGTTTTTGTTGAGCACTAATTTGTCGAAGGTGCAGCGCTGATTTCCACCAGGTTGCTCCTAGTGCCAAGTGTTCTAAAAGCCTTAAAGGGGCTCTGAAACGCCTTCCGAGGAGAGCGCATTAACTCACTTAATCACTGCACTGTGTTGCCATGAAAACCAGAGCCAAATAATAATCTTCTACACGCAGCAGACGACCCACAATCACGCGTCAAAGTTGGCGAGCCCTTCCCTTAGACTTTTTCATGCTCGCACTCTCCCCCGTCCCCCGCATCTGCGTAGACAAGGTGAGAGGTGGCCATTGGTTAGATTCTTTCAGACGTCAGGCAGCTACCGTGGCCGCGGCCAATAAGCCGCTTATCACCGGCGGGTCGGGAAGCTCCGCTCCCAGAAGGGGGGGGGGGGGAGGGGGGGGGGGGTCGGCGAAGGAGCGCCTACCTTCCAGCGTGCAAAAAGTGACGAGAGGAGAGGGAAAGGCTCGAAGACGCTGAAATTCAAATTTTCACTACAGATAACTCATCTTCTACAAAACGCATTTAATAAATTTTTGCTGGACACTTCGTGAAGCGGTGTGCTTCAATATCCCAGGCATGCCGCAACTTTATTACAGCCCCCTTCACAGCCTCTTTAAGCCCTGCAGTTAGCGGTGCACAAAGTGAAAGTACTCCCGTAGCATCCCACGCAATATTTTGTTAAAATGTTCAGTATACGTGCCTGCTTATGTGACAAGCGCTGTGATACAGAGGCGGATGCACTGAGAACAACTGGCAGACACGTTCGAGTGATAAACGACAGACCTCGCATCCGTATAGCCCGTGCATCTTCGCTCGCCCAAAAGCGGCCGTCGGTGGCTTGTTCACTTAGCCCGAATGGGTTAGTCTATTCGCCACCACTCGTGGCCGCATGGTGAGCAGCGTTGTCGTGCTTGCTTCGTAGGGCGACGACGCCATGAGCAGGTACACGTACCTGACCGAGGTGGCCTACCGGGGAAACAGGATGCTGCACGTTAACGGCCAGTGGACAGCCGCCAAGGGGAGCAAGTACAGCGGCAGCGTCACCATCGAGGACCTCACCGAGAAACCGGTCTCGCTCAAAAGTTAGTGTTTTTCTTTTTCGCTCCAGTAGTAGCCATAAAATCTATAGAGGAATGGTACTCAACTATTCCTAAGGCTCATTTTTTCTTTCATCGTTGACTTTAGTTTTTTTTTTTACTTAGAGACCAAGCCATCGAGTTTGTTTCGTTATATATTCATTTCATGTTTTATCTGAATATTAAATTTTATATTTCTCGTACCTACTTTTTTCATATCTTGCACTGTTTAATGATGTACAAACGAGGCGTGATCGGATGCATTGAAAAAGTTTGCGCATTGTCTGTTTCATTTCTGCTAACCATGCTCATGATCATGGGCCAGACAATCAACGACATCCGTTAGGACGTGATTACTGGTTAAGGTTACGGAAATGAAATGCTTCGCGACTGGCTGCGTACCAAACTATCTCAGCCCCACTGGGCTTTACATTAATAGCGTCCTGCCCTTGACGCCTTCGTCAGAAATTTGATCTGAGTGCAAGCAGTTGAAGACTGGGGGGGGGGGGGGGGGGCGGGGTGCTTCACCCTGTAGAAATTCTGGGTTCCAATCATCCCCCTTGCCTCACACCCCTGTTCTGGGGTCCCTGAGTGGCGATCAGTCGATCAGACAGTAGCTTTAGCACCGTCAGGTCAGCGCTCAGAGCGGACTGTGCGCACGGCCATTCAAGAATGAAAAAAGTTCGGCAGAGGTAGTTAAGACTACTTACGTGTCGGAATGCGAAAGCATTACTGTCTTTGGGTGCACTAAAACCCACCCACCCACACACACACACACACACACACACATGTGCGTATGACACCAGCCGGAACGCTGTACGACAAACAGTTATGTCACAATTTTGGTGCGAATGTTGTCGGGAAAACTGGCGCCACATTTAGGTCGGCCAGTGGGGAGTATATACAGACGAACGACATGTATAGGATTACCTGAAGCGGCGGTGCTCGGCTTGCTGCATGCGTCACAGGGCCGCTCGGCAACGTCACCCTTTTTGCTTGCCGCCGCTGGGATGTTTTACCGACCAGAATAAAATTAGTTATTTATAACTCACTCATTCTTTTGCACATTAGCTATTGTCATCTGATTTGGGGTACTACAACTGGCTCTAACATACACAAGCTGTTGTTGCTGCAGAAAAAGGCAGTGCGCGTCATTTCCGACTCCTCATATGATGCTCATACAGAACCCTTCTTTGACAATCTGAAAATCTGTCCAGTTCGCTTTCTGTATAATTACACATGACTCAGGCGATACTTTAAAATAAGAAACCAAGGAAATAATATCATTGCAACATTATCGAACCTGCTGAGAAATGATAATGTTTATGAAACCCGTCACCATGAAATATGGCACATTCCATCAGTGCGTACCAACTACGGTACTCAGTCATTGCGCGTGAGATTACCGTCCCTACTAAATATTCGTAATCTATTTAAAAAAATCTGTCAGCTAAAAGAAAACATAGAAGAAAGGCTACGTCTTTTCCTACAGTTCTTACAACTTTCACCAACGTGCCACCTTCTACTGTTTTTTTTTCCTTACGTTCGTATTTGTTGGCTTTTTGTTATCCTGTATCCACCCGTGCTTGCCTGCTGTCGTCCTTTGTTTCGTTTACTCAGCCATTATCCATGTATCTGCCTTGTATCATTGGTTTTTAAAGGAAATGGCGCAGTATCTGTCTCATATACCGTTGGACACCAGAACCGCGCCATCTTGTATCATTACTGAGAAGAATGTTTTTTACTAGTGTCTTGTGAATTGCTTGTCCACGGTTATTAATAAGAGAATTGTTCATTTAGTTTGCAGTCATGACTATATGTTCTGAATTATAAATTTTCAACTGACGTTGCCAACTATCATTTATACATGTCCGTACGCACATGAATGTTTAAGGGGCACAGACCCCGTCAAGCTGTCTTCTTCAGCTTTTTGTCTGTGCTCCAGACCTCTGTAAAGATGTCGAGTAAAAATAAATGAATGAATGAATGAATGAATGAATGAATGAATGAATGAATGAATGAATGAATGAATGTTCTTTACCATCTGCGAATACACACACGCACAACGCCTGTGTTGAGATTTTTTTTTTCTGTCGTCCCGTCTTCACTACCAGTATGATCGACGACTGGTCATGATTTCGCATTAAACAAAAACTGAATAAGGTTTGCAGTCTACCAGCCCAGTGCTCGACATCTCGCCAGTGCCAAATACGGGAGAGTTTTTGTACGACCTCATGCAGATTCGTAGAAATAGTTATTACAGTAAATTGCTCTGAAAAAAGCGATTATAAGAATTATATTTCGGTTAGTGGAAAGGAGTCCTCTCCACCTTTTAGACCATTCAGTAATTGAGCACATGGCAAATCACTCCAGTTCTTGTTTTTTTTCTACCATAGTTTGCCGTTACTAAACATATGACGATGTCTAGCCATTCAAGGCTATCAGAGCACAGCTAAATTTTTCCTTGCAAGATGCCGTTGCTATAGTCTCACTTGTTCACTTCTAGAATCTCTCAGTGTAAGCAGCGCAAGCACAGTTTAAAATTTTATAAGCTATTCCGGAGCTCTGAAAAAGGCATCAAGTGAGTGCGCTATTTCAAGTTTTAAATTGTCTCAAGCTTTCGGACAAACAAACGATTGCGATCCAGTTAATGGCGCTTCATATATTCGTTGTGAAGACTAGCGCACACATGTCGAAGTCTTGTCTTAGACATCCTACTAGTCTTGTGCCGTCGCGAGTTATACAAAGCTAGCCACGGCAAATTATTGTATTTTATTGTTTTTTAGTGCTAATAGCAGGCAAAACGTTAAGAAAACTGTCCATATAATTACGCTAGTCGAGAGTAACCACGTAGCTGGTAACCGGCGTACTCGCCACTGAGTCATATAGCTTGAGAATGCTAACGATAGCATGCCATAGCTCTATAAAAACAGTACAAATTTACCTTTCCCCCTCCTCTTTATCTATCTATCTATCTATCTATCTATCTATCTATCTATCTATCTATCTATCTATCTATCTATCTATCTATCTATCTATCTATCTATCTATCTATCTATCTATCTATCTATCTATCTATCTATCTATCTATCTATCTATCTATCTACCTATCTATCTATCTATCTATCTATCTATCTATCTATCTATCTATCTACCTATCTACCTATCTACCTATATATCTATCTATCTATCTATCTATCTATCTATCTACGAATTTACCAAAATAGATTTAGCTTACGATATCAGTTTGCCTATCTTCAACGAGACGGCTCTTGCGGATATAGGCACGTTTGTTTTCTTTCGCTGCTCTGTGTCCTATTCCCACTTCACCACTGCAAATCTCCAGCGTGGTCTGCTCAGAGCCCTTTGATATTGATATAAGAGCTGTTTGATATTTGATACAGGAGCTCTAGATCTGAAGACAGTGCTTGGGGCGCTTGGTTTTTACCTTCCTTCAAGCATGCCTCCCTGGCATTAAGGCTCTTCTTAAGCCAGCAGACCGGTATAGCTGAGCAATCTTGGATTTCCTTCCTCTTGACCGACCCACGCTGTCACACGAAGCCCCAAAGGAGATATACACACGAGCGTCAGGACGCGTTTTTCGGTCCCGTATGTCACTGTCTGTGTCACCGTTTCCATATCTTGTCCTCTTCTCTTTGAGTAGCAAGGCGAGATATAATTATGAGGGAAGGCACAGTGCCCAGTCTCACTTGACGAAAGAGGCGTGCGTTCTGCCCACTCTGGTGAAAGTCGTCATTCTTTAACTTTATTAATGCGAAAGCATTTCTTTTCTCATGAGTGGCATGTACAGGGCCTGTCAGCAGAGCGTGTCGGCAGGGTGTGTCATCAGAGCGTGTCCTCACGAAAATGACCATTAAAAAATATTGCTGATTGCCTAGCTCTCTTAGGCCAGGCTATACGTAGCGAAAGCGCGGAGACTTCTGCATCGGAAGAGTGCATTCACTAGATGCGCCTTTATTCATGGCTAAAGCTTGATCTGTCGTGGCGCAGTGGTAGCGTCCCCGCCTCCCTGGTTCGATTCCGAGCCTCTAAACAGTTTTTTTATTCAGTGAGTGTGCTGGGTTTTCAGTGGCTCCCATAGATTCAGCCACCGAATACGATGGTTAGCGGTTAAGCGCAGGCTCTGTTAAAGTGCGTTTATACTCCGGCGTGACGCGTGCGCGCGCGCTGCACGGCGACGCCACGTCGGCCAAAGCGAGACCCTCTATACTCCAATTGCGCTTTACCGCCGACGCGTTCGGCGGCTTCGGTGCACTCTGACCGCACTGGCGGAGACTTGGAGCACGTCTCTATTTCGCACCGAGTGCGCCAGCCGCCGCCGGCCCGGCCAGACCGGTTCGGCTCCACGGCAAGGCACGCGTTGTGACGTCATGTGCCTCCTTGGAGCACCGCCACGGCGAAATCGTAAATTCGCGGGCAGTAAACCTTTCGCTTTGAAAGAAATTCGCTAGCCCTGCGGTTCTAACTCAGGCCCTCTATGTGCCAGGCGGCACGCAACGCATAAGCCACGAAGGGTCTTGGGTTCAAGCGTGTTTGAGGGAGGGGCACGAAGTGAACGCGTTGTGGTCTGTAGGAAGGTAAAGTGTGTGGGGGATGTGTACTACGTTAGACAGCGATGGCTTGCAAAAAGTTTGCGGACGCCATCCGAGGGTCGCGTGATAAGTGTCAAATGACAACGATGACTTGTAAAAAAAGGTTACTGACGTTCAAACGCAAACGCTTGCGCATTTCTCCAATGCAGCAGACTGCCCTGCTCTACAATTCATACTTTTTTGTCTGTCCGCACATTTCCGGGGCAAACTTTGCTACTAATTATCCGAACTCTTTGTGTGAACTAAGTTGGGTGCGTTTTGGGACTTGTTTTCTTCGCCTACTCGCAGTGGACCTGGACATGACGGACAAGCGTCGCGTGCGCTACGAAGGGGCTGTGCGGTCGTTCTTCGTGGACGGGTCCGTGAGCGGGTTCACGCAGACCGGCGACAACTGGTCCACCAAGGCCGACGGGGAGTTCAGCCTCATGAGCGGCCGCCCCGAGAAGCTAGGCTTCACGGCCAAGTTCCGCGACCTCTCGTCGGGCTCCCTGACCAAGTACAACGGAGCGGCCTCCTTCCAGAACACCTTCCACCCGGCCCTAAACACCGAGCTGCAGTGGGACTGCCAGAAGACCGATGGGCAGCTGGAGAACTCGCTCAAGATCGTGCGGGGCGAGGGAGGCAAGAAGAACGGCAACACCATCAAGGTGCGCTGTCACGTCGAGACCTCCTCGATTCCACCTCTGCACTCGGTTGCGGCGAGACGCTGTTCAACTAGGCTGCACACACAGGGGAAACCACAGCTAGACCTAAAAACAAAACAAAATTGAAAATTGGTTTTTGGGGAAACGAAATGGCGCAGTATCTGTCTCTCTGTATCGGCGGGCACCTGAACCGCGCCGTAAGGGAAGGTTTATAACAGAGGGACTGAGAGAAGAAAGGAAGAAAGAGGTGCCGTAGTGGAGGGCTCCGGAATAATATCGACCACCTGGGGATCTTTAACGTGCACTGAGATCGCACAGCACACGGGCGCCTTGGCGTTTTTCGCCTCCATCGAAACACGGCCGCCGCGGTCGGGTTCGAAACCGGGTACTCCGGAGCAGTAGCCGACCGCGGAGAAAGCGTTCAACATTTTTGCAGGCAGCAACAGCTACGTGACATTTTTATTCCTATATCAGATGCCAGATGTTCGCAAAAATTACGTGCAATGTTCCGGGCCGCAGTGGTTTGCAACGGGGCTAATTTATTAAATATGTACATCTGGTAAAGATTGAGATTAAGGAAGCGTATTCTATTTAAGGAAGTGCTTAGTGTCCCTTTTTCATGAGTTGTCATGTTGTAATTTATATTTACCGGAATCCAGTGACCTCAACACCTTTCTAATGAATGCGTCGACTTGATGGTCCCACGTTAAGCCGATTGAAAGATGAAAAAGCAAGCTCTTATCGGGTCTTAACGTTCTAATAAAAACCCTGTTTTTTGAGTAACACTTTTCTATCAGGTTGTGTAGGAAACAGAAGAAGTGCACCCTTTCCAGTTAAATTAAGTCCCGATTACCCGGTCTCCGATTAGCTACTCAAACATCGATTATATATAAGTTTTAGCTGTGGCTTAAACTCGGAGCTTAGAAAAAATATAATTTTTGAAAATTCTTCAATCTAATTTTCATCGGGGCTCCAGTCCCCACCAGCGAGAAAACTTCCTCGCGGAAGTTTGCATCAAAAAGACAATTCACATTTGAAGTCCACATTCGTGTGGCACTTTCTTTTTGGATCGTAGTCCGTAAACAGTTGAGTGCATGGTGCACACACATTTGCCGTTAACGAGCATGCAGGAATCGCATATTACCTTGCATGGGGATCAAGTCGATTACACCTGGCATAGCCCTTATAAAAATGGTCTATATACAGTCTATAGACTTGCTAAAGAATCTACTGCCTTCTTACAGATATTTCTTTTTGTCTGTTGATAATCTATTGACTGTTTATAGACAAAAGTCTACTAAAAGTATATGACAATACATCTACAGATTGTATATAGACTGTCTGTAGGATTTGTATTGCTTATGAACTGTTCTGTAGGGTTTGTCTATAGAAAGTCTATAGACTTTATAGACAAGTCTATGGACAGTCTATACACTGTCTAAAGAAATTTTTGAATGGAGTAGTCTTGAGTGCTGCAGGAAATGTGTGCCTAAAATTGCTTTCTTATTCAATGTTTTGCAGATTCAGCAGATTGCCCGCTACACCGGAACTCTCGCTAACAACAACGCGGGTTTGACGCTCAAGCTCAACTATCCGCAGAAGCGCGTCGATTGGCAGCTGGAGATGAAGCACGAAAACACGCCCAGGAGCTTGGTCAACCGCATGGACCTGACCTACTCTCCCGGACGGCAGATCAGAACCGTCATTGACGTTTCGGTCGCTGCCGACGCGAAGGCCGACCTTCAACTGAACTACCCCGGCCGCGAAATGAGGATGACCGGCAACTACCGCAGCAGCAGCACCAATGAGTATCGCGGTGACGTCCTTTTGCAATGGAACAGGGACAAAAAGATTGAGGCGTCCGGGACCTTCAAGCCGGGCTACGACAGGCGTCAGTACAACCCCAGCTTCGATGCAGAAATTCGCATTCCCAACAAGCGCCCCGTCACTGTGAGCGGATCGCTCAGGGCGTCCAGAGGATACTACGCTATCAGCGCGGCCTCCGAGTGCAGTCGCGGGAGATACGAACTGAACGGTTCTTACCGCTCCCCTCGAGACTACAACCACAACATCGATGTAAAGGTGAACACGCCACAAGATACTTACTCGGCTGCCGGAGACCTGAAGACGAGCTCGGGCAAGGTTGGTGCGACTGTCAGCCTCAAGCTTGGCCGCTACCGCGACGTCTTGGCCAGTACAGAGCTGTCGGCCTCGAGAGAGGGCAAGGCACTCAAGTTCGACTGCAAATGGGACGCCGCCCGCGACGCATCAAGGCAAGCTAGCATTACTGCCGAAGTCCGCCGAGTGCCTGGAGGATACAACGCGAAGTTTGGGGTCAAGTGTCCCAAGCAGGACATTCGAGGAACTGTCTCCACAACGATCGAAGGAAGCGTCGGCTCCAACGGACCGCTTCGTGTAAGCAGCCGCGGTGAGCTCGAGTGGATGCCTCGTAAGAAGATGACGTACTCAACGAGCCTGGACTGGAACCCTGACTATAGGAGGCGCTCCCTCAGGGCCGACGCTCAGATCACGACGCCCTTCAGGATGCTCGACGCTTTCGGTGTGGTGCTCACGCACAACGACGATGGCCGCGAGTGGAACTCGGAAGCCAAGATGACTCTGCCACGAAACCGCGTCCTCGCTCTTTCCACCGATGGAGTGCTCCAGTCCGACCGGTCCCGCAGGACAGCTCAGGCGACGGTGAGAGTCCAGACTCCATACAGCGGACAGTACATTCTCGAAGCCGTCCACGGAGCCACGTACTACGACACCAACAACAAGATTTCACTGCGCTGGGACGAAGACAAGGTGATCTCGGCCGAAGCAAGCGGCGCCTACGGGCGCGGAGTGCTGAAAGCGAAGGCTGAAGTGCTAACTCCAGTCCGAGGCTACGAAAGGATGACCGCTTCTCTGGACCACGTTCATACACCCGAGACCGTGAAATGCCAGGCGCTTGTGCAGTGGAGCAGCTACCAGAGAGTTACCCTAGATGTTGACGGTCAGCTCAACAAAAATGGTGTGAAAGCTGGCCTGGATGCCAAGCTTCGCCTTACAACACCTTTCCGGGGAGCCGAGTTGCTCACATCACAGCTCAGCCTTAGCAGTGACGTAAGGAACACTATCGCCGACATTGAGGTTGCTCGCAACAGAGACAAGATTGCTGCCGGCCTCAAAATGTCTCTTATAAAGTCTCGCTACGAAGTATCTCGTGAGATAAACATTCACCTGAAGAGCCCGGTACACGGATATGAAAACATTGAGGCTACAGGAGCCTACTCCGCCGACATGGAGAGATTCAAAGTGTTCATCGGAGCAAACCTTCCATACGGCAAAAAGGTATCGATACGCAGTGAAGGAAAGGTCGTATCTGCCTCTGATTTCACGACACTCCTCCATATTCATCTTCCTGTGCGAAACTACGAGCGTATCAATTTAGAGGTTGCCCACGCAGTAACAAGCCGCAGTGTAATATCCACGGGCCAACTCACCGTCGGACATTCCAAGTTCACAGCCGAGGCAAATGGAGACTATGTCTTTTACCAGGGTGGCCACGATATCACCGGAAAAATGCTCATAACTACGCCAGTTCGAGACTACCAACAGATAAGCATTGACCTGAAACACAAAAGGGCGGACCTCACCTATGACACCACTCTGCAGTGTACTAGCTCGAGGCCCCTGCTGAACATAAACCACCACCTCATGATAAGGGACGTCGGCAACTTCGACCACAGCCTTGAGATTATTACTCCTCTTGCTATCCTCCCAATACTCAATGTCAGAAACAAGAACCAGCTGCAGAGCGGCATCGCGTACCACAGCAGCGAAGTTGAATTTCAAACCGAAGGCGTTTGGCGCTGACGATGGACGCGTCTGTGAAGCAGTCGCCCTATTTCAAGGAGATGCAGGCTAAAATTGAACTTAACACTCCATGGCCGGCCATGAGCATTGCTAGGCTGAACGCTAACTACAATTCTAACAACCAGGAAACCGTAAGCAAGATAAGTTCCGAATGGAATCGCCGGAACTTTGTCAATGTTGAGGGAACGCTCAGGAATCGCGGTTACTCTGTTGCGGAAGGTAAGCTAGCCCTGTCCAGCACAATACGGCCGCTGCAAGCTATCACGATGAACGCAAAATACGATATGGCCACCGAACAGAAGTCTGCAGAGGTCTCGCTCCAGTGGGACCCGCGTCCAGACAGCGTCGTCACACTTAGCGCCACAGCAACACGGAAGCCTCGCGGTGCGGACATCGATTTGTCTCTAACCACTCCGTTCCGGAACTACGAGCGCGTCCAGGTGCAAGGAAACGTGTTCTCCGACCAAACACTTTTCAAGGGGCAGCTGTCTCTCGCTTCCCAATGGGAAAAGTACGAATTGACTGGGAACGTTAAGAACACTGGCCCTGGTTCCACCATCGAAATAGGACTCACCACTCCTATTTCCGGCATGAGGAAACAGAAACTGTACGGCGAATACACTCTGTACTCCAATAAAATAATCTCGAAGCTCAACGCTGAGTGGGAGGGAAAAATTGTTACTGCTGAGTCAGAACTACTGAAAACAGAGAGTGAAGCAAAAGCAAGTCTGATTTTGAACACTCCGTTCAGGATCGCTAGAAACGTACACGTGGTCCTCGGTGGAAGCTCGATCAACGGCGTGAAGTCGTTTTCCGGAGTCGTAGAGGTAGACAAGCAGAAGGTGGAAATGAGTGCAGTGCTAGACCTCGCTCGTCAAACGGTAAAGCTCGAGTTCCGAAGCCCTATTGAGAGCATGAAGTCCATTGAACTCGAAGGAAACATTCAAGAAAACAGGCAAAGCAAAAAGGGCAATCTCTCCTTGCGCTGGTCTCGGGACGGCATCATCGAGCTTAAGACAGAGGCGGCTGCACCCTTGTCCTACGACGTGGTGCTGACGACTCCTTTCAGAGGATACCGCAAGCTTAGTCTGAGCTCTACCGTTGACCTTGCCAGGGAGTCCAAAAGAGCCAACATTGTTCTAGAAAAAGAAGGCAAGAAAATTTCTGTGACAGTATCTGGCATCGGCACGCAACGTGAGTCCAACGTAAACATCGACTTGTCAACACCCTTCAAAGGATTGGAGTTCATAAAAATCATTGGTAACCTCAAGGCAAACAGCATCAATGACATGAAGGGATCGCTAAGCCTAAAGTCTCCCATTAACCTCCTGGAGAATGTCGAATTCGTCACTGAGTACCAGAAACTCGACCATCTCGCGAGGTTCTTGCTGGTCGCGAAAGCTGATTCCTGGAAGTACGAAATGAGTGCCAAAAGAGTTAGTGCAGATGATGTTTCGATGGAGGCTAATCTGTTGACTGAATACAACCCAATCGGTGAAAGAAGCTCTATTTTAAAAATCAACATCAATTCCAAAGGTCTGAAAACTATAAATGGCGATTTCCTGCTATCGCAAAATGGACGCGACCACTCTTTTTCAATAAATCTTAAAAACCGTAGTCCTTACGAAGGATCTATCAGAATTAACTGTCCGAACCTTCCCGGAAACACGGCTGCGATAAGCTACATTGTGAACGCTCCCAGTGCTTACTATGTCGACTTCAAGGCCACTGGCGAGTACGCCATGAAGACACACGTCATTGAGGGAAGCTTTGAGAACAAGAACACCGACATTGAGACTCAGGTAAAACTCACCTGCCCTCTCCTGAAACAGGGCGCGGCTGTTGGGCGTCTTCTCCTGTCATCTCAGAGCCCTAACGACGTCAAGGCTGTGCTCAGCGTAGGATTCGAGCGAGACATGCACTCCATCAGCATTGAAAGCAACTGGGAGCGCAGCAGGGTCAAGGGTAAAATGGATGTTGAGTCGAGCTACGTGCCACGCCGTTTCCTCAAGGCCGAAGGTGTCATTACCATCAACCGGCAGGGAGGCGACCTCCTCTTGTCTGTAGAAAACTCCCAGAACACCCACCGGCTTTCCGGAAATTGGAAACAAATTCCCAGAACCCTAGATGCACAGATGACTGTTGATTCACCTTTGCTAAGCGGACAGACCCTGAAAGGAAGCTTCAACTACAGGAACGACTACCGCAGTGGCCGCATTGAGAGCTCGCTCATCTTCTCTACACAGCGCAAGAGCCTCACATGCTTCGCGGCTCTGTCGGCTCGAGACACGAGCGCAATAGAGGGCAGCGTAAAAATTGAAACACCTTTCGAGTTTCTGCGTTTTGCCCACGTAGACGCTAGTTTCAGTAATGTACAGAATAGGGCTATTGACTGGTCTTTCGCCGTGAAGTCTTCCGCCCCATGGCTACAGGACGCCGGCGTCTCAGGCAAGATGCGAAGGAAAGATGGATCTTTAGAAGCCACCCTCCAGGGACGTCTTCCCATTAGACAACTGTCGAACTTCCAGGCCACTTTTCTGTGTACGCACAACAAAGAGCTTTCCATTTTGACACCTAGAATAACTCTCGTGCTTCCTGGCGGCAGCTGCACAACAGAAGCTGATATCCGCCTCCATCCTCGCGACTATTCAGTTAGTGCAAGCCACGAGTGGGGCCCACGCCACAAGGCTGCTGCCACTCTTGCCGTGAAGAAGCTAATGGGATCGTTCAGCGTGCAGGCGACCATGACTACGCCCTTCAGGAACATGGAGCGCTTTGAGGCAAGCATGGAATGCGGCCGTGAAGGCGATAAACGTACATTCCGCGCCACCTATAAAGACGCCAGAAACCAAATCTACGAGCTGCGGCACGCGAACAGCTACCACGAGCCGCTCAACTTCCTCTTCGAGAATACTCTTGTCACACCCATCTCCGGACTGCGCTCTGCTGGCTTGAGGATTCTGCAACAGAGCAGCCGATCTCGCTTGGTGACGAACCTTGAATGCAACTTCGAGGCAAAGAAGGCAGTTTTTAACCTTGACCATGACAGGAGGGACATGAAGGGCAACCTCATGCTGACCACTAGTGTTCCAAAGCTGCGCGTTCTCAGGGCTACGTATGAACTTAGCCGGTACAAGGTTGCCGGGGATGTTAACGTAAACGACATGAATGTTATAAAGGTCCAAGGGGCAGCTCAGTACGTCAAGAATCTCCGGACTCACAAGTGCAACCTTGCCGCCAACGTACCAGCTCTTGGCGTCGCTATTGAAGGACAGTACATCCCTGTGAGCTCCGGAAAGGAACTGATCGGCAAGTTCCAGTCGGCTAAGCGTAGCATTGAACTGCGGACCCTGTGGCAGAAGCAAGCTTCCAACCTAGTCCACCAGTTATCACTCACGTGGGGCCAAGGACAGAGCGAGAAGTTCTCCTACGCTATGAGCATGGACCGTAGCGTGCGTCGTGACCTATCAAATAGAGAAATTTCTTGCCTTGTTAACTTCCCGTTGAGGTCCTTTGAAGTGCGCGCAAGCCAGAGCCAGAGGAAAAATATCAACAGCATGTCCTGCGAGCTCTTCTGGGACGCAGTTCGCGACCCTAGCAAGCATGTGACTGTCGCGATGGAGCATCAGAACCTTAGCTCTAGATCGGCCTGGGCACACAAGATGTCGGCATCCCTGAAGCACCCCAAGCTCAACAAGGTAAAACGCTTTCGTTTATGCTATGGATAGCTTACATAGTTCAGACAGAAGACGTGGCTGTTTTCTTTAGAAGCTGCTAGCAAATCACAGGCTAAATTTCATCTACTTCTAACCATGTGTCTGAGAAATGAGAAATGTGTATGGGTGTTGAAGACCACATAACATTGCTCTATGCCAGTACGGAAAGGTCTTGAAGAGTAATCAGTTTTTTTAAGCTAAATCTAGAGGCAGAACCTCTGAATACATCAGGTTTAACCTTTCTTAGCAACGACTTGGAGAACACGCATCAGATCCATAGCCTATTTAAAAGCACTAAAAACACATGTCTCTACGCTCAAAGCTTGGATTGCACTTAAAACTACATGTCATCCTTGTTCGATATCACGATGAGCCGAGGGTTCTCTCAAGGTCCTCATAATCGCAGTGGTGCAGTTATGTGTGGACTAACGAAAACCGTGACGTTTGCCGGTTGCTAGGAGACTAATGATTCTGCACATGCCAACGCAAACGCAGGACATCACAATGCGGCTGGAAGGTTCTCTGAGCAGCGACGAGCTGCACGGCAAGACTGAACTTGAGTACTCGACCGACGCCCGCCACAACGTGATGCTGGAGGGTCGCCTCAAGAACCACGGCCGATCGCACGTGAGCGCAGAGCTGACAGCGCGCCAACCCGCCTCCCTGATGGACATTCGAACCGTCGCTGAGCTCAGGAACAGCCGAGACGAGGCCTCTGCCCATGTCACCGTGAACTACATGAATCGAAACCGCGAAATGCGAGTACAGGAGCTAAAGGCCTCAATACTCAAGCTACGCCAGGCCATAGACGTGCTGGTAAGTCGTCGTCATCATCATCAGCCTGACTACGCCCACTGCAGGGCAAAAGCCTCTCCTGTGTATCTCCAATTAACCCTGTTCTTTGCCAGCTGCGCCCACCCTATGCCTGCAAACATCTTAGTCTCATCCGCTCACCTAACTTTCTGCCGCCCCCTTAAGGGCCAGCGGTTATCTTGCCTTCGCATTACATGCCCTGCCCAAGCCTATTTCTTCTTGATTTCGACTAAGATGTCATTAACCCGCGTTTGTTCCCTCCACCATTCTGCCCACTTTCTCTTTCTGGACGTTACACCTATAATTTTTCTTAAGTGGCTGGACGCTACTTACTCAGTGCTACACGTTGTGTGTATTATGTTTTAATGGTGTACTCTCACGGGAGAAGTGTTGTTTTTTAAACCGAGTCCGTGAAAACAATCGCAAAGGTTTGTCGCAAGTATCCGAGGGCCGTTTTTAATGTTAGATTTCAAGCTATGTGGGAACCCCCATCTACCTCCAGTGGCTGGCACTTACATTACGCTAGCTTTCCAATGACATACGAGAGAATACTTTTAGGGCACGGAGCGTGGTTTCTTTGCAAACGCTCACAAAGGAAAGGTGCTCCGCTCAGAGAGCGTCGAAGCGAGAGGCGCACTGCTCCGCAACAAATATCTGCGTGCCTGCTGGCTGACCTTGACAAAACATCCCCCCTACCCCCTGCTTCGGCCCCATCCCGCAAACCACTAACACAGAGACACAGCCTTCCCTCAAAGGGAGTCGTCGCCGATTCCCAACTGTTCCTAGGACCAGCAAAGGCGTCCTTCCGCTGTGGCACAGTGGGCTGGCCCCAGTGTTGTACCACCAACCCACCTTGATGGAAGCGACTAGTGGAATGTTTAACGCAATAGGATTACAGGGTCACAGTCAATGTTTAATGATTCTCTCGGTAGAAATGAAATGATACGTATGCTTCAATCTCCACTTATTCTTGTATTATTTAATATTAAGTCGCGTTTGGTGCACAGATGACTACACATAGCAGTCAGTTACCCTTCGTAAGCATTCCTGCCACGATAGACTTCGACAGATATCAGAACACGTTTGATTCCTGAGGAAATAATTTTATTGGCGTACCATCTTGTCCCTATTTAGACGTTTTATGACTTAGCAATTTTTTCCTATTAAATGTCTGGACCGCACAATCTTTGGTTTAATTTTTTTTTGTCATCTGTTACTGGATGACCGTTTTTCTTTCTTGTCTGGTACTTTTATCGTGAGTTTACACTATCACCAGATGAATTTATTTTTTTAACATTTAGCTTCTTTTTTGTTTTTCTTGTATGGGCATTAATCCCTGTAAAGTTGTGCTGGTCTGGGCTTTCTGCCTCTTTCATTTACGTTTTTTTCTGTCAGGGTTAATAAGAGGGTAAAAGGGCTAACTTCGTTAATAACTGGAGCATAGTGAAGCTTCAGTCGTTGTGTGAAGGCTATAGAGCTGTATTCTTGGGCACAGGCGAGAAAGGCCTTCAATAAATGGCCTTGCCATAGGGTGAGCTAAAATGGATTGTTGTCATTTTCTTGGCGTCTTTTTTTGATAGCTTCAAAGCGGGCGGGATCGCAACCAACTGAAGGGTGAGATGTACGACCGCGGCCACGAGTTCGGAATGTCGCTCCAGCACCAGCTCAA
The DNA here is from genome assembly GCF_052857255.1 of Amblyomma americanum. Taxonomy (NCBI): domain Eukaryota; kingdom Metazoa; phylum Arthropoda; class Arachnida; order Ixodida; family Ixodidae; genus Amblyomma; species Amblyomma americanum. The sequence goes on along the minus strand of NC_135507.1, from coordinate 98,979,119 downwards.
CGAACTTCCGCCAACCAAGACCCACTTGCGTATCAACAAGAGGCACAGCAATATGGAAGTTCTCTTCACTGAATCAGGTGAGCTCCTGAGAATTTCAGTTGAGCGTCCGTTTTAGGGCAACCTTTCTTTGTGGACATGCAGTGTCAACAAGCAGTTTTGATGGAAGCTTTTACAGGCGGGCGGAAATACGCGAGCTTCACCACAACAATGTTCAGAAACCCTCCCTTCGTCGCTGGGGGTCAAACAATTGCCAACGCTAGCTTTCACGCGATCTTTGCTTCCTTATATTCCCCAACCCCCAAATAGCAAATAGAGCTATGATCGCGGCCTAATACACTACATGGCTAGGACCTACTCGACCTCTCCGCACGGGAAGCCTCTTTTTGACTACCCAGCATCGCGATTGGAGATTGAGATTGTTAGGTTGGAAGGGACGCGCTTAAAGGGAAATTGGTGGTAAGAAAAGAGGCTATGCACAGCCATAATAACTGCCTCCTGTGACGAGACCACCGCAACGGGGCTGCGCGTGTTTAGGGAAGAAAGAAGAGAGGTGAGGAAGCGGCACAGGACGGAGAAGAGGGCACGAGACTCCCAATTGGAGAAGGCAAAAACATAGACTTCATGCTTCGATCAGATGCGCAACGAAGTAAGCGACCTGAGTCACGCCGCATGCCACAACACTGTGCGCCCACCAGAAGGTCGGTTAGAGTGCTTTCATTCTGAAAGAAAATAACACCCACGCTCTCCACTCCGGCCGGGGCGGGAGAGAGCGTGAGCCAAATGCAAGTTAACTTCCCGCTCGTGGGATCTAGACTAGTCCTGGCCTATGATCCCATTTTTTTTTTGTCTAGTTCGCTCCAATGTTTGGGTTGAGAGAAAAAGAGAGGATAGTTTCGAGTCATCAATATATTTCTCCTGCTAAATATGCTGAAGCGATAATTTTTAGAAGGAGGATGGGTGACGCATTGTCTGTAAGTCTTTCGCGTTTCTTACCTTCGCTACAAGCTGTTCCGGGTTTCCTTTAAGTTGTGGCATTCTTTTCAGTGCCCATTACCAACAAATATAAGCCCACGAGAGCGTTTCCGCATTAGCCGGGATTGGTTTGGTTTGGTTTATGGGGGTTTAACGTCCCAAAGCGACTCAGGCTATGAGAGACGCCGTATTGAAAGGCCCCGGGAATTTCGACCACCTGGGGTTCTTTAATGTGCACTGACATCGCACAGCCCACGGGCCTCTAGAATTTCGCCTCCATCGAAATTCGACCGCCGCGGCCGGGATCGAACCCGCGTCTTTCGGGCCGGCAGCCGAGCGCCATAGCCACTCAGCCACCGCGGCGGCTCCCGGATTGGAACCACCTCCAAGTTGCCAATGGGTTCCTTGCTTGTGGGGAGGCATTCATCGCAGATTCGAGGAAAGGGGGGGGGGGGGGGGGAGGAGGAACCGGGTCTGTTCACCGGCCTCGCACTAAAGGCGGTGCTGGCGGAGGTGGCTACGGAGTGGCTACGGAGGTGGCTGCGGAGGTGGCGGAGTTGTGGCAATACGGTGCATTTCTACATCCGCTGAGGTATAGTTTATCAATATTGAGGAAGGATTTGAGTTGTGCTCATTGGAGGAGGGTGCGCTTGTGTGCGCAGAGTGGTAGTGTTGCGTGTCCTTTGTTACATACCGTGTCGTCGGAAGTGGCAGCCTAGCTGGAGGGACGCACGGACAGTCACGTGTCATACCATACGGGCGGCCTCCAGACAGTTGACCTTTAAATGTATTCCTTCTCTTCCTCTGTCAATGTTTTGAAGCTGGCGGTACGCGGATTTTTTTGTGCACAACTACTTAAAAAGGTAGCGTAAGAAGGTTCTCGCGCAGCTTCCGCCCTCTCCGTTCGATCACGTCCCATGTTGCGCTCGCGGTAATACAGGACGTACTACGTCCGCCACTATGGACGAGGGTGGCGCTGGTGAACGTTCTCAAGGTTCAGTGACACTACACATAAATACCCCCGAAATGAGAAGACTGGACAGCCACCGCTGTAGCTCAGGTGGTAGAGCACCGGGCGTGAAATTCGGAAGTCGTTGGTTCGGATCCCACTGCTTTCTGTTCTGTCTACTGCTTTCTAATCAATTACATTTCTGGAATAATTAAAGTATTTACACTTTTAATATCCCATGTATTAAGCCCAGAAATTGTAAAGAAGATAAACACTCCCCGATGCTACTTGGTTTCGGTGACTCTTGGCATCCTTCATAATATATATCATAATGAGCAGCTCATTTTCTTCCCTTGTCTGCTCAATGGGCACTAAATAGTTACATAAGGGACATTCCATTTTCATTTCTTTTCCATTAAAGACTTGTAAACATACACTGAACAAAGCTGCTGCACTTCTCATAAAGCGTACTCCATATACATAACCCAAAAGAAAACTGCAGATGAAATCTTCTTTCCCGTCCTTGGCAAATGCATATGACCCTCTAAACTGGAGATATTAAACATGTCAGTTCGAGAAGTAAAATTCTTTTATGTCGCAATTGCCTGTGAAAATTCAATTCAGTTTAGCTATTATTTCATTAACTTCAACATACCTCTTAATGGTTACTGCGCAGTCTCGACTGATGCTTCTTCGTTTGTTTCTTGTTCTGCAGACGCCTCTTCAGCCAGAATTTCGGCCACGGCTTCTGTGGACAAACACGAGATTCGCCTGTCACACACCACGCTTGGACGCAGCGTATCCGACATCCTGATCAAACTGGGTCTTCGAGAAAAACGCTTCTTGTCTTCTGAGATCAGCTGGAGGCCGCAACTCGGCAAAGAGGCTTCGGTGAGCCATGCTTCACACTGCACTGACCGTGGACTAAGGCGTGTTTGAAATATTTGTGTCCTGCGGATCTGCCATGTTGAGAAACCACGATCCCTTCCATTAGCAGCGAAGGGCGCAATACGGAACAACCGTGCTAGTCAAAAAACAGACCACCCGTGGCTTCAAGCAACCGTTTTCTTTTGGCCCTGTGTTTCAAGAAAAGAAAAAAAAGACTGTAGTAGAGTGTAGCCACTCTGACATTATACTGCCAATAATCCAACGTCATGACCCGGACGAAAAATACGACACAGCCGGTCTCAAAATACGACAAAAAATTTATCGTCATGTCGTTACGGCAAATGTCTGAAATATTGCGAAGGTGTCTGTTGACACGACAGGATTGGTTCTGCCGTTACGACAGACAACTGCACAATACGACAAAGTTCTGTTGTCACGACAAGAATTTCTGTTGTCAGGAAGAAAATACTATGTGAACATCTTTTGTGGCCGCAGAAAATTTCGTGTTGGGTGTTTCGATAGGGGCCCTTTTACGTCAACCTCCGAGCCCTTACATACTCGTTTCCAAACGGCAATGAACATTGTCCGATAGCCGGCCTGCTTACACAAAACATGCCCTGAATGTGAGCTCGCGACAGCTGTCAGTATCCTTCTGTTCTCCATAAGGGTTCCTCATTCATCCAGTGGAATTCTTTTCGAACGCATCACGAAGAAACGAAGGCTGTTTGTAAATACAGCTGCTTGCACTGACTGTTCCATACTTGTAAACAGACTTGCGCGTTGTCATTAAAAGTTGGCGAATTTTGTACAGTTAGCTGCCCTATAAAAGAGTATCGTTTATTATGCCCTCTATGCATTACATAGGTATAATACTGTTGTACGCTGTCGCATGTAGCGAGCTTGATTATTTGTGTAACTTACAATTATTCCAGCATTTATTGCTAGCACGCTTTCAGCAGCCGGATTGCAAATGCTACGCAGACCCCTCGTCGCGTGTAGTAAAAAAAATTATTTAATAAAGCATGTAGTGCTTTAACACGTACGGTGAAAAAGACACTTTCACGTGTCTGTGATGTGCGAACTATGCGTAGAGTCCCACCAGACTTTAAAATTCCGCTGTAAGACGTACGGTATCCGCATCTGCTCTACACTCGAGGACAGCTTTCTGTGACTACGTATGCAGTGGGAGCTACGACCGCGCCGCTAATCAAACAGTTTCCGTCTGGCTCGTTCATGCGTGCGATCGGCGCTTGTGGAAGCCGGCGTTAAGGGCTCGTAACTTCCACTGCATATGCACAGAGAGCTGTCCCCGAGTAGCCAAAGGAGCGGTGCTGGAGCCACGTAAAGAAATTTATTGAGAACGAAAAGCTGTGTCGTAGAACTTCTCATTACATGGTGCCCCAAAACTTGAGCACTGACGAGTGCTGCAGACATCTTCCGGTTAAAAAGGAATCCAAAATGGGTTGAGGTTTCATTCAATGCTTTGACAAATCATTTGCTGAAAAACTGGATAAAGCCGTTTGCTGGGTGGAAACGCTTTGAACGATGCATCCTAGCCAAATATTCAAAAGGCCTGAACTCTGCATTTCTGCTGTGCTATGTCCAGGACTACGCCCTCAACAAGTACAGCAGCATGCGAAGCCAGCTCAATGGCATCTGGCAGAGCTTCAGCGCGGAGACAGAGCAAGAGATGCGTGCAAAGAGCTTCATGATGGGTCGGTCGCTGAAACAAGAGATCCGTCCGCTCCTGGAGGACCTGAGCAACGACTGGCGTGCTCTTGATGTTGAATTCACAAGGGCAGTTGCGGCACTGAAGGAGCTGTACCGCCAGGATCAATTCTACGTTAAGACAGTGGCGTCCGCCTGCTCTGGACTCGTCACAGCGGTCGGGTAAGCGGACTTCAATTTGCAATGGCGACAATGCCCGCTACCCGTGTGCGAGTGAACAACAAACATGTCCTTGCATGTGAGACAGCGGGAGCGCATGAACGGTGCGTGCTAGGGTGCTCAGAAGAATCTTGGCTCAGCAGTACAGAAACGATAGGACATTAAGAGGCTTTCAAATTGGGCTAGTTGTAGTTAATTTATCGTGGAGTTCACATATAACCAGGTTATGCAATGATCTTTCGAAATCCGTAGGTATTATTAAAAGAATACCCCACCTAATTCCTCTTTGGCTCAAACAACACTTATACAATGCCTTTTTTATTCAAAGCTCTGCTATGGGATCTTGGTATGGGGAACAACAACAACAACAAGAACTACAACAAGCTAATTCTTTTACAAAAACGTATTCTTCGTATATACAGCAATTACCATGGTCGTTATGCAGATCTTGCAACCGCTCCATTATTCCAGCGTTATTCACTTCTTCGCGCAGACAAAATTTATTATAAGAAGCTTCTGCTTACAGTACACAAACAGAAATTATTCTCTAAAACATTCAATACAGATACATCTCGGCACCTTCTACGGCGAAACATCCGACACAAGCCGAAAACAAGAATAAATTATGGAAAGCAAACATTTTATACCTGTCGACTGAAATATTAAACAAGGTTGAATAACTTTTAGACTTTAGCGCTCCATTGGGGTACTTTCAAAAAAGCGTTAACCGCATTGCTACTAGCCGATGTTATTTCGTTTTCTTGATCAATGTCATTCTGTTCCATTTCTGCTTGTTTGTATACACATACATCCCGTCACAAAATGAATATATACAGTGCAGTTGTGATATGTGTGCATTGTGGCTGTGTAGTGCGTATTAAAAGTGTAATATGTTTGTACTTGTGTAAATTCTGTATTTTTGCCTTTTATATGTATTTCCTTCTTTTATCACTGCTGTCGAAACTGTTTGCTGTAGGGGGCTGGGACCTTTCGTCAGGTCATTGGTACCTTTAGTCCCGGTCTCCACTCTCTATGACGAGGAAATAAAGTTCATTCAATCGATCAATCAATCAACATCGTCACATGCTCATGGTTAACATGCGTTGTTCCAAGTCATTTGAAAAGCGCAATTATGTGCGACCATAGAAACGATAGCCTTCCAAAATGTGAAGTTTGATAGCTTTCCAAAATGTGATGTTTGTCCCAAAAATGCCGACTAAGAAAAACAGCTTCCGAGATTTGAGCAACCGCCTTCATGCTTGATGGGCTTTTTCACAATTCTTGTCGATATGCAGCTTAAAAGCGTATCCGTCCTTAAATTTTCCGCTAAAATAGTATTGCTTTGCGTGCACCAAACAAGCATGTTAGCCCACTTTTACATCGACAGACCTCGCAGAATATATTGACAATAATCAAAAGCGGGCAGTTGCGTTGTGCATCCATAACACGTTGGCTCTTGAAACGTAATAGCGAGAAGTAGGACACAATGGTCTAATCACTGGCTGGTGGTATCACCTCCACAGGAACGTCTTGGCTGACGCCAGCCGCCTGGTCCTTGCCTTGACCGATTACGTGGCCCGGTACTCATCAGTCTGGGTTCAGTACTCGTGCGAGAAGATCGCCGACATCGTCGAATGGTTCGCCCAGTCCAGCCGCCAGACGCTTATCTTCATCGAGCGACTGCTGGTGGTGGCCATCAACCGCGTCTCGCTCGCCCTCGGCGATGCGGCTGAGGTCCTAATGATCAAGCTGGAGGCCCTGTTCAACAGGATTGCCGAAGGAGTGGTCAGCTTCTGCGAGCGCTACGGACCGTCAACCGCTGGGGCCCGCGCGATGCTCAACAGGATCATGGAAATGGTTTCTTGTAAGCCTTCGCAGCAAATTTTCCGTCCCCCATTTTCCTTAAAACAATACAAAACTACGAATAGCTCGCGGCCAGCCAGTGTCAGCGTCCCTAAATCACCCGAGCGTGATCCATCAGGACCTGAAAATTTAATATATATGCATAAAATCACCACCGCCACTCGATCACAAGGTTTATCGAGGGCTCGTCAGTTAAAAGTAAAAGTGTGTTCCGTTGATACCACTGATATAAACCAAAGAAAGGAACCGTCATTCGCGCGTCCGGGTCTTTGACCTGGACATCGGGGTCCCAAAGCGCGGAATGCATGCATAAAACATCTGCTTCTTAAAAATGTGATAAAGGCACCCATAAACCCACGTGGCAGACCGCGGGAGATAACACTTGGATTAGATAACCTGGGGGTAACGTGGAAGAGACCAAACCGCTAGATATACGTTTCTAGACATGATGTCCGTTTTTTTTAACTAAGCGTTATCTGTGTGCCTCTGTAGAACGAGCTAAAGCGCTATTGGAAACGTGGTGAACCAAGAGTCTTGAAGCGCACTCGGACAATAAAACGCTGTGATCTTTGATAAGTAATCATCTGCGCCAAGCGCCCACTTTTTTGGAAAAATCAGTAATGTTGACTTGGAATGTGAGTCGTAACTTTTGTGTCACGAAATGCTATAATGCTTAATTAAGTGAACTACTGTTTGAGAGCAAAGTAAAGGACATTGTCCACCGAGTACGTACTCAGGGAAAATGTAACATGAAGATGCGAAAGAGATTCGTTTAAATTTTATAGGTTCATAACCCGGACGAATTTTGGAAAACATGTAGTGAACTGAATTACATTACTAAGAAATCTGGAAATGACATGCATGCGCTTTAATTAGGAGATGCAAAGAACTTCACCGGTTCGAAGGTTCGGAACGTCGCGAGGCTGCTGGGGACTTATTTAAAAAATTTGCGCACAAATACCAAGAAGGTGCTCAAAAACTGACGCCAGCACTCAATCCAACTGTGATCAGAAGTTTTTTTACGCTGGGTTCACAAGCCTCTTTCTCCGCTGCCGCAGCCTACACCAAGCCGTTGGTTGATCGCCTCCAGAAGAACGCTCTGCTCCAGGGAATGTGGCGGTACGCTGAGCGCATCTTCGCCACCTTGAGCCAGTTCAACATCGAGTCCGTGACCAGAGGCTACCGCTACGCTTACGAGACCGTCAGCAACGCTGTCGGTGACGTGTACGAGAATGTAGTGTACCACCCGCACGTCCAGTACATCAATGACGTCGCCCAGAACGCAATCAGAAAGGTTAGTTCCGGCACTTAAGAGAAACAGCTCCTCTGCGCATTGCACAGAACGTAAGCTCATTTAAGAGGTTTTATGTCTGCTTCATCTCCTCGTCTGCCAGCGCGGCTTTTCTCAGTATCATTTTTTTATGGTTTTATTGGGCGTTTAACGTCCAAAAGCGACTCAGGCTATGAGGGACGCCGTAGTGAAGGGCTCCGGATAATTTCGACCACCTGGGGTTCTTTAACGTACACTGGCAACGCACAGTACATTGGCCCTTGAAATTTCGCCTCCATCGAATTTCGACCACCGCGGCCGGGATTGAGCCCGCGTCTTTCGGGCCAGCAGCCGAGCGCCATAACCACTGAGCCACTACGACGGCCCCCAGTACCACTGCAACCAACAAACTCGTTCAGCAACATACCTTGCGCAGAAGAGAAACGCCGAAAAGAGCGCCCTACCCACTCCATCAAACCCTATCGCGCTGTAGTATAAATGATGGTTTACACTTTTTCTCAGGAGTTTAGAGCCTAGGAAGTCTATCAGTTTAAAGTAGAGAACGACCAATTCTGCAGCATATATAGGCATTAACCCATTAAAGCTATCGCGTCATATCTTTAAATCAAAGCTAAGTGTCAGCTCCATTTCTTAAGTATACGAAAATTGGTTTTTGAGAAAAGAAAATGGCGCAGTAACTATCTCACATCTCGGTGGACACCTCACCCGCGCCTTGGAAATGGCAGAGTATGGAAAAGGAAGGCATACAATCGAAGGTGCATGTGTCGCCTGTTCGAATACCTGTCGCAAGCAATGCTCCACCTAAGATACATGAAGCGAGAAATCGTATGACACCACCCAGAACGCTGTACTCCAAATGATTACGTCAGAATTTTGGTACGAATGTTGTCGGGAAAACTGACACCACATGGAGGTCTGCCAGTGGCGAGTGCATATAGACGAACGACATGTATAGGATTGCACGAAGTCGCCGTGCTCGGCTTGCTGTGTGCGTTAGAAGGCCGCTTTATGGCGTCACCATATTTTTTGCCATCTTTGGGATTTTCCGTACCATCTGCGAGCACAAGCACACACGCCGCCGGCTTTTCTCGTAATGGGACAAGTACTGCTTTCACATTAAAGAATTCTTTCGCACCCATACACAAGATATGACTTGAAGGAATGCTAATTAAAAATATTTAATATACAGTAATAACGGAGCAATTACTCAGTGGCATCCACCCAAGCGCAGCCATATGGGTACAAAGCAAAGCTTTCCTTTGCAGCCGCATGGCTACGGTTGGGTGGATAAAAATCACCAATTACTCCCTTATTACAAAACTACTCCGCCTTGAGGAATTTCCCTAAGACATTGGCTCAACACCATCCGCACATCGAGTGGGAAGGGTGTTAGTCCAATTCTAAACAGAACGCACTCTTCAGCCCGGCTTCTCAAACTCGCACATGCAACTCGCGTAGCGGTATATAATGCTGTCCGAAGAAAGCACGCGAGTCCAGTCTAGCTCAGTTCATAGCTTATTTGTCCCGTAGGGTAAGGTAAAGTAGTCCTGACATTCAACAAATTGCACTCTTTAGTACTGCGTAGCGTTCTCGGCGCTCAGGAAAAAGCTTCTGCTATTATTCACTTTCACCATCTGCATACTCCAAACCGAAAAAAAAATGGGGGGGGGGGGGGGTGCATTCATTACGCGAGTAAATGCGGTAATCTGTCGATGCAATCCAACGTTGGTTTGTCCTCGCCGTTCCTTTAGCGTTTGCAAACATGAAACTGGAATTTTTTGACACTTTTCTTGTCCCTTTCTTTTTCTATTCGTCCGCGATACAGGTCCGCGACGTGAGCGACAGCTTAGGCCTGCACGACCTCGCCGCTGCAACGATCGACATGGCAGCGAAGCAAATTCAAGACAGCATCGTGGAAGGGTTCACCGACGCCGTGCGCGAGTACTCCAACCTACGGTCGGGCCTGCGCTACGAGTTCGCGCCGCACCGCGGTGTGATCAGCGCCGAGGTTCGGCTGCCTTCGCAGAAGGATAGCCTCGCCCAGGCGTTCGACGTCACCAGCTACCCCGAGTTCGACCGCCTGATGGCCGTCCGAGACAGCTACATTGACGTGGGCGCCAACTCGATGTGGGACGCCTACTACCAGTACAGCCGCCTCGCAGACACGAGCAACTGGCTGCCGCCATTCAAAGGTGAGAACAGCTTCCGCGGCCAAACTTAGCGAGAATGGACACGGCATCCACTGTCGCGTGGATCCCGCGTAAGGAACGCAATAGTCTTCAAATTTGCTACAACCGTCGACGTTGTAGCGGATTCTTGGCAGTCTATTCTGCCCCATGAGAACGTGACGACGCTGTCAAGGCTACAGCCAGCCTATGCTTATCAGATTTTAATTACCTGAACCACTATTTCGTTGAAAATCGTTTGTCATTCGTTACGACTATCGGCTTTTATATTAATGGGGACATGACGACCTACCCCTCCACCCCCTTTTTCTTGTGCGGACGGCTTATGAGCATCCAGCTGATAACTCGGTGACGCCTGGTGCGACCTCTACTATATCTATGTTAAGGCCATTATCATCATCATCAGCCTGACTACGCCCACTGAAGGGCAAAGGTCTCTCCCATATCTCTCCAATTAGCCCCATCATTTGCCAGCTGCGGCAACCGTATCCCCACAAACTTCATAATCTCATCCGGCCACCAAACTTTCTGCCGCCCCTGCTACGCTTGCCTTCTCGTGGAATCCACTCCGTTACCCTTAAGGACCAGCGGTTATCTCGCCTTCGCATTACACGCCCTGCCCAAGCTTACTTCTTCCTCTTGATTTCGACTAAGATGTCATTAAGCCGCGTTCGTTCCCTCACCCACTCTGCCCGCTTCCGGTCCCTTAACGTTACACCTATCGTTTTTCTTTCCATAGCCCGCTGCGTTGTCCTTAACTCAAGCTGAACCCTTTTCGTTAGCCTCCACGTTTCTGACCCGTATGTGAGTACCGGTAAGACACTGAGGAGGTGGACGGGGATACTGATACTGAGGAGGCGACACGTGTGCTATTCGAAATATGCATTTCATTTTAACAAAACAGGTCTTGCTTTCACTGCCAGCTTTCCTATGGCGCACTGGACAAGACTTTTGCTTCCGTCAAGTTTGTAGCTATACCCTATCCGCTTGCCTCGACGTTTGTAATTTTCTATACTTTAGACGTTCTGCTCGCGTGTTTTGACCGCCATTGTTCGTTCTTGCTTAAGGAAAACATTTCCCATTACGATGGTATGCGGACAGTCTAATCACGTGCATATATTAACAGCGTGTAACGTATAAATGTTATGTTCGCCTTCTGTATTCGGCATTCAGCACAGATTTCTTTCCCGCTGTCTCGCAGCCCGCGCCCTGATGGCTGGCTCTCAACACTACCGCACCTTCGACGGCTTGCACTTCGAATTCGCTGGCGAATGCAGCTACCTGCTCGCCAAGGACTTCCTCAACGACAACTTCGCCGTGGTGATCAACTACGCTCGCGACGGACAGCGCGTCACCAAGAAGTCTATAACCGTTCACAGCGACGGCACGCGCTTCGACATCAGCACCGACTACAAGGTCACCAAGGCCGGAAGCAAGATCGAACTGCCGACTCAGGTTGGCGGCACCACCATCCGCCGCGAGGGACACGTCATCGTGGTGGAGAACACCAGTGGATTGAAGATCAGCTGCAACCTCGCCTACGACCAGTGCGTGACGGAGGTAACGGGAGACTACTTTGGCAAGACCGGAGGCCTCCTGGGAACGTACGACTACGAGGACCAACTCGACCTGATGACGCCCGACAGGAAGGTCGCAGGCGACGCAAGCGCTTTTGCCAGTGAATGGGAACTGGGCCAGGGACGCTGCAGAAGCCAGAGGAACCTGGCTGAGCCGGCAGTCGCCCACCCCAGCGCGACTTCGCTCTGCTCCAAGTACTTCGAGAAGGAGGAGTCTCCGCTGCGCAGCTGCTTCAAGATGGTCGACCCGAAGCCGTTCATGCAGATGTGCCTGCACGACATGAGGTCGGCTAGCTACGATGAGATGGAAGAAAAGATTTGCGTCACTGCTGCAGCTTACAGGGAGGAGTGTCGCGAGTTCGGAGTTCCCTTGGACATGCCCAGGACATGCGGCGAGTATAAGCTCTACATTGATTTTTCGAAACAAAACATGAACAGTCTGCGCCATTTAAAAACGAAGAAACAAGCCTTACTCTCTTACCCAACAACCAATACTCTATTTTCATATGTCTAATTAGAGGTGACGTAAGGAATAACCGAAATTTTAGCTACTTGTCAGCGTTTGCGCAGTGGTGCGCCATAGTTAATGAGGCGGAAGGCTTATACTCACTCTTCAAGCTAAAAATTGTATGTTGTGAACTGAAACTGAATTAAAATGAATTTTGTTCTCATGCAATTTCCTCCTACACTTTGCCAAAATTTGTTCCCCATACTTAGAAAACGATGCAGTTACAGTATGTTTTTTTTTTCAATGCAAGCGTCTCCATGTTCGCGTAATTTCGCCGTAAAACTTCGTAGCTTGCGTCGAGGACGTAGTAAAAAAAAAATAAACGGGAGGAATACTCCCGTGAATTCACAGTCTAAACTTTCTCTCTTTTTTTTACGTTCAACATTGCAGTGCGTTGCGAAAGGCCCGACGGCTCGGAGATGCTGGCCGGAGACATTGCTACAGTCACGGACCAGGACTCGCCCGCTACCACAGCTGACGTAATCTTCGTGGTGGAGCGTAAGATCTGCAACAAGAACGTCATCCCCAACCTCATCCGCATCGCTCAGAGCATCGAAGAGCGTTACGCCGCCCGCGGCTTCGCGGACACCCGCTACGCCGTAGTGGGCTTCGGAGGAGACGGTGTTGCCGAGCAGCCTCACGTGGTGACCGCCGACGGGCAGATATTCAGCAGCATTCGAGCCCTGGTCTCGGCCTTCGGCAGCCTGAGCATCGGAAACGGAGAGAGCAACCCGTTCGCGGCCCTCGTTTACGCCGGGCAGCTGCCGGTCAGGATGGCTTCGATGCAAACCATGATCTTGGTGAAGTGCACAACGTGCAAGCCTGACGACGACAACGTGAGTGGGTCCTTGAGCATGTACCAGATATGTTCGCGGCAGATAAGTTCTACACAATTAGCTGTATCATTAGCCGTCTTGGAAATTATAACTGTTTGCACATTCAGCAACGCGGACACAGTCTGCCTCATGCGCTGGGTTAGTTCGCTGTAAGCGTGAGCGTGTCCTGCCACCTGCAACGCTCCGTCGCTTAGATCCCCGTCTCCTTGCATACAGAAGCCAGGATTCTGGGTCCTTGGACTAAACCTTCATCGCAGAGGACAGCTGTGAAGGCGCTTCTCAAGTTCTTGAAAAACTCAAGATTGAGCTCAACGCTGTAAACTTTCAGTGTGCCCAGTGTACCCTGTCAGTGACGAACTACGGACACACTAAAAGATCTTTTGTAAAACAGCGCGAACAACGTCGGACAAGAACAAGAAGGACACGGGACGAGCGGTCGTCCCGTGTCCTTCTTGTTCTTGTCCGACGTTGTTCGCGCTGTTTTACAAAAGATGCATATATACCAACTCGCCCAACTGAACGTTCTGCTTACGAAAAAGTCACCTACCTTGCCCTCTCCCCTTTTTATCTCTCCCTTCGTCCTCCTTCCCACGTGTAGGGTAGCATACTTGGCGTCACCTTGTTAAACCTCCCTGCTTTTCTGTTGATAAATCTCTCTCTCTAAACTCAACGTTGACCATTTTTTGGCAAAAAAAGGGATTTCTTCGCTGATAAGGAGAGCTATCAGTGTGAAATCGGCTCGCACTCCGGCTTGCGGAGAAAGTCACTAGTTTTCTTTTAACGATGTACCTCTCTCGCCTTCCAAGCTAGGTTATCCAAGCTTAAAATTCTTCTACTGAATATTTTATCACCTGTGTGTTCATTCTTCTTACAAAATATTGTATACATTCAAAGCGCGCTGAAAGTTGGTAAACGCGCATCAAGCACAGTGACCACAGAAAGTAAAATTCACCCTGAGGAGCTCGGTTTCTGGTGGTGGAATCCGCAAAGCCGTCTTAAAAATTATACGCAGTTTTCAGGCTTGACACGGAATGTTTCAATCTGTCTGCCTTTCGCAATACATGTGTACGAAAGATATCAAAAGTGTTTGAAACTAAGGCTTGTGTGCCTGCTAAATACTTCGGTTTTGAATACCAAAACGAGCTTCTCACCTGTCTATCCTTGTCTGCAGTCGATGTACGCCGACATCTACCGCATGCTGATTGACCGTGGCATCCATCTACACATCTTGGACGATGACGACTTCAACGTGCGCACCGCCTCCAAGCCATCGAAGAGCAAGCGCATCTTCGGCGTCGACCGCAGGCTGGCCTTCACCGTCAAGGACTTCAAGGAGCTGCAGGGTGACGCCGAGGTGCACTCTCAGATCAGGCTGCCCAAGGACTTCTGCGTCCCGCTGGCCCTGGAGAGCAACGGCACGCTGTTCAGCTCGATGAAGATGTTCGAGAAGCGCGCCGTCAACAAGAAGTTCGTGGACGTGATGGCCAGGCGGGTGGCCCTCTCCGGCGCTCCGGAATGCCAGATCTGCGAGTGCGTCGGCCTCGACGACGGCGTCGGCCAGTCGGTCTGCTCCCGCTGTGTGTCGCCCACGCTGGGACCAGTGCGGTCGGTACGTGTCTCGACACTTGCTGTCAGAAGTGACGACAGGGTATCCCGGAACCATTTCGCTCAACGGCGTAAGAGATGCTTTAGTAGGACGTCCTTACGGCTAGTTGGGTCAGTTTAGAGGTGTCGTGGTCGTTACTGTTGTTGTTGCCTTAGTGACATGGCACATACCCAGGATGGGGAATTGGCCAGGGTTCAGTGAATAGGGTTTCTTTACCTCCTGTCCTCGTGTGTTTGTCTCCAGGCCGACTACGGCCACTGCAAAGCAATTCCTCAATAAGAGACGTAGGGCGTTCAAAATTGTTCCGTTTCGTACGCTGCAAAGGCGAGAGAGAGAGAGAGAGGGATAGGAATACGCAGAAGATAGGAGTGTGTGAAGCGGCAGTGCTACTGGAGGCCCTGCAAAGAGGTGACAGTTTTTAGAGGCGAGGGGGTAGGAGCTAAATGCGAGCGTCGGAGGTAACAAGATTCTCCCAGCTGACACGCTATGTAAATTTTAGTTTCCAAATTATCAAATGCAGCCCAATTCCCGCCGTCTTGACACGGTAAAATGGAGATTACTATGAACAGTAGGATTCCAAGGCACGACAGGCGGCACACAAGCACTGGTGGTGGCTGGAGATCACAGCGACAGGACATCTCATTTCACGTCTCAAGGTATTGGGTCGCGCGCCTAAAGAATAGATACCTCCATGGGTTTTAACGAGCCTAAACGAGTCCAGAGAAGGACAGGAACAGTCTTAGGGTATGAAACCTCAGCGTGCACTAAAACGGTACAAATATCAGCGTCAGAAAGCCGCACCAAGCAATAGAAGCGGGAGTTGGCTTCCAACGCTTCGTTGATACCAGCATGAAAGTAGTTCGTACGAACTTGCGCATTAAAGCCAAAAATATAAGGCAGACCAGTAGTTAGGCTCTGAGAAATTCCTTCGCCATTGGCACGCAACGATGAAATCTCACTGGGAAAACAACCCTGTCTGTTTGGTTATTCTTACAACATGAGCTCACCATACTCTATGAAGATATGACGATAACAGTTCCTGATTTTCCTTTCTTGCAGCCCGACTTCTCGCCAGCGATGTACGAAGATACGGCGGAGCGAAAAACGTACAAGAGGCCCAAGACCAAAGCGCTACGAACCCGGAAGCAGCAATGATCGCATTTTAAAATCGACCAATTAGGCGAAGTGTAACCTTCATACGAACGTAAAAAAAATAAGTCGCATTTGTCGGAATGAAAATCCGAGAAATCTTTAGCTCCTAAAGGCTGGATTCATGTTGTTTACACTCCTTTGCGTTTATTATCTTGTGTTGCATTTCCTATCGAAGCTTCTTACAATACTGAATTCAGCCTTATTTTGTCACTCTGCCGCGGTGTTTACTTTTATTACCACCGATCCTATCACGAAGTGTTCAATGCAATAAAGTGTTGAAAAACTGCACGATGAGGTAAGAGTACATCTTGTGTATAGCCATACAGTGTCAAGCAGCCTCGTGAACCCGTGCCCTATCCTGACAATTAGCGCGTCTCCTGTCATTAGCTGCAATTTGGCAAAGGTGGTGGTTGGTGACTATGCCTCGTTCATCATTTCACTGTTTTTTTTTTCTCAAACAGCGTTCACTGATTGCATACTAGTGCGTATTAACTCTTCGTCATTTTTTTTTGTTACTCCCATAAGAGTCATCGTTTAGACAGTCCTGCGTCATTGCTATGCGTAGATTTCGTGGTTAAACATCTAGTACATAGGCTATAGCGGTGCTATAAGTGTGCGCTGACGCCTGCACAGCGGCGTAGACAGCCAGCGCCGCGGGAACTTCCGTGTGACAACGCGGGGACAGCGGATAGCCGCAATGACGTCGTGAAGCGTGGCAGCAGCACCGAGGCAGAAGAGGAAAGTGGACGCGGAAGGACCGACGTTGGTCGTGTGTAGTGTGTAGGTTTGCTCTTTAAAAGAATAGAGAAGCAATAAAGTTGTATTTATGACATGTCTTCTCTGGCGACCTTAATTTCATTTTTTTTCTTCCTCAAGACTGACGCAAGACGCTTCTGCGAACAGAAATGCAGATTCATCTTGCCGCCGCGTGCAAGCTGAATGAGGCAGATTATATTTTATAAGATTATCTCCGAGCACACTAATTCCCCCGACAGCACTATTGTCTGGAGTAACTTGTGGGAAAAAGCAGGGTCACTAAAGTTGCTATTTTGAAATAAAAGCCAAATGGTAAACGATAGCAAAATGCTGGATGACAGCCAAGTCTTTTTAGAAGTCTTATGGGGGAGAGAATTCTCATGCGAGGTCTGTTGTCGCTGATTTGTGGCGTTCTTCGCGAAACCGATAACTAAATAGCCCCGTTGCCACCATGGGCATCGTACAGATAATTGCATGATGATTTTGTAGCTGCTTCGACTGCCCAAGCTACAAAGCCCCTTGAATGCCTTTCCAACCAGCTCGTGGAGGCGAGCTTGGTTCGGTTATGGGGGGACACTATACGGCTATACTAACGACCAGCATGGTAGATCACAGGCAAGCGAAGGCACGCAGTCGAGCCTGTAGACCTCTGCAACTTGTGTCGGCTATTCGCCTTATTTAAAAAATAACAAAGCTGGACACCAGGTAACGCCAGTTGAGCAAAGACATCTCCAGAAATTCCCAGGTAACCGAATCGATCAACCGACACTTGCGAAGGCACGCTGACACAGTCGAGAACACATTAGGCTACAGTTTATATCCCCAGAAAGAAGTACTGTGTAGAAATGAAATTGGAACTTCTTTACAATGTCATTTCTATACACGTGCAGCGACGAATTTATGCGCAAATGCGGAATCTCCTGACTTAATCAAAAATGGCCAGGTGTGAACTAAAAGCGCATTAACGCATTAAAATCAGCTCTGCGTTGCAGTGCCGGTTACCTGTTGCACATTCGCTGTCGAGGTCTATTCGAGTAAATGAGGCCTACTAGATAATAGTGTTTCGTTAACACTTGTATAATGGCATTGTTGGGGGATTACGGTTATTTTAATTTCTTTCCTTTGTAACACACACTGAGACCGTTTATTTTCCAGAGTTAACTTGATAACAGTCATTGTTTATGAGACGGCGCAACTTTCTTCAAAGCATTGTTGAGTTTAATTTCGTCATATACGCTTTGATTTCTTGATGACGCACGCCGTCACCGACGAAAACTCGGATTTTAATGTTAACTTTGTTTGAAATACCGATCATGAATAGTAAGAAAAACGAGTAGAGCCGCATCCCTAGACAAACCCGTACAGAGTGGAACAAAATCAGATGAAAAACGGCCGCCAAGCTGCGGAAACTGTCGTCAATCAGGTAAATAATTGTTTATACAACATACTACCTGGCTATCTTCGATGGTTAAGCTTGAAAAGAAATTTCGCATGGAGGACACGATCAAATTCTTTCGATAAATCGAGGAAAATCATGTAAGTCTTTGACTGGTTATCAAGCAGTCAAAAATTCCTTCAAAGTGCCTTCAAGGGACCAACAGGATTCTTTACTGTCCATCAGCACTTCTTGTCTGCAATTCTACATGCACATGCATGAATCTGAAGGTCTTGAAGGAATCTGCATTGGCTGCTCTGTTTGTAATGGCATGAGTCTGAAGGTACTGAAGGCATCTCCATTGGAGCCTGTTTGTGTTGGCGCGAGTCTGATGGTGCTGAAGGCATCTCCATTAGCAGCCCTCTTTGCACCGGCGCGACTCTGACGGTCCTTCAGAAACCTGCATGCAGCTTCTCTGTCTGCGGGCGGCGTTCTGAAAGTTCTGTATGCATGGGGCTTCGTCTGCATGGCTGCCATCTCTTCGGCGGAAAATTATACTGGCCATCAAGCTTACTTAATTGCACGTGTGAATCAGTTAGCACAAATCTTCTTGTATGACCAGCATAACTGCTCACAAGTGGCGATTTATGTGGCCATAAAGCAGCTTACGAAATTAGTGGGGGTTATGCACGCACGCAGGACGTACTACGTACAGGCAAACAGACGCGTGCTTCCGATACAAAGCATGAAAATCCTTCAGCTCACCAAAGCCATAGCTTGCCCAAGGTCATACAGATGACACAGAAAGATCGCCTTTGAAACGTCAGCACAATTACGGAGTAGCAAAAGATCAATACGCGCTTAAAACGACAAGGACAGAAAGAAACCGACGCACAGCGGTTTTTTCACACCGCACGAAAGAGGCAAGCTGCAATCCGGACTTTTCGACAACAATGACGTGTTCCCGAGCCCTCATAGTGATCTTTGACTGTGCACATATGTGGACCACACACAATTGAGCTTAGAAACCAATCCGCATGCAGCTGCATAACTCAATGATGTCCACAGAAGGTTTATTCGAGCGCAAACGAAGGAATGGCTTGAAGAAGGGATCGCACGACTGCCAAAATCGCCGTATGTATCATCCGTTACTGTAGCTGAGTAACCGCATCCCGAGTCCCCACTGAAAGGAACTATCATTTAATAAATTCAAAAACTGCGAAACACGCATACCCGATGCCGAAGCGGATGCAGCTATGCACAAAATTTCCGAATCACGGTATTTATCGAAGACTGGGCTCAAAAAGGCTTTTCTGGCCGTACGTGAGGGAGACCGAAAGAAGGGAGTGCTTGTGACAGAGGATGGTCACTATGAAAAAAAATATGCTTTTTGGACTGCACCCTCAACCATGCTGAGCGTAATGGACGAAGGTCTACAGCCGCTGATCAACAAAGGCCAGGTCATCGTTTGCGTGGATGACATCTGCCTCTTCACGAACGACGTTGAGAAGCACATCCGAAGCGTGAACGATGTTCTAAAGACGTTCAGGGACCTCGACCTACGAGTGGACTTCAGAATGTGCACTTTCCCATGCAGCCGACTCTGCCAGCTTTTTGGGATACGTCATTTCAAGAGACGGATCTGCTATAGATTCAGGGCGGACAGGTGCCATAATGGACTTTGGGAAACCACATTCGAAAACGAAAGTGCGATTATTCCTAGGGCTGAAGTCTCACTATGGGAAATACATCAAAGATTACGCGAAGATCGCTCGGCCACTGACCAAATTTACGAAGAAGGGTCCACTGTTGAAATGGACCGCTGAATTCCAGACAGCCATGGACACGCTGACAGAGGCACCGATATTAGCCAAATTCGACCAGGCACTCCCAACGGAAGTAGACGTCACTTCCTCTTACACTGCGTTTGGCGCTCTCCTTTCATAAGAACACAGGGACGAAATACGCGTCATGGAATACTCAAGTAAAAAGGTGCCCGACTCTGACAGGCGCAAGCACTCGACAGATTTGGATGCGATCGCGATGGCTGTGACTAACAAGGTCATCCCTACGTCCGAGATCTACAGCACTTCGAAGCATGCGCACACAACTTGGCTGTGGCGCAAGACATGTCCAAAAAGGACCCGCAAAGGCGATTCGCCCGTATCGTGCTAGCCCTCATGCCGTACAACTTCACGATCCGCCACCCATCGGACAAGTCAAATGTCATGGCTTACGCAAAAAGCGTACAGGCGCTAAAAGACGGAGACAACACACACACAAGACAGGACTGGCGCCAGTCCTGTCTTGTGTGTGTGTTGTCTCCGTCTTTTAGCGCCAGTACGCTTTTTGCGTAAGCCATGGCATGCTACAACCAACTAGCTCAAGTGAAAGTCAAATGTCGTCAAGGATGAGCTATCATGAGTCCCAGAAGGCATGCCAAACGTCCTCGTCCTCAAGGCCGAAGACAATCGACTTGGCAACGCGCCAGGAAAGGACCCCATATTTGCTCCGGTCATAGATTGACCAAGCACGAAAAAACGGAGCGAAAGCAACACGGTACAGGATTGTGAAAGACAGGCTCGTGCACGTGACTACTGACAGATAACGAGAAAGACAGCGCATCGCGGTAGCCAAAAGCCTAAAGCATTCTGTTCTCACGTCATACCACGACTGTGACGGGCACGGCAATGCTTTTAGGACGCTCATAAAAATCCAGCAACACTACTTCGGGCAGAACATGAGTCCCGATGTGGAGGACTACGTACGCGGATGTCAAACGTGCCAATGGTACAACGCGAGGGCAGGCGTAAAATCTGGTTCGTTAAACACGTATGCCAACACACCCGCCAACCGATATTATTGCCATGGGCCATGGTGCGTCAATCCTCACCGAGCACACCAGCAAGTATTTCAGAGCGGTAACTGACGTCACCAGTCACCACGAGCTTCATCATCCCATTTTCTGTACCAGACAAGTCAACAGAACACGCGCTGCGTTTCCTTGACGAGGATATTCAGTTCACTATCGGAACGCCAAAAACAGTGGTGACCGACAACGACCGAGTGTTCCCCTCTAGATCTGTAACGCACTACTTCGCCGAGAAGAGCGTCCACCCTAGGTTGACCGTACGCTATGCGCCCGAGATGGACGGTTTGGTCGAGTGCGCACATGTGGAAATCCTATCGGCACTTAGGAAGAACCTCAACGGGAAGCTGGACAACTGGAGCGAAACAACGTTCCAGGTGAATAACGAGCCGCACGTTGGTTTGCGCACTTCGCCATTCGAAAAGCTGTGCAATTACGTACGTCGCCGATCCATCGACAATGAGCTATCAGCACCAGCACGCCCAAGCAGAAGCTGAATGTGAAGAAGCACGCACTCCGCTCACCGACTACTTGCATGACATCAGATGCAAGTACGACGCCATACACAGTCCACCATCCTTCGACGTGGCAGATGAAGTTTAGTATCACCAAGGTTCAAGACCAACAAAACTGGGACCGATGTACGAAGGACGCTGCTCATACACGGTCACACTATGGATTGGTCGGTCGGTCGGTTGTGTGATTGGACGGACGGACGGACGGGCGGACGGACTCTGGGCTGTCTATCCTTCGAGCGATGTCCAGCCCATATTCTCCTGTACTGTCTTGTGCCTGGTTTTGCCGTGGGCACCTAGTGCTAACTTTCCAATAGCTATACTATTTATTTCCAGTCTCCACTGAACTTCTGCCTTTAGGCCCGAAACAGCGTGCCCAAAAGTAAACCCTGACACCATTATTCCCTTCCAAATACCTCTCAGTACTTCACACTTGTTGTACCCTCATAATTCCCTGTTTCATTATCGCGGCATCTTTTTGCGCTTTCGCCATAATAGACTGTTCGTGCTTTTCCATGTATAGCTGTCCTTCGTTTATCCTACCCCTATATATTTGCACTCTGCCCCTCTGGGTATTTTATGGCCTTGTATTGTAAGCATCTGATCAGTTTAACAGTTGAAAATCATCAGACCTGACCTAATTGTGCTAAAAGTGCAGCCTAGAGCGTCTCCTTCGTCTCCACAAGAATTAACCGGAGTGTAAATATCCTGGCTAACAGTATAATGTCGTCCGCATACATTAAACCGGGAAGCCCCTGCTCTACGACTTTTCTGACCAATCTGTACGACAGATTATAACCTAAATTACATTCTTATAGAGCCTTCTTTCCATATTTGCCATATAAAACATGAACCCTACCTTAATCCTTTGCGTACGTCGACAGCTGTCGTACTTCCTATCCCCTCCCATGTAATTTCAAATTTATTATCTCGCTATATTTCGTCATTATCTCCATTATCTCATGACTGATGCCTTCATTTTTCAGTATGTTCCACAGGAGTTCCCTGTTCACGTTGTCGTATCCACCGCTTATGTCTAGGAAGGCTAAATACAAAGGTCTGTTTTCCGCCCTAGCTACTTCTATGCATTAGGTAAGCACGAACAGGCTATCAACTAAGCGCCTACCACTTTTGAAGCCGCTCTAAGCTCTCCGAGTACCTTATATATATATTTATTTCTACCCATGACTGCATCTTTAATTTCACCGCCTGCATTGCTACCCTGTATATAACAGATAACCAAATGATAAGGCAGCTGTGTTTCATAAAGGGTACTCGACAATAGACTATATCCGCACTATCAACTTGTGATAGAAAAATGCGCAGAGGATAACCAACACCTATATATTGCCTTAACTGATTACGAGAAACAATTCGACTCGGTCGAAACTTCAGCAGTTATGCAGGCATTGCGGAGTCAGGGTGTAGAAGAGCTTTATGTAAAAATACTAGATAATGTCTATAACAGCTGCCCGTCGTTGTTCGATGGCCTCCTTAATTCCCTTATTCCACTAGCTCCGTGGCTTCCTCATCCCTTTTTAGGGGTTTGCCACTTTTACTTGTTTCATTTTCGTACTGCTCAGCACTTCTGATTATAACCCCCCTTTTCCATGGGGCGATTCTCTATTCATTCCTCAACGCCTGCTGCTATTAGCGCTGTTTGTTCGTTGTTTAATTTTTCGCGCCCTTCGTGCTTTCTGCATTTCTCTTTTGTTCAGGGCTCCCATCTGCAGACTAAGATGTGTATGATCACTTCTCACACTGTACTCCCCCTCCTCATCTATTTTTATTTTTGCGAGTTAGCTGTAGGTCCCCTGCGACATTAGGCAATAGTCAATGGTCGTCTTGCTTGATCCGGAATTCCCTTGTGATTTGTCCCTCACATTTAGTTTGTCTATTTACAATAAGTAGGTTGCGCTGCTCACAGAGGTCTAGCATAAACTTTCCGTTACAATCTGTGTATCCATTAGCATCCATCCAGATCCTCGGTATGGTCATTCATGTCCTCCAAAATAAGAATATCGGCACCGTCCACAGACTGTTTTATATCGTCATTGAGACACTTAGCTAGATCCTCGTTTTCTTGCCTGCATTTGCCGCCTGTGCCTTAATAAACTACCCTTAGTCATGTCCTTTTACCAGCAATTGTTCCTGATACCCAGACATGTTCTTTCCAAATCGTGTGTCGGCAGCTTTGAAAAATGAACAAACGTCAAAGAGCTTACTCTCCGCGATCAGCAGGCACCGGGTCTGCCGTAGCAACACATCAGCTCCAGGAGGAGGAAGGAGAACGAGCCTCCGCGCGCTGGGATTGGCGCACACGCATCCGGGGCTTGCTGGAGGCAAGCAGCATGGCCTCCGACTAGCCGCAAGGCTAGCCAGGGGCGCAGCAAGGTCTGCAGGCCAGCGGTGGATGTCCTCAAGTGGCCGCCGCGTCGAAGAATCCACGCAGCAGCACGTGAGGACCGCAGGAAACTGCTGCAGGGCAGCAGCGCGGCGGTGGACGCTGAAAAACGCCGTTTCCGGCGGCGCGTATGGTTGTGCATGCGCAAGTGCGCGTAGAAGTGACATCGAGCAGCTGGCGCCACGAGGTCCGGTGGTCGTTCCAGTAAGCTGAATGCGAGACTGAGAGGGCCACTGGAAGTTGCAGCCGGGCAGCAACATGGCGGTATCGCTAGTGACTACCGTGATAAGCGGAGCGAAGATGCCCCATGCACACCAGTGTGCGCGGGGTGGACGAAGAGCAGCAGGAGGGCCGCTCTCGCTCCAGGGTACAGCACAGCAAGCGCTAAGGTGGTGGGCGAGCCACCGCTGTCGGTATCCGCTGTGCCGGCTGCATTAGAAATAAGGGCCCGTCGCTGCTGCAGCTAAGGACAACGGCCCGAAGTTCCTGCAGGCCTACGGTAGACGACTACGCGGCCACCTAGGCGGCCGACGGCTTGGGAGGCCTACTTGAAGTATACGGGCGCGAGGGGGCCGGGCAGCGCGGGATACGCACAAGGTTCCTCGAACTCGTCCGCATGGTAAACAGCACGATGGACCGGGTGCGGCGAGGGCTTAAGCACGGCGGTGGTGTCCAGAAGCACGAACACTTCGCGGGAGGAGCAGCCAGAGACATCCGCTCTCCTCGGAGGTCCAGACGGAAATTATGAGGAATACTTTCGTTGCAGAGCTGGTCCAGTGAGTCATCGATGCGGACACGGTTGCCGTCTTTCCGCCCCCCGCCCCTGAGCCCCACAGGGCTCAGTGCTTACTCCGCTTTTATTTCTGCTCTTCATCAATGACAGCACATAAGATTGATAATGTTAATATTCGCCTATTCGCAGACGACTGCGTGATTTCTAATGAAATAAACTAAATAATGCCCAAATAACTCTGAACAACACCCTAAACCATGTCGCACAATGGTGTCTAAACTGGCAGGTGGTCATCAACATAGCCAAAACGCATTCCATGACACAATTACCAGAAAAAAGGCGCCTTTCAGTTTTGAATATCGCCTCAAAAGCGCCCACTACGGAAAGTTCAGGAGTATAGATATCCGGCGCATCAGTCACGTCTGATCTTAGCTGGTCATCGCATGTCCGAAATGTCGCTACAAAGCTACAAACTATTCTTTCTGAAACAAGCACTGCGTTGTGCTACTCCCATCACAAAGCAACTCTCATATGTCACCCTTATTCGTCCTATTCTTCAATATGCCTGTATAGCTTGGTTCCCGTACGTTAAAAATGATGTCGCCGTCTTAGAAAGCGTGCAGCACAAGGCTGTCAGATTTATATGTAACAGATACCGCCGCTGAGCTATACTTCATCGCGCATACCTCCTTACGCTCTCTAATCGACGTACAACAAAATGCCTTCAACACCGATCCCTCAGCCTTTATCAGAGTAAACTGTTCCACACACACCCGTTATAAACACGCTCTCGCACTTCAGGAATTTTCATGCAACACCACCACCTGTTTTTATTGCTTCTTTCCACTCGCAGTTCACGAGTGTAACGAACTTCATCCAGAAATCACACAAGAGAGCTCACCAGAAATGTGCACCCAGGTTGTGGAAGAATCCCTATTTCTGTCTAACGCACAGTAAATCTGCCTACGGATATGTCTCATTGTACTTTCTTTTTTAGTTTCAGTGAGTTTATAGTTGCAGCTCAGGGTTTTGTATCGCTTCTATATTCTTTGTATCCGTCCTTGGCTTCGACTTGCAGTGATTTGAGCCGCCGATTGTGCCCCCTTGTGTCTTCTGATATTCGTTTACTTGCTCGTTAAGTTTAAACACAGTGTGCCATTTTCTTTCCTTTTGTACCCACCCCTGTTACAATCCCTCTAGGGATTAACAGTATCTTGAAATAATTTTCTTTTTTAAAACGTGCCGGTGTTCACCGCAGGTCGTGAGCAGCACTTCAGTTTGGTCATTGCGGAAATGTGCGAAGCCCCAATTGCGATGCCGATTCCTGGCTGTATAAGCAAATTTGTGTTCCCCTCGATGAGAGCTTCCACGTTTTTGGCATCCTTGGCACCTACGGTGGCCATGTCGCTTGATCGAGGTGTAACGCTCAATTCTTCATCCGGGACACTCAGGGCGACATGCTGTTCCATGGTCGTTATAGAATGGGTGGCTTCGGCCGCCGGAAACGTAATCAGCTTAGAGCGCAGGTCGATAATCGACTGATGCTCATTTAGAAATTTTGTGCCCAATATGACCCCGCGGGAACATTGCTGTAGCACTGCGATGGATGGGTATGCCCCTTGACAGACTCGTGCTGTGCATCGTCCCAATAGCGTAATGACTTGGCCTCTTGCGGTGGGAATTTGTGGGCCGTCCCAGACGGACGCAATTTCCCTCAGCTGCGTGGCGAATGTTCCATTCATCACCGAACATTCGGCTCCTGCGTCGACTAGAGCGGTAACGGTACGGCCGTCGATAGCCACTTCAAGGTCGGATGTCCTGGCTCTTGCGATGCACGTCGTCCTGGGCCACGAAGGAAGACTATACAGGAGTGGAAACTCCGCTGTCTGCAGCGACCAGAAAAGTACAACATGAACTGGTGGGCGAGTTGGTCCGACATGGTCCTTGTAAACCAGCGCAACGGCTCGAAGCCAAACAGAAAGGGACAAAACACGGCGCTGAACTAACAACAGAATAGTTTTATTCAGGGCACCATGCAGTGGTTAAATACACGCTGGTATCGCAGAATAACGGAAAAACAGAGAAAAACAAGAAAAATAAAAAATATCGTTTCACAGCCTAATCATTGTGATTGTGCGAAAGCTCTGCCGAAGCACGTAATCTATGACATTATGTATCCGTGTTCTTTTTCCGAGATAGCAACAGAAGGGGTGTTTATGCATTGCGTACCTATCCTCATGATTTATGATGCCTCAATTATCTCCCTGGTGAGCTGGTCATTGCTTTTTGCTATAATTTTACTGCTCTTGAACATTGGGCGGCATGAGCAATCACGACAGTGAATCCCGATATGGCGGACGGCATTCTTCACATTATTGTTGCGCTCCTTAATTCTTTCATTTAAACACCGACCAGTTTGGCCAACGTACGACCGACCACAAGACAGAGGAATTGAATATACCAAGTTGTCTTGGCACTGAACATATTTCTTCTCATGCTTCTTCGGGCACACAGGAACATCGCGACGTGTTTTGTTTGGCCGATTTACACGCGCACACAAGGTCCTCTTTTTTACAGGGCCTGAAAACACATCTACTCCAGCTCGTTTTCCTATTCTTTTCAAATTGTGCGATAAAACATGAATGTAAGGAATTACGGATGCGTTTTTTCCTCGGCTGACTTGGTTGGCAGTAGCGCCAAGTTTCAACTTCTTCAGCATTCCCTCCGCCACCGAAGTTAACATGTGAAGCGGGTTTCCTGCAGCAACAAGCCTTTCAACCTGGCATGAAAACTGTGCGTGGTCTTATGCCTACAAGATTTTTTCATGGCATTGCCGAAACAAGATGAGGCAATGCTTCGTTTCACTAGCTTAGAGTGTGAAGAGCAGTACGGAAGTAGAGGTTTCCTGCTTCTAGGTTCAAAGGCCCAGCATACATGAACATCATTAAAAAACAGAGTCAAGGCTAAAAAATTTTATGGGGTCATTAACAGGCACTTAATGAGTTATTTCCAGAGGCGACAGAACGTCTGCAAAGACAGAACAAAGTTTAGTCACCTCTGCAGGAAGATTTTCCGGTTCACATCCAAGTAAAATAAGGTAATCATCTACAAAGCGGAACACTTTTTTAACATTTGATCCCTTGAGCCGAATATCGAGTGCTTTGTTATTCATAGCTAAATACAAATCGGTGAGCGATGGCGTAATACACGCTCCTATGCATATTCCTTTCTTTTGAATGAAAACACGCCCATCCCATTCTGCATAGGTAAACTCTAGGTAGGTTTGTGTCAGTTCTAAAAAGTTTCCTGCAGGAATGCCAGAAACATTCTGAAACGCAATGGCACCATAATCGTCTATGACTTCACTAATGCACGGTAACATTTTGTCATGAGGAATCGAGTAATACAGGTCTTTGATGTCAATTGAAAAAGCGCGCACCTGCTTGCTGCTACGGTTATTTTTTAGAAATTCGATTACATCGTCTGATTTTTTCACCTGATAATGATCGTCAGAGGTTAGGAGAGTTAGGAACTTTTGTAAAAACCTACCCAGGCACTGTTGTCACGCGCCGTTTTCTGAAATAATCACCCGTAAAAGTACGTCTGCTTTATGAGTTTTTGCTGTGAAAAACATGTCCAAGCTCAATTTTTGACATTTCTCTATTGAGGACACCAACTGCTCTAAATTGAGCCTCTTACACAACTGTTTTGCCTTCCTTTTTGCTTTTACGAGGAAGCTGCTTGTTCTCTCTTTGAATAAAGTGCTAATTGCTACGTCTGATTTCTGTTTAAAGCTATCTTTTGAAAGTACTGCAAAGCCCCTCTCTTTGTCAGCGGTTAGCAAAACCAGATTGTTGTCACGCATGTATCGAACAGTCTTAGCAATCGGGAGGTTTTTCCCACGAGGGATCGAACGCAGCACAACATCCACTCCGTCGGAAACACATCTGCCGGCCTGCGGTTCCTCAGCTCGTCGCGCAACCCGCCTTACCATGGCAAGTAGTTCAGGAGGTTGCATTCTTGGCTCAACGGCGCACTTCGGGCCAAGACGTAGGACTCGTTGAATATCCTATGGAATATGCGCACCTTCGACGTTGTGAATCTGGTTGAGCGTCCCTGCTTGCTTCTTTGGAACGCACCCTCGAAGTAGTGGAAGAAGTTGCTGCCACCAAAACTGCCATCCTCGTGGGAAAAACCTCCCGATTGGTAAGACTGTTCGATACATGCGTGACAACAATCTGGTTTTGCTAACCGCTGACAAAGAGAGGGGCTTTGCAGTACTTTCAAAAGATAGCTTTAAACAGAAATCAGACGTAGCAATTAGCACTTTATTCAAAGAAAGAACAAGCAGCTTCCTCGTAAAAGCAAAAAGGAAGGCAAAACAGTTGTGTAAGAGGCTCAATTTAGAGCAGTTGGTGTCCTCAATAGAAAAATGTCAAAAATTGAGCTTGGACATGTTTTTCACAGCAAAAACTCATAAAGCAGACGTACCTTTACGGGTGATTATTTCAGAAAGCGGCGCGTGGCAACAGCGCCTGGGTAGGTTTTTACAAAAGTGCCTAACTCTCCTAACCTTTGACGATCCTTATCAGGTGAAAAAAATCAAGACGATGTAATCGAATTTCTAAAAAATAACCGTAGCAGCAAGCAGGTGCGCGCTTTTTCAATTGACATCAAAGACCTGTGTTACTCGATTCCTCATGACAAAATGTTACCATGCATTAGTGAAGTCATAGACGATTATGGTGCCATTGAGTTTCAGAATGCTTCTGGCATTCCTGTAGGAACCTTCTTAGAACTGACACAAACCTACCTAGAGTCTACCTATGCAGAATGGGATGGGCGTGTTTTCATTCAAAAGAAAGGAATATGCATAGGAGCGTGTATTACGCCATCGCTCACCGATTTGTATTTAGCTATGAATAACAGAGCACTCGATATTCGGCTCAAGGGATCAAATGTTAAAAAAGTGATCCGCTTTGTAGATGATTACCTTATTTTACTTGGATGTGAACCGGAAAATCTTCCTGCAGAGGTGACTAAACTTTGTTCTGTCTTTTCAGACGTTCTGCCGCCTCTGGAAATAACTCATGAAGTGCCTGTTAATGACCCCATAAATTTTTTTAGACTTGATTGTTTTTTAATGATGTTCATGTATGCTGGGCCTTTGAACCTAGAAGCAGGAAACCTCTACTTCCATACTGCTCTTCACACTCTAAGCTAGTGAAACGAAGCATTGCCACATCTTGTTTCGGCAATGCCATGAAAAAATCTTGTAGGCATAAGACCACGCACAGTTTTTCATGACAGGTTGAAAGGCTTGTTGCTGCAGGATACCCGCTTCACATGTTACCTTCGGTGGCGGAGGGAATGCTGAAGAAGTTGAAACTTGGCGCTACTGCCAACCAAGTCAGCCGAGGAAAAAACGCATCCGTAATTCCTTACATTCATGTTTTATCGCACAATTTGAAAAGAATAGGAAAACGAGCTGGAGTAGATGTGTTTTCAGGCCCTGTAAAAAAGAGGACCTTGTGTGCGCGTGTAAATCGGCCAAACAAAACACGTCGCGATGTTCCTGTGTGCCCGAAGAAGCATGAGAAGAAATATGTTCAGTGCCAAGACAACTTGGTATATTCAATTCCTCTGTCTTGTGGTCGGTCGTACGTTGGCCAAACTGGTCGGTGTTTAAATGAAAGAATTAAGGAGCGCAACAATAATGTGAAGAATGCCGTCCGCCATATCGGGATTCACTGTCGTGATTGCTCATGCCGCCCAATGTTCAAGAGCAGTAAAATTATAGCAAAAAGCAATGACCAGCTCACCAGGGAGATAATTGAGGCATCATAAATCATGAGGATAGGTACGCAATGCATAAACACCCCTTCTGTTGCTATCTCGGAAAAAGAACACGGATACATAATGTCATAGATTACGTGCTTCGGCAGAGCTTTCGCACAATCACAATGATTAGGCTGTGAAACGATATTTTTTATTTTTCTTGTTTTTCTCTGTTTTTCCGTTATTCTGCGATACCAGCGTGTATTTAACCACTGCATGGTGCCCTGAATAAAACTATTCTGTTGTTAGTTCAGCGCCGTGTTTTGTCCCTTTCTGTTTGGCTTCGAGCCGTTGCGCTGGTTTACAAGGACCAGAAAAGGTCACAAGCCCGCGGCGCCACTATCATGCTGGCGGCCTGGAAACTACTGAAATACAACGTCACGGCGTGCCCGCTGTAGCAAACACCCGTGTCGTCTGCTTGTTGTCTGCTTTGAGCGCGCGCCGGAACCGCCTGCCCGGCGCTGCATTTTTTTTTTTTTTCGCTACTGCGTCTACGAGGTGCCGCCACTGCATGCGACCCCGTCGGCGCATTTATCTGGTCGCCAGCGCTCGCTCGCGCCGACGGGAGTTTCACCTCCTATATAGTCTTGCTCCGTGTCCTGGGCGTAGGGTCACGGCTTCGTCAGATATGTGCATCAGGGGTAGGGCGTGACCTCGGGGCTTTCGGGTGGCGGCGTCATTCTGAAGTCCGGTCGCGTCGTGGTCGGCGTCGGCGTAGAGGGTGCGGCGTCTTCATGCGCCGTGGTCGGTGCACTATCTTCGTCGTTTCGCTGGTGAGCAACCTCACTTCCAAACGCTGCTTTCTTTAGGCCGGGATTCCGCGTAGCTGCGGCCGAGCGACGCAAAACGTGGTGTGGACGGTGACGGCGAGCGGGACAGACGGCTCGACGGTATTCCTCTCGGCGCAGATACTCGTCGATCTCCCGTAGTCGTTGGCCGGGGTGAGGTCATGCGGCATCAATTGAAAAGCCAAATAGGCCCGTTCTTCTG
This sequence comes from Amblyomma americanum, assembly GCF_052857255.1. Taxonomy (NCBI): domain Eukaryota; kingdom Metazoa; phylum Arthropoda; class Arachnida; order Ixodida; family Ixodidae; genus Amblyomma; species Amblyomma americanum. The sequence continues at coordinate 98,947,924 of NC_135507.1, read as the reverse complement.
TACAGGGCAGTGCCGAAGAATGTGGCCGGGTTCGCCGCAATGAAAGCCGAGCGGAAGACGCAGAGGGCTGGCGTCACGACTTGTAGGGGGTGTTCGGTACATGGACGGCTACCCATGGCACCTCCACCAGATGTCACGCAGTGCTGATGGCAGTCCAGGCAGTGAGGAAGACAGCGAAAGAAGGCTTCAAAAAAAAAAAAACTTTATTGGGCTGGCCTGCGCCCAGAATGGACTGAATGACTCGGCGGCGGCGAAAGCAAAAAGCGTACGTGTTTGGTGGTAGTCGAACAGACTGGAGGCCGTTCTCAGCCGCGCTCAATTTAAACCTGACAATGAACTTCCGCGATCCTGCGAGCAAACTACAATAATACTAATAATAATACTAATAATAATAATAATAATAATAATTGGCTTTGGGGGGAAAGGAAATGGCGCAGTATCTGTCTCATATATCGTTGGACACCTGAACCGCGCCTTAAGGGAAGGGATAAAGGAGGGAGTGAAAGAAGAAAGGAAGAAGAGGTGCCGTAGTGGAGGGCTCCGGAATAATTTCGACCACCTGGGGATCTTTAACGTGCACTGACATCGCACAGCACACGGGCGCCTAGCGTTTTTCCTCCATAAAAACGCAGCCGCCGCGGTCGGGTTCGAACCCGGGAACTCCGGATCAGTAATCGAGCGCCATAACCACTGAGCCACCGCGGCGGGGCGCAAACTACAAAAGTCTGAAACACCGTAGAATCGGCTCCGCCTGGGTGCGATCAGTCGAGATAAATGTGGTCGCGTCTTGCATGACAAACAGAGCGATAAAGCCGCGTGCGGGCAGCTCTGAAGAATGAACATGATGATAATGGTCGTGATTTTTTATGGCGCAAGAGCATCCGAGGCTAAAGAGCGCCATGGCACAAGGTATTTTACTTCTTCGCAACGTGGGGTCAAAGACCTATTTCCCAAGCAATTCACCTTAACCCTTTGTGGGTTCACCTATAATTTCCGTAACATAGAGAAAAAAAACTACACATTTTTCGGGTCTAGGCATCTTCAGAAATGATATGGAAGAAATTTCAGAACAATAGCAGCAATAGTTTAATGAAAAAAAGTGGGACGCATGTGTCCCATTGGCACATGTTGTCCTTTTGAAAAAGTGGGACAACACTGTCCCATTGACTCACGCGAGCACCAAGCTGTGGTTAGTTCTGTCATTGTTGGTGGAAGGGGCCGAAGCAGGTTGCACACAGGGGTACATTACACACACCACACACAAACTTCGTGCGCGTTTCACTCCCGGAGGTGGAACACCACCTACATCTACGCCTGTTTGGCACTTTCCGTGGGTTGTGACCAGTACCTGCAAACCTTACTTCGTCTGCAATTCCGACCATTTTTTGGCCGCTCTTAGTGCCACCTTTGTTCTTGCGGAACGGCCCAACAGACCTGTAGTGTCGGAATGTTTGCCCGTTGATCAGCTGCCGTCCCAGAACGAGCCGAAACCACATGTAGCTCATGTCGCTGTTGCCACTATGCTGAATGAAGCTGTTTACAACTGATGAGTCAAAAAGAAAATAAAATATGCGATACCACGACTTTTTCGATCGCCTGTCAGCCGCATAGGAGTTTCTTTTCTGGTCGAACTTGTCTACGGCTCCCATCCAACGGTTGTAGTCAGCGACCGCTTTGGGGCAGACCACACCCACTGATGAACCATTAGAAAGTTTTCTCTGGACTTCTTCAGTTTCGTTCGGGTCGTGAAAATTAGATAGGACATGAACGTTCTTTGAATCATGCCATTGGTATGCTGAGACATTGCCTTTGCTGCGCCACAGGTACTCTCCCTTCTGAAGCTTGTTGTTTTTCTTTAGATCGTCAGGAAGGTCCTTCCTGTTGACACGGACGGTACCCGCGGCCAAGATACCCTTCTGGGCAAGCGTTTGCATGAGCGGTGTAGACGTGAAATAGTTATCGAAGTAGAGCTGTGTGCCAGGCTCTACGCTTTCAGAAAGGGAAAGAACGACATACTCGCCTAAGCTTTGGCCTGCGGGCCGCTGCTCATTTTTTCCCTCGTATACCTGGAACTGGAGCAGGTAACCAGTCTGTGCGTCTGCCCTGCACCACACTTTGTACCCACGTTTGATCGGTTTCAAAGGAAGGTACTGCTTCATGCTTGACCTTCCTTTGAAAGCGATCATGCTTTCATCAATTGATTGATGACAGGAAGGAGTGTATTCTTCTTGAAACTTTTGGTTCAGCTTTGTAATAAGAGGGCGCACCTTGGCCAGACGGTCATATCCCTCTTCTCCTCTCTTTTTTTCTTTCGTTGTGTCATTCACACGAAGCGAGTTCATAATTTGCTGAAATCGTTTGAAGGACATCAGCTTTGAAATTTCTTCAAAATGAAAGAGAGGGTCACGGCTCCAATACTGATACAGGTGGTGCCTTGGGCACACGCTCATCAACAGCAGTACACCAAAATACGCTCGTAACTCTTCCTTTGTCAAAATTTGCCACTTCCTTGGGTACTTCTTTGCACCGAAGAGGTTGGTCTGCTCAACTATGAATTCAATCATCTCATCATCAAAATAGAGCGTGAATGCATCAACTGCGCGTGCTGGCGCCTTTTGCGAGGTTTGAGAATCCCATGTCTTTGGGCTTTGAACTGTACTTAGCGGTTCATTTGTAGTCCATGCACTGCCGACCTCCTCCTCTTCTGGCGCACTCTCTCCACCTTGATCCAGCAGGAGCGCATTCCGTTTCCTCCTGAAACCTTTTTTTGAAGGAGTAGACCGCCGTTGGCGCTTGCTCTTTGATGGACCAGCTTCGATTTCGTCGTCTTCAAAGCTCAAATCCGACGGCGCTAGCTCAGGGACAAAGTCGTCCTCGCTGCTTTGGGCCTCGTCTTCACTAGTCTCAGACTCGTCAGGCAAACTGAAGTAGAGCGCCAGCGCTTCATCCCGCGTAAGCGAGCCCCCTGCGAATTCGTAAACGAAACGAAACTTAGAATTATCAACATCGACAGCTTACTTTGTTAGTCGTAGCATACTTTCAGCATACTGTGAGCAAAAATTATGCCCCCTGGAGCGCACCCTTCACGTTCTCTTAGTGTTTTCGATCGCGTCAATCCGGCTCTGGCGCTCATAGAGACCTCTTTTTCGGGCACTCTGCGATTCTGACTACCTAATAAATCGTTTAGGGCATGCACCAAGTATTTCCCTTGAAGGACAGAAAAGGAAAAACTTACCATTCATCTCGAAATCTTTTTGGGCGCGAACAAGCGGGAGCAATTTTTACCGGCACGAATCTTCACAAAGGAAAAAGTTCAGCTGTCAATGCTGGTGGTGCCATCTACAGGAAATCCTAAAACTTAGTCGCACAAGCGTTGTCAAAGACTCGAGATAGATGGCGCGACAAGACTGTTGCCCAGAAATTCACCCGCTGCCGCGTACGGAGGTTTTTCGTGAGAGTAAAAAGCGGGACCCATGTATCCCGTTATCCCATAAAGGGTTAAACAAGCCGAGCACCAGGTCAGAGGAAAGCTTGTTCCCATATTGCATCATCGGTGGGTACCCGGCGGCACTGGGGGTCGAACTCCCCACCTCCTGCATGTGAGGCGGGTGCTCAAACCACTCGGCGACGTACCGCTGAGGAAAAATAAACACTAAAAAGCATTGCGTCAATATGTTGTAAATTACTTGCACGTTTTTTCCTGTAATGTTCGCCGTCATCATGACTCTAATAACTTTTGTAGCGAGAGCTACACTGGGCTACCAGTCGAACATTTCGCGGCGCATGGGAGAATCCAGGTGTGCGCATGCGCAGTTACCATGGCAACCGGAGAGGAGCAAGGTGCGGCTTGCGCTTCGCCGTCGCCGCGCGCCCGCTCTATCGTTGGAGCCGAGCGTGACGTCACGCCGATAAGCAGTTTTGCGCATGTGCCGATACCATATTAACCAGACAGACCCCACAGCTGCGCCGTGTTCTTCGTCGCCGCCTCGCCGCGAGCCGCTCTATCACCCGAACCGCGCGTCGCATGCGCAGCATTGCGTATAAAAGGCGGAGATGTAATGGGCGTCTGTATCGCAACGTTTGGAATGCATGCAGAGAGTCCAGTCGCTGCTAAACGGCGGTATAGACAAGAGAATAACTCTTCCGAACCTGAGGTAGTTAACGCTCAATGCAACACTCGTCTGAACAGGCTCATTGCATTTTCTGCGTTTACGCTTGCGATCCTTTCCAACAGTCCGTGCGTAGCGCATGTATAGTCTGAACGCGGCATTAGAAGGCGAAGAGCAGCGCAGACGCCCGAACAGAGAGAGGAACGCCTTGCCAAACGGAGACGCCAGACTGCCGAGCATAATAGACGGCGCACAGCCGCCGAGATGGAGCCTATGGAAGGCGTCAGTCAACGGGAACCAACAGAAGAGGAACTGAAGGCCCGTCGTGTGACTGATCACACCATTCGAGTTTCCGAAAAAAAGCTCAGCCAGAAAAACGCACCTCTCGCTACATATATCCCAGCATATATAGCCGAGCTAAGCCACTGCCAATTTTTTTTCTTTCCTACTCAGCACGGCTTCAGAAAGGGTTATTTGTGATACAAAACTGCACGAGCTAATAACTTATCAGAATTTTAATATGGATACAGGCACGCGCCCTCTCCAATCTAAGCGGCCACACACAATCTATGTGTTGTTAGCAGCGCCGTTCTCACTGCAGCAGGATCTTCGTCGCTCGCCACTGATCGGGTTCTCGAGCGACGGCCAGCCTCACGAGCATGAGAGCGACGAGCGTCCTTTGCAGTTAGTTTTGTCGGCTTTAAGCTCGGCGGCAAAGCTCTGGTGGTCCGGACTTCCTGTTTCATTTACACATTTTTTATCTTTCTCTTGTGAGGACCAATAAAACGGTAATATATAATTATAATTGGTTTTGGGGGAAAGGAATGGCGCAGTATGTCTGTCTCATATATCGTTGGACACCTGAACCACGCCGTAAGGGAAGGGATAAGGGAGGGAGTGAAAGAAGAAAGGAAGAGAGAGGTGCCGTAGTGGAGGGCTCCGGAATAATTTCGACCACCTGGGGATCTTTAACGTGCACTGATATCGCACAGCACACGGGCGCCTTAGCGTTTTTCCTCCATAAAAACGCAGCAAAAGGGCAGCTGCTGCGCCATCCACGCGTGCTGATATTTCGGTTCATTTTTTCGTTGGCCACCCGCAGAGATTTTCGGCTGAGCTCCCTCACACCGAACACTTCGTTTTCGAGCTGCAGCCACTTGGCGGAGGGTCATAGAACTGATTAGACCAGCTCGCGTGGCCGATTGCCTTCGTAGCTCCAATAGCAAGCAGCGGGCAGCATTGCTGCGTTTTTTTTTCTCTCTCTGTCCGCGACAGTGTCCCTCCATTTTCTCCCCTTAGTTATTTCCTTTTCTCCCAATACCAGCCCTCCATTCGTTATCTCATCTTTCTCTCCTGGCCACTCTGAGAGCTGACCTTGGACGGGCTTCATCCACGTGACGGCTCGAGGTAGGCTCCATATAACGGCTCACGCCGTAAAAAGTTGTGCCCAGAATAACTGTTTAGAAATGGTCACCTATATTAATGAGATTCGTACTGATGGAACATGACTGTGCTTCTGTCACACTCTGTTCATGTATGAAAGCAACTCAAATTCAGCTAAGAATAAAATAAAATGAAATACAGCCTGTAAGTGTGCTTGAGTTACTGGCACTCAAAACATGGGCTGTAATTACATCCTCTTTAACTTACTAATAAACCTGTTACAAGTTACTAAAGGAAATTTTACTAGTTAAAAGAAAGGTGTTGATCCTTTTAATGTAGTTTCCATGCACTGTGACGTGTTTCTTCATGTCAAATGTTTAAAGGAGCAATTGCGGGCTAAACAAGCATGTTAATGCAAAAAGGAATTCAATCACATAAATCACATACATTAACAACCCATATGAAGGAAAAAAATTCCACTCAAGCTGGCCAACTAAAAGGAGACATTTTTGCAAAAACATTCAACAGCCATTTTTGCAGACAGCGTCGAACCAGGTTGAGTTAGTTGCAAACAACCTCAGCATTTCAATTTCCATGGGATGAAGCTTTCCAGGAATCACCAAGCTGTGGAGGGGACTTCCCAGGTCAGAGGTTGACATCTCCTTCAGAGAAGAGCATTTGATGCACTGTGTTTCCATGCCCACCCGAGCCAAGCCAATGCAGGGACTGTCATCACTGTAGGCTGCAACGAGGAATGGACAGGGCATATGTTACTGTAAGACCCACCAAAAGAGTTGCTTGTACTAATAATTAAGTCCCCTAACTTTTATTCTGGAAGAGAGGCGTGAACCAGGACAACCCCAAAAAGAAGGAAGACGATGCCGCAAGTGTTCTTTCATGACTTATTTTATTAACAAATGTACTTTTGAAACATGCAATAAACAACTAACAAAGAACTAGAACCGCAAGACCAAAACCAAAAAAAAGCTAAGACCTAAGAGGGCCATAAACGAGAAAAAGCAGCAAATTACGGAAGTGAGGAGGCAAGGTAGTCAACTTTTTGTACAAGGAAATCAAGGGTTGACTGATGCAATCAGCTTCTCCACTATATTTCAAAAGCCTCAATTATTTTGAGTGTGCGCTTATCCCTGTGTCAAGCCAAAATGGTCACCTTATGGAAAATGGGCTGACACAATTTACATTTTGGCTATGTGATGGCAGATGCGGAAGCCTTGGATCTTTGTCGAATCCAAAGCATTCACATAATCTATTTATCACATGTTTTCGTCACTGGTTGGTCCTTTTAATGCATCATAGGCTTTACTGCATTCGATGGCATTGTGCACATCCAAAGCATTGTGTCAGTGTTTATTTCTCCATTCTCATGTATTTGAAGGAAGTTCTCTTCCGGTGCCAGCTATTCACCTGCCGATGGCAACAGTACCCAAGTCCCCACAGCCAGCAAATCGCTATCTGCTGGCAAAATGTTTGCTTCAAATAAGTAAACTAAAATGGCACTGCTTAAAAAGCTTTCCTTGTTTGGTTAGTTGCTTATACACCACATGACACTGCCTATTTACTAATTTTGCAATTATTCTGGTAGGGAAAAATTTTTCTAGATGCTTCTTTTCAATGTTAACATGACGTGAAGGTGACGCAGGAACCTCAATGTTTTCAACTGCCCATGATGCTGCAAACATGAGAGACATGGAGCAGAGAAGAAAAAGCAGCCAACCAGTCCCAGAAGCTAAGGTTATGCTTACTTGATTACATTAAAGGTGTGGGGGGCACAAACCACAAAGACGCTCAGCACCAGCTGGTGTCACTCCCCACATTGCGTAGATTACAAGTAAGCATTCTTTTGTGTGATGGATTTGGTTATTTACAAAAGCTACCGGGAAAAAAAATTGCATTTCTACATTGACTGGAGAATTGATCTTGTCCAATAGATCATTGATTGATGAACCTGTGCTGCCCAGATAAAAGCGAACCGGACAGCTAGCTATAGCACCATCCCCACTGCATCTAGAAGCTTGTGAATAGGCAATTTTGCTAGTCTAATACCTCCCACTGCTGTTAAACCAAATCCATCACGTAGGAGCTTAGTTTGCCAAGCAAAGGACAAAAAGAGAAAAGTCGATGGGAGTGTGAAAATGCAAATGCAATGTGGCACTTCACACGCCTCCATGTTTCAAGATTTCCCACACAATTAACTGCTATTAGATGATCAAGATTTCCACATGTTTTGTAAGCAAAATGAAATCAACATGGTTCTGCTGTGTGTTTCACAAAGCAAGCAACTGATTCTTTGCTCTGATTCAGGTAGCCCTCTGCCCTCAATATGATGGCACGAAACACACATGAAAGGGCAGCACTGAATGGCTTACTCTTCAAAGATTAAAAAAAGACGCAAATGAAATCCTCGTTTTTTGGCTCCGCCTTGAGCCCCAATACGAGTTCTTTTGTAAAGTACAGAAACCAAATTTTAAAATTCTGCTTGTTAGTGATAATGATGCACAGGGGCTTAGAAATTACTGAAGGGGAGAGAATGTGCCCGGTGTGCTTTCAATAAAAGATTATAGAACTGCTTTTTCCCCTACAGTTTCTGTTTCACATGTTGCGACGTCAAATCACAGTTCACAAGAAACGTGCGCTCACAAAACTGACACTTTTGCTGATCCACAGTCTGCTTGAGTGCCCATGACCTACTATCCTTTGATGTTGCAGCTTGCGCAAATTGATACCGAAACTCTGGGCGAAAAACAGTGCTGTTGTAAAGCATTTAGAGAGCACACTGGGTCATATCTTCTCCCGTTCTGGCATTAGTGAAATCCTGCCCAGTGTTATCCCCAAAAAAATAAAAACCTGAAAATTTGGTGCTTACGCTACTTTAATGGCTTCACTAGATGCTGTCACAGGTGCTGAGGGAGCTGCTACAACTCTATGGCTGGTGTAAGATTGGGGTTTATTGAAAGGACTTGGCAGCAGCAGTGGCAGGTACAGACTCCAACTGATCACAGTTTTTCTGTGAACTTTCTATGCAAGCGCGCTCAGCCTCTTCAGCTCAGCCAGGCTGGGAGACTAAAGCGGTGCCACGTATTTTGATAACATCGCTAGCACTACCACGTGTTTTGATAACATCGCTAGCACTACACTTGCCATCACCTACACGAGTGCTGCTGTGATGCCAACTGATCACTGATAGTACTGGCTGAACCACTGACAGCAAGGCGATAAAAGCACCAGACATCCAACCTGATGATCACTTGGCAGCAGCGGCGGCAGCAGACTTCAACTGCTCACAATTTTCCTGTGAACTTTCCGTGCACATTGGAGCCAGTTCTGAGCCTTGCAGCTGCTGCTTGTTGTTGCTGCTGCTGCCACAGTGTTTCCTCTATTCAGCAATGCCTAAAGAATTTGTTGCACTTATGGAAGACTTAAAATGGCAGGTTCGGTCTGAGCTGAAGGATTTCAGGCAAACGCTAAACGGGGAGTTAAGGAAAGAAATGAGAGAAATAAAGGCGAGCTTGAAGTACATAAGCAATGAGTATGAAGAAATACGAGCTGAAAACACAGCCTTGAAGGAAGCCAACGAGAAGCTCGAAACACGTTGCAGTGACCTTGAGCACCAGGTGAAAGCCCATTAAAATTGAACTGCAAGCATGGAACAGTATTCCCGAATCAAAGCGCATGCTGAGAGTGAAATCGAAAGGGTTATCATAGAGGCTCTGCTGATTGCCAAAGCTGGCGACCAGTGTGTCAGCACTCCTTCTATTTTACTCTCTGACAAAGGAGTGTGGTTCTTCTAGAACACTGTTAATTTTGACACAGCTTTTGCGTTCATGTATTGAATTTGCCTTTCCGTTATTCCTTTACTCTTTTTGGTTAAAACTGCCTCGTGTTCGTTGTTATGATTGTGCAGTTCTGACTTAGCTTACGCTCCGTTGTTATTCTTGTTAGAAATGTTTTGTTCATTTTATCTTCTACCTTTGGCTTTATGATATGTTTTTGTTCCTGTTAAATTTTACTTCTGACTTTACATTGCGTTTTTGACACTGCTTTGGCTCGGGCTTTTAATTTTTCCGCTTTTCACTGTTTTCTAGTTTTCTACTGGTCTGATATCTGGAACTGAATCGTCTAGAAAAGCGATCATCTAGTACAGTGATCAATCACTGCAAATCAATTTTCGCCCGCCTAGGCATTCCAGAGGTGGTGGTCTCCAATAATGGTCCGTAGTTCTCATCCTCCGACATCGCCAAGTGTGCTCAAGAATACGGGTTCAAACATGTCTCATCAAGCCCACAATACCCTCAGAGCAATGGACTCACTGAGGCTGTGGTGAAAATCACCAAAACTTCAATGAAGAAGACCCAAGACCCGTACCTGACCCTCTTGTCCTACAGGTCAACTCCATTGAAAAATGGCTACAGCCCCTCTGAACTATTGATAGGGAGGCAAAGTTCCTCTGACTTCCCGAAAGGCTTGTTCCTCGTTTGTCAGACGCCACTAAGCCTCGGAATTTTGAAACCCAATACCGCGAACAGCAGCAAAAAGACTACGACAGACGACATGGCGCACGGCAACTTCCGACCCTTCTGGAAGGAGATGAAGTCTGGGTTACAGGCTTAAAAGCGAAAAGGAAACGTGGTGACGCCCACAAGCGAGCCTAGGTCATATATAGTTGACACTGGGAACGGCACTATACAGCGAAATTAAACCCGCCGGAAACGCAAGGGTGTAGGGTGACACACTCTGACAGTGTAATGCGGGAAGAGGTATGTCGGTCAAAGGGGAAGGTGCATCAATATCCATCTCCAAGGGCATCAAAACAACGTTAAAAGTATAGCCGTTTCTGGGCACCTGGCTAAGCACTGTAAGAAGTGCAAAATCACAGAAAACAGCTTTGAAAGTATCTGCATCCCTGACTTTAACCGCTGCACCACTATCGGCCGAGGACTAGATAGGTTGACGAGGGAAATCGTCGAAGCCCTCCAAATTCATTATGCTGGTGAACAATGCATGAGCACTCCATCCCTCTCCTTGTCAGAAAAGGAGCTGAATTTTCTGGGTGGCTTGATGAACACCTGAGGGTTCTTCTGTACCACACACAGCTGAATGATTCAATGATCCCTTGCAGGTAGTGCCTATATCTTGTTTTATCCTCCTACATGATTAAAAGATTTTAAAGCTTTTAATCCCCCCTTTTTGGACACGTTTTTAAACCTTTTACCTTCTTCATTTTTTATGTATTCACTTGTATATTCCCCTCTGTGTCCCACATGGTTTTAATGCATTCTCTGCCCTTTTGGGTAATTTTTCATCAGTTTTGTTTTTGTTATCGTCACCTCATCACCTTTTCGCGGCTCTTTACACTGTATTTTTATCGCTTATTTTGTTTGTTCGTTTTTGAAATCTTCTGACGGGACCACACTGATTGCCGGTTATCACTGCAGCAGCCCTGTTACCCACCCTCTCATGTCTTCAAGTTAAGCATCTTTCTTTCTATATAAAAATTCAGTTGTGAGTCAGCGCTCGTGTGTGTCGTTTCTTCGTGTTGTCCGTGTTTCATCGCGCTGTTTCTAATTACAACCCTTTTCTCAAGCCTGTGGAAGAGGAGAGAGACAACCAAGACGTCGTGTACGAGGAAACTCTCCCTGGGACTTCAGTTTCTCCAGAAGATTCACAGACAACCTGCGCTGACGCCTCCCACCGGCACACCAGGTGTGGACGTTGCGTCATTTCTCCCAAGAGTTTGCTTTTCTGTCAGGGGAGATGTTGTAGGCAGTAGCCACATGCAGTGGCTAGGCCGTCTGCTTGGCTTGGATGCGCTGCTGTGCACTCGCGCGAGGTTCACGGCGGCTGGCACGTGTCTTGTGCTCGTGCCGGTATTCGCCGGGCTGGAAAAAACCTGTCCTGTTGGCGTCTCAACAGTTTCGGCTCACCGGGTCTGCTGAGTGTTGAATTCTTGTACATGTGCCAAATGTTTGATAGGCTATTGTTGAATGATGTTTTGATATGAAGATTGCTTTGTTGTGTGTGCTGTTAATGGTTTTCTGGTGTCACATGGGTCCTGGCTTGCATTTAAAAGCCTGCTCGTCACTCTCAATAAATTGTTGGTAGTTTGACACCTGTCCTGTTAGCTTCTGTGTTTGTCCTTGGCGTTTCGCACTGCTCCCTCTAGCCATGTAACAGTGACACATCTGTTTTTTATATGAGGCTGAGAATAAATTCCTTTCACACCTACCATATCAAGACTTTCTGCTTGCATTTTCTTGCTGCCTCGTACGCGTACGCATGTGCAAGGATTTCGGGAGGGTATAGTCAAACCTTGATATAAAGAACATGGATATGACGAATTATTGGCTATATCAAACTCGTCGCAAATATTTTTGACAAATGCATGCAATTTCTGCTTTATATATTAAACGCGGTTGGCCACGAAATAAATATATCGAACTCCCCAGCACCAAACTGTGCCCATTTGGATGGCAGGCTTCGCCTCACTGCACAAGTGACTGGTGGTGATGCGGCAAGCGTTCACACCAAGGTTTACACTTTTATCTCGCACTTGCCAACAGCGGCACGCGTTCACGCCTCTGGCATCCGTCGACAGCGCCCTGGAAGCAGCAGTGCAGGTGGTTATGAGCTAGCAGTAACAATCCTGCGCTCATGTCTGCTGTCGCGAAGATGGTGAAAACGGCCATCCCTTTCGCTCTAACGTACCGCAATCCATGCGGCACGGTTGCGATGTGGGGAAGCCACCGCAACCAGCGATCAACCTGTGCTTGCGGTGCCGTGCAGGAGAGCAAACCTAAGTGGCGCTCGGTTTTTTGCGGCCTTCGAAACGCCACCAAAAGCTGGGAAAACGTCTCTCCATTTCTCTTGTAAGGATGCCAGATTTGCTGAAATGACTACTAAATTTCGCAGGTGTTGCTCGGGCTTTTGACAAAATTTTATATTACGAATTTCAGCTATAGCGAACTATCTTACGATTTTTTCCTTCTTCACTATAACGAGGTTTCACTCATTTTCACCTCAATAAACAGTTGTAGGCGCCCATGTTTTCTTCTTGCGTGTATTGGTACTAAAAACCTTTATTTATGTCTGACAACCAACAAGCCCAGCAGTTGACTCTTTTAAAGGACTTCACTAATTGACAAAGTTTCTTTTTCACAGTTTGATGAGGTTTAAAGTCCCAAAGTGACTCAGGCTACGAAGGACACTGTAGTGAAGGGCTCCGGATAACTTTGACCACCTGGGGTTCTGTAACATGAAAACCAACTGCCTTCATCAAAATAAGACTGTGCGGCCAGGATCGAAGCCGCGTCTTTTGGGTCAGCCGCTAAGCATCATAACCACTGAGCCACCGTGGCAGCCATTAATTCCCAAATGCTAGTTGTATTGTGTTCTTGATTTTGGATACTAATGCTCTGTATGTTTTTTTTCTTTTCTGTCACATTGTCCCATTTCAACCTGATTTCATTGCTAAAAATGAAGTTATGCCATTTATTCAGCTTCAGCCCGTGTTTTATTACTTACGAGTGCTCTATGCTGCATGTTCCCATGCAAAAGCATCTGGGCCTAGTCAAGCTACTTGGTAAGTAGCTTTTTGCCGAAGGGCCTTTTTGGCTATGAAATAAATAAAGAACGTTCTGAACTGAACTGAATTTTGATCTGAATTGGAATGACTGGAGCAGCGGTAAAAACAGTCCAAGGTGGTCAGCCAAGTTGAGCACACAGACATGTGCAGTGATAGCAATGCTGCTGAAGCAAATGTTCATCTTCCGTCTTTACACTGGTTTCCTGGCTGGCCAACAATGGTTGTCAGTGATGGAGGCCATGTGGTGGCCATCTGAGTCAAAGTTCCTTGACCATGCCAGTTGCAAAATGTCGCTTCAAAACCTGGCTATCCTCTGTGGCCACTTCGTGGAGCTCAACAGATATAGGTGCCGGCTAGAAGTGGCAAACAAAGTCGGTTGCTGTTCGTCATCAGTAACTTCACAAGCACTAAGAAAGCATGCATGCATGCATCTCGCTCGCTCACTCACTCACTCACTCTCACTCTCACTTGCTCACTCACTCACTCTCACTCGCTCACTCTCACTCACTCACTCTCACTCTCTCACTCAATCTCACTCACTCACTCTCACTCACTCTCACTCACACTCACTCACTCACTCACACTCACTCACTCTCACTCACTCACTCACTCACTCTCACTCACTCACACTCACTCACTCTCACACACTCACTCTCACTCACTCACTCACTCACACTCACTCACTCTCACTCACTCACTCACTCATTCATTCATTTAATACGCCTCGGGGCCCTTCTGATGAACATTTTACATGAGGAGTGGGCTGATTACAAGTGTTAGTAAAAGAGTGATTCGAGTCTGTTCTGAAATGAACCAGGCTTGTATTGGAGGACGACATTTGTAAAAAATTACAAGGTTGAATTCACCTACCGGACAAGCACATCTGAGCATTTTGGTCGCTGCATCCATTTCAGCAATTTTCTTGCCAGGGGCACAAGTGCAGCTGCCAACCATCTCAGAGCTTGTAACTAGTTCACAGTTTATTTTGCTGCCCACGTGTGTAGTGAAAGCTAGCAAGCTGCTTTTTACCCTTTTTAGCAACAAGGCCATGGATGTCAGCTGGGGCAGCTATGGAAGGGTGCAAAGGGAAGGTCTGTCCTATGTGCACTGTACTCCATTCTACGCTTAGCGTGCATATCATTAAAGTATGTCACTCTGCTGCCTCAATGAAAGGTACAACAAAAGTGCGGTAATTTTTACACTGAAATTCTAGTCACTGCATGTGCTCGTGTGCTCCTTCCTTTGGCTTTCTACTACGCCCTGACGGCAAACTACTTTTTGGCCACAAATGGTGCTAGCGCAAATAAGCCAACTAGCTTTGGCAGCATTGCACACTAAATGTGAAATGGAGAATGGGCACCAATTAGATTTCCTGGCCATTCCTGGGCATTCAGTGGAGACAGCAGTACTATTGGCCCTGGTCACATTTTCTCTTCTTTTTCCTGTATTCGTCAGGCCTTCAGCATACCTTCTTGACATTCTTGGGGAAGAATAACAAGGAGCACCCGAGTCAGAACAATTCAGACTGTATGCATGTCCTGTAAAGGGCTTTTTTTTTCAGAGGGTTGCTCAATAGCTTTGGCAACAGATATGTCCACTCGGAAGGAGAAAAAAAAAACTTAGGCGGCAGCCGTGTTGCTTCAGCCAGAGGACGACTGTGTGAGTCGTTGAGTTCATGCCACTGCATTTGTTCAGCTTTGCCGCCTGTTTTCTTGGTTCATCCTGTGAAGAGCTTGGTGTGTCTAGAACCGTCTTTCCCCTGTTCATGCATTCTAGTCTTCCCTAAGCGCAGCACCGTCTATCTACAACATACAAATTGCAAGAGCTCCAAGTAACTTGTAAATGTGGTGTGAACACTATCCCAGTCACCTTAGCAAGACCCAGGCCAAGAGATTTAGCTAAACTGAATGCGACAAAGGTGTACTGGCACAATCGCACCAGCTAGATCCTACATAATATGTGGTTTTCCACTGTCTGCTGCAATCGGAACTCGTGACCAGAACTGGCGTGACGCACATGATCCTCCTTTCCTACCAGCAAGATGCAGGTTTCCTCCTTTCCACTCAGCTGTAGATACTGTGTAACCTGTTTCTCCTTGGGAGCAACTAGTGTGATATGATTTCATTCTTTCCATATTGATGCAGCTGGTGGGACACGGTGGCTGCAGCTGCCACAAAACTTTCCTCCTTTCAACCTGCCACAGTGGAAAGATAACAACCTGCCCACCGTGAGAGGTGGGGCAGCCTGCCATCCTACAGGTTTCAACTGCATACAGTACTGCTTTTTCCCTAGCGAGGCATCTAGTTTTAGTGCACTAAAAATCTAAATGAATTGAGTAAATCGAATAAATGTGCAGCCAGCCTTGCATAGCGCAAAAAGACTGGCAGACAGAGAAAGCGAACTAGCTCAGGTCGCACCTAGCTCAGATGCTGGGATGCCGTCAGCTCTCCTGAGCTCGAGGATCTCAATAAGCTGGGAAGCTGCCTCCGCGGCTGTCATGAAACGTGGAGGCTCATAGATGTCCCGGCCCCTGCAGCAAAGACAACAAAGAACACGGCCGCCTGCTCAGCACGATAAGCACATGCTGTCGCAACATGCACGGGCAACATTCAGTACAACTTACTTCAGGAACTGAGGATAACTCCATCATATATTTGTTTCTTGTAAAAGTCAGCTCTATAGCTCTTTTCAGCAACATTAACCCTCCCCGATCAACAGCCGAGCATTGCCTGACACAGCTACCTCCCTGCTGTTCTTGTAGTGGGAAAGGTGTGCCATCTGATGGGAATGGTTGCAGCCTGTAGATTAGCCATTTTGCTTCTCTCCAGAGGGATGAAAACACCATACTTGCACAGAAATATACTTTAATGTGACAGTATTAGAGCTTTCATCACATAAAAGCGCCTTTGCTGGTTGTCAGGAAATTCCCTGATTGATAAAGACAGTGATGATGTCACAGGTGACACGTTACCATCAAGCACTAATCACAGCAAGCTGCCAAATTTGAAAAACCAGCACCACCAGAGGAGCTGGGAGGCTGCAACAGTATCAAATTGCTAGCAGAGAGGGCAGGTGTAGCAAGAAGCATCACAGTAAAAAGTGGGTGGATGACATAATAAAAATTAATGAATCAATAGAACAATTTATGACCACAAGCGGGATTCAAACTCGCGGCAATGCGAACAGATCAGCTTTCCTGGCCACTGCGTTAGACCACTACGCCATTCCTGCAACCAAACATCCTGCTTGTTTAACTGCCAGTCTCTCGCGCCACGTTTTGAATGTTGTCCTCGTGCTTTGGACGTCATGAATGTCGTCGGCAACAGATCCAGAACATATACCGCGATCGCTTTGCCTTCTTATCGTGACTTAAGCAGCCCCATAATTATGATCACGTCGTACTGAAGGGCTTCATACAGCGTGAAAACATCATGGCATGGCTTCCAATTCACCAGCAGTGTTTTACAGAAAGCTACCAAATAATGAAATAGAAGATGACTTCAGTGATGAAAACTATGAGCCCCTTGCACCACCGTCTGTAATGACAGGAAGAAAAAAACCAGCAGAAGAGAAACAGTATTTCATTGCAAGACTTGCAAGAACAAGCCTGGCCCCCACCCAGGAGAGTGTTTCAAGGATTACCGCACTCTAAAGGCATTTTGCTGAAGGCACAGCGAAGCAGAAAAATGCGGCAAACAAATGCTTGTAACCAAATTATGACATGGAACACCCTTTTGTTATACAGGAGCTAGAAGGTCAAGAACAAGCAGCAGGCAAAAGAAAACTAAGTTATAAACGCTGCTTCGTTTTAACTGACTACAACACTAAAGCCAGCCTGCCTCAAGAGCCAGAATCACAACGACCGAAGCGCCAGATTATACTGTAGTTTTCTTCAGGCCTCACGTGACTTATGCACACCTTTTGAGGTCGTAGCCATCACTAAGCTGTTGAAACAAAAACTGGTGACAAAAGAAATTCAGTTATGACTTATTTAGCAGTCGAAATGATCCATGTGTAGTACTGTCTTATGCAGCAAAGAAGAAAACATGCAACAAAAATTCGGCAACTATACTGCTTTCAGTTATCTTTACATCTAAAAAAATGATTACACTACAAATTTTCCACTTTGGTCAACACGACCACTAAAACAAAAACAACATTCCCCTACACTTTCCTGGGTTTCCCCGCCTGCTAGCTACTTTCACATGTATATGGTTAGGATCCCCTCATTTCCCTACCCTTAGTGGATGCCAAGTCATTTAGCAAATGGCAGTCCAGTAATGTGGGTTACAATATGATAGTAGGCACATGTAATCATGTACACCACACAACTCATTTCTTTACAAATGTAGCTTCTGATCTATCTATAGGATTTGCCTGAATAAAAGGTGTTTTTTCAGGTGGTCTAGAAATTCAGCTTCCTTGCTCTTTTTTTCTAGCACTTATACTGCAAGAAAGTTGCCAATTGGCAAACACAAAACGCTGACATTATATGTTGCTAGCAGACGGAATCAGAAACCAGTCAAAAATGCTGCTGTATGTCATCATCATCATCAAAATAATGGCTACTCCCGCTGCAGGACAAAGGCCTCTCCCATACCTCTCCAACTGCCCTTGTCCTGTGCAAGCTGCGGCCATCTTATCTCCGCAAACTTCCTAACCTCATCCGCCCATCTAGCTATTTGCCACCCCCTGCTAAGCTTGTCTTCTTTTGGAACCCAGTCTATTTTGCTTAACAACCATTCGTTATTTTGCCTTCGCAGTACATGCCCTGCCCAAGCCCATTTTTTCCTCTTGATTTCGCTTAGGATGACGTTAACTCGCGTTTGTTCCCTCACCCACTCTGCCCACTTCCGGTTTCTTAATGTTACACCTATCGTTTTTTTTCTCCATGGCTCGCTGCGTTGTCCTTAACTTAAGCTGAATCCTTTTCGTTAGCCTCCACGTTTCTACTCCGTAGGTGAGTACCGGTAACTTACAGCTGTTGTACACTTTTCTCTTGAGGGATATCGGCAAACTGCCATTCATGATCTGAGAGAACCTGCCAGATGCGCTCTACCCAATTCTTATTCTTCTTGTTATTTCACCCTCGTGATACGGATCTGCAGTCATTGCCCTAAGCACATCTAAACCCTTCCAGCGCCTCGCTACAAATGAACTGCTGCTCCCTTCCAAAAGTGTTGAACA
Organism: Amblyomma americanum; assembly: GCF_052857255.1. Taxonomy (NCBI): domain Eukaryota; kingdom Metazoa; phylum Arthropoda; class Arachnida; order Ixodida; family Ixodidae; genus Amblyomma; species Amblyomma americanum. Next base: position 98,929,645 of record NC_135507.1, on the reverse strand, counting down.
TTACTTTGGTTTTCTGCGTATTAATTTTTAGACCCACCGCACTGCACTGCCTCTCTAAATCATTGAACATGCTTTGCAATTCATTCCCTGAGTGACTCAGCAAGGCAATGTCATCATCGAATCGCAGAATACTAAGGCATTCTGCATTAACTCTTATCCCCAGCTGTTCTCAAGCCATGCCTCTAAATACCTCTTGTAAACAGGTGGTGAATAGCATGGGTGAGATCGTGTCTCCCTGTCTCCCGATAACTGTGACTGGTAATATAATGTTATCAGTAATTGTGATTGTAATCTATGACCATGATTGGCAATGTGATCGTGGATTAGTAACTGGTGAGAAATGAGAAAGAAAAGGAACAAAAAAAGAAGAAAAAAAGGGAGAAGGTGATCGTCTACTTGTAAGGCGAAGCTTAAGCATCGTCCTAAGAGAGCGGAAAAGGGACCTGTATGGAAAACTGTAGCATCACCAGTATTGGGCAATGTACAGGAGGCATTGCCCGAGGGCCGATGGCTGATCAATAAATATTGAATCTACATGGTTTTGATGATAGGCAGGCTGATTCTAATACATTTGATCGCCTAATGCAGCTAATGCTGAAAACTTTGTAAAGGAAGAAGGTAAAGGATTGACGTTTATTATCATGGGTTCAAACTGGTCTTCAATAAAATGTAGCTTAAAAACAATAACAGATTCAGATTCAGAATAACTTTAATGTTTGAACCGACCCCCCTGCCTACCGTCTCCGGCACGGCACGCAGGCCTCCGGAGAGGAGTAGGCAAGAAAGCGGTCGAAGTAACGGAAGGCGCAATTATAAACAGATATGTGAGAATAACATGGATCACAGCACGTACTGGGGATCCAGGCAATGAAGCCGCAGATAAAACTGCTTGTCTAGTATTATCAAGACGAGGGCTCTACTGCGCTGGAGCAGTCAAGGTAGTGGAAGCGGAACACTCCACTCCAAGGGAGAAAATGGCCAAGCAAAGGGAGGACAGAAGAAGGCTGCCCGTTCCAGACAGGAAGCAGCTAAGCTACAGAGAGTGCAAGATATTAAGAAGCCTTCAAGCGGGAAACTACCCCTCCCCAAAACAATAACATGATTATTTAAAAATGTGATTTCAAGAGCACACTTCAGATATTATTTTAAGGGCATTCCAATTACAAAAAAAGCTAATTTTCTAGTTGCGTTTTTTTATTAATAGCCAGCAGTAAATATAAGTTCATCAATGAAAGCAATGTCCAGGTGTCGCAGTGTGGAAATCCATATTTAAAAATGAGACCCACGTGTCTGACACGCATAAATATAAAGGGTAAAAGTCAAAACACCTGCAAGTCTAAACACAAAAATTATGCAAAAACATCAAATTTATAGCAAAGCTATTACCGGGGCCAGTTGGTTGATCATTATGCGAAGGAATGCGCTAAAAGCGCTTGTGTCGTGTGTGTGTGTTGTCTTCTTGTGCCGCTTTTAGCACATTCATTCGCATCATAATCAAATTTATAAGTGTTGCTCAACATAACTTTGAAATGGTAAAGTGCATGGCTTTTTGTTTACTACAAAAACAACCCCTTTATAGAATGTTCAAATCAAATTAGACCTGTAAAACAATTGTGAAAGACATGTAGAAAAATTTCTACTGATAGAAACTTCCTTCGAAAGCAATAGAGAGGCGAAAATAAGTGTGCCCTGTAAATAAAAGTTTTTTCATTTTGCACTGAAGTCACACCTCATAAATGCAAAGAAACATAAAGAAGTATAGCTCATCTCGCACAAAACAGTCCTTTTCGTTAGGACAAAGTCCTTCCTCCCAAAGGAATGTTGCTCACTCACTGCTCTTTGCGCTGGTCGTCGCATCTGCCGTGACAAATGTAGGAAACTGAAAACCCTTTTTCCACTTGCTTCTCTTCTCAGGCAGTGAGTGAGGAGGACAGTGATGGGCAGGTGAAACAACGGTGAAGTTCTAGAAAATTCACAACTTTCCAAGACAGAATCTTTAACGCTCCCCCATCTGTCCATGTTCTTTTGCCACTTTCCAAAGATGAAGAGATATTGCCAGGTGGCGCTGAGGCAAAAAGACGTTGGCGCTGGTGGCGCGCGGATTGAAGGACGTTGAAGTTCGCCGTCTCTCCCACAGAAGGATGTGCTGCCGAGCCCTCTCTTGCCGGGTCCCTGTCTTGTCCCCAACACCGTGACAAATTTGCTGGAGGTGGGATTGATCTCATGTCCCATACCCTAATGGTTACCCGGCGCTCCAGTCCTATAGCCGTCAAGACGCCCATCCACCGTGCTCGCCGCCGGATTCGAGGCTTACCACCCGAGCCTGACCCATCGGGTATGTCCTCGTAGCAACTTGGCGCCGCCTCAATGCCTGGCGTGACCACCCCAATGCCTGCCGGGACCATCCCAATGCCTGCCGCGACCACCTCAATGCCTGGGGCGCCCACACCCTACTTCAAACTCCAGAACCCCCGTATCCTGAAGACTTTCCACGGCGACATCTTTGAAGACGTGTAAGACTGGTTGCAGCACTACGAGCGAGTTCCGGCATTCAACCAGTGTTATGACGCCGCCCAGCTCAGGAACGTCTACTTCAGTCTAGACGATGGCGCTCGGACCTGGTTCGAAAACCGTGAAGACCAGTTGTCCTCTTGGAGTGAGTTGCGGTGTCATCTCCTAGAAACATGCGGCAGCTCGGATCATCGCAAACGGGCAGAACGCACTCTGCAATCTCGCGTTCAGCTTACAAATAAAAAAGTTGCAGCGTATGTAGAGGACATTACGCACCTCTTCAGGCACGCGGGCCCTGCAATGTCCGAGGACAAAAAGCTACGCCATCTCATGCGTGGCGTCAAGGAGCAACTTTTTGCTGGCCTTGTCCGCAGCCCCCTGAAGACTATCGCCGAGTTTCTCACTGAGTCTTCCACGACTGAAACGGTTCTTCAGCAAAGAGCGTCCACATACAATCGACCCGTGTCCGCCGCCTCCGTTTCCGGTGAGTTACCATTCCACGGCACCAACGCCTCCCTGCTACGCGATCTCACACGTTCGATTGTGCGCGACGAACTCCGCCAGCTGTATGGTCCCCTCCCACAGCTCCAAGCTCCATAACAACCTTTGTCCGCGAGGAGCTGCAGCAAGTGCACCGGCTGTCCTTTCCTGCCGATGAGGCTCGTCCATCCCCTCCTCCTGTCTCACCTGACTGTCGTCTCACCTACGCCAAAGCCCTGCGGTGCCCTGCGGTGCCCTGCGCAAGGCCGGTCGCCCAGCCCACAGCAGAAAAACTGCAGCCAACGACCTTAGGGGGTGGGCTCCCTGGACAGCATGTGCGGGGGGGACCCCCCATCGACGCGGACACGACATGCCAACGCCTCGACGGTTGTGAAGTCCGCGGTCACCGTTCACTCCGACACAGCGACGCTTCCTCGACATAACGACGCCTCGACAGTTCCGAAGTCTGCGGTCATCGTTCACTCCGACACTGCGACGCTCCCTCGATATGACGCTTCGACGGTTTCGAGGTCCGCAGTACCCGCTCGTTTCGACGCATTGGCACTGACACATGACGGCGCCTCGACGATTACGATGCCCGCGCTCTCCGATCCCTCCGACGCACTGATGCCATTAGAAAGCACACGCCACACCGTCAAATTCCCGGTGGCAAAGCCTGCAGACAACGACGCCTGTGCCCGATCATCCCCTCCAGTGCCTCCAACTCGCGAGCGGTTTTCCTTAGACATACCTGTGATACTGGATGGTCGCCACATTCGAGCATTATTAGATGCTGGTGCTGGTTATTCGATTCTAAGCAGCCAGCTCGGCCCCATTCTCAAAAAGGTTCTCACGCCATGGGCTGGCACACACGTTCGCACTGCGGGCGGTCATCTGATTGCACCTCTCGGCATGTGCACTGCCCGAGTTCAAGCCCGTGGGTCCAGATTTGTCGTCTGCTGTCTTGTTCTGAATAACCGTTCGCACGACCTCATCTTGGGTGTCGATTTTCTGCGTGAATATGGGGCGATTATTGAACTACGCGATAACAAGGTTACGTTTTCAACTGAGAATGCTGTCGCCCTCAGCAATGCACCGCGACCAAGCCAGATGCTTCGAGTTTCTACGGACACTGTCACCCTGCCGCCTCGAACCAGCGCCTTCATTACGGTTGAGTGCGAATCATTTCAGGACGGTGACGCCATCGCCGAAACCAACCTTTCATCCCGGCAGTCTGATCCATCTTAATAGTGGCCAATCACAGGTACTTGCTACCAATTTTACGCACAAGCATCGGCATCTTTTTTGCGGCACTTCTGTAGCCTTTGTCGAATGCATCTCCGATGTTTCCGAGTGCTTCTCCTCAGAACCAGTGCAGCCTCCTTTCTCCCTATGAGAGCCTCGATGTCAACTCCGCACTGTCAACCAGCCAACGGGAACAGCTGTGTGCACTATTGCTCGAATTCAGAGAGTGTTTCGCCTCCTCGTCGAAAGTGCGTCAAACTACCATAGCCAAGCACCACATCGTGACGTACAATGACGTACCCCCAATCCATCAACACCCCTATCATGTATCATCTACAGAGCGCAAAATCATTAAGTCCCAAGTTAAGGAGATGCTCATAGATGACGTTATCCAGCCTTCCAACATCCCATGGTCCTCGCTGGTCGTCCTCGTTAAAAAGGAAGACGGCACTCTGCGTTTTTGCGTCGGTTACCAGAAGCTGAACGCAGTCACGAAGAAGGACATTTACCCATTGCCACGTATTGACGACTGTCTCGACCGCCTTCGGCGCACTCAGTATTTTTCGTCCATCGACCTAAAAAGTGGCTACTGGCAAATTGAGGTCGATGAACGGGATCGTGAGAAGACGGCCTTTGTCACTCCCAATGACCTTTATGAATTTAAGGTTCTACCTTTCGGTCTTTGTTCTGCACCTGCCACCTTTCAGCGGATGATAGACACTGTCCTTGCCGGTCTTAATTGGCAGTGTTGCCTAGTCTATTTCGACGATGTGGTGGTTTTCGCCGACTCGTTTAGTCAACATCTTGAACGCCTGCGGATGGTCCTCGAACTCCTTCGTTCAGCTAACCTGACATTGAAGCCCCAAAAATGCCACTTCGGTTACCAGGAGCTGAAATTTCTCGGCCATGTCATCAGCGCCGCCGGCGTGAAGCCCAACCCCGACAAGCTTGCAGCGGTTGCGGAATTTCCACCCCCACGTGACAATAAAGCTGTTCGGCGCTTTCTAGGGCTCTGCAGTTACTACCGGCATTTTGTCCAAAATTTCGCTGACCTCGCAGAACCGCTGACTCGACTCACCCGCAACGCCACACCTTTTGTTTGGTCCCACGAGCAAGACGTGGCTTTCGCCGAGCTCCGCCTGCGTCTTCAAACGCCACCCAATGGCCATTTTGGTTAGCGGGGTGACACTGAAATACACACCGACGCCAGCAACATCGGCCTCGGCGCGGTTCTCTTGCAACGCCAGGATGGCGTTGAACGAGTCATGGCTTATGCAAGCCGCTCTCTGTTGTGCGGAGAGATTAAAAATTCCACGACAGAAAAGGAATGCCTCGACATTATTTGGGCCGCTGCAAAATTTCGCCCCCATCTTAATGGTCGCCCTTTCAAAGTGGTCACTGACCACCACTCCTTGTGTTGGTTGGCCAACCTGCGTCTGGACGCCTGGCACGATGGAGCCTTCACCTGCAGGCATTCAACCTCACCATTGTCTATAAGTCCGGACATAAGCATGAAGACGCCGACACCCTCTCTCGTGCGCCTGTCTAACTCGCAACATACGACACGGACAACGACATCAGTTTCCTTGGGGCTATCCATTCTTCTGATTTGTCAACCCAGCAGCGCACCGATTCAGTGTTACGACCCCTCATCGATTATCTGGAAGGTCAGCCAGCCACCGTTCATAAATGTTTTTCTCGACATCTGTCGTCGTTTTCCCTGCAACGAGGTGTGCTCTATAAGAAGAACCCTGGTTCCAGTTCGTGAGCGTACCTCCTCGTCGTGCCTACAACACTTCAAGAGGAAATACTTTCCGCGTGCCACAACGAACCAACCTCTGGCCATTTGGGATACTCTCGCAAGCTTTCCAGAATACGCCAGCTGTTCTACTGGCCCAAACTTACCACTGTTGTTAAACGCTATGTGCAGAGCTGTCGGCAATGTCAGCGCCGTAAGGCCCCGGCCGCCAAGCCTCCGGGGCTCCTCCAACCTATTGCACCCCGCTCGATCAGGTCGGCATGGACCTTCTCGGCCCTTTCCCTTTGTCCTCGGGTGGCAACCGGTACATCATCATTGCCACAGACTACCTCACTCAATACGCCGAGGCCAAAGCCTTACCTCGTGGCACAGCATCCGAGGTTGCAGATTTCTTCATGAATCAAACCGTACTTCAGCACGGCGCCCCGTCCTACATCATTACCGACCGAGGGACCTCCTTTACTTCCCAGATGACGGCCGAAATTTTTCAGCTACGTGGTACAACCCACCGTAAAACTACTCCTTGCCACCCGCAGGCAAATGGGCTGACAGAGCGACTTAATAAGACCATGGCGGACATGCCGGCGATGTACGTCGATGTGCAACACAGGACTTGGAACATGATCATACCGTACATGACATTCACCTATAACACAGCAGTTCAAGAGACGACCTGTTTCACACCGTTCCGCCTCCTCTATGGCAGGGAGGTTCAGACGATGCTCGACGCAATGCTCCCTTGCGCAACTGATGACCAACTTTCTGCTGACGCTTAGAAGTTTGCCCACGAAGCCGAGCAGGCTCGTCAGCTAGCACATATTCACATCACACAGCAACAAGATAAAGACTCACGCCGATACAACCTCCGGCGCAGACAAGTCTTCTACAATCCCGGCGACCAGGTTTTGGTATGGATACCTGTTCGACGGCGATGCTTGTCCTAAAAACTCATTTGACTAGCCCAACCTGCCACCTCACTGAACGAGACCAATCATTTTTTGCAATTACAGTGTCCTTTCCAATGAGAGCACCCAGAACTCTCTTGGAGCTGCTATAGTGCCAAGGCCTCAGTTGCTGCTGCATGCAAGCTACAAGAGATTGAGGAACACCACTCAGTATAAAACAAAGTCCAAACTCACTTGATGAGGTTCTCGACAGACTTTTCTTTGACCTTAATATCTGCAATGGAACCAAAAAAAAAAAATTTGAGTCAGCATGGCTCACTGTTGTTCTCCACTCACGCTGCTAAAGCGGGGAATGCATATGGCTACATCATCCAGCACAAACAGCACTAAGATAAAGGACAGTAACAGAAAGCATGAAGAAAGGCAAGGTCGCATATATGCATCGGGTGTCATCCACATGCTTTTCTTCTTCAGTCTTAACAATGTGTTTGGCCACCATATTCACTCTGCAAGCAATTGCATAAAGCTGCCGTTGTCGATTAGTCAACGCTAACCGTGCTGACAACTTTAAGTACAGTAAAAACTCGTTAATTTGAAGCCATTGAAACCACAAAAAAATATTCAAATTAAATTGGTTTTAAAATTAACCAAGCAAAGCAAAAAAAAGGGGTGGGACCCACGCAAAAAATTTTGCTACGTGATCCACTAACTTTATTGGATGAACTTTGCGATTATTGCATAATATCAAGTAAAAGTTGATCCCTAACTTGTAGCTTTTGGCAGCAAGAAAAAGTCAACTCAAAATGTAAGTGAACGCATACACCCCCCCTAGCATTTCCCACTCATATATAATTGGAAATCCTCACACCACTCCTAGTGCAGTGGTGCAGCAGTCAAGCAATGTGCCACTGCCCTGCGATGCAGGTGCTGCTGCCAGTGGGGCTTGTGAGAACCAAGTTGCCCTTACCAAGCAACCACAATGTCATGGACAGAGGCTTTGGACAGACAAACATCCGTGAAATCAAAGATTTGGGGCTTTGATGCTGGCGCACTAAAATTCTCAGTTGCTCAAATGGAAAAATTACACTTGTGTACCACCTGGAATAACACAGGTCTCTTGCTTGTTTGTTTGTTGGTGTTTCCCTGCCATCCTTTCTTTTTCTTGTCCATTCATCAATAAGAAACAAATAAGAATGTTCATTGGCAAGAACAAAGGGTACTTGAAAGTCTGCAGTCTGTTGTTTCATGTAGTGTTATCTTTCTTTTTCTACCATGTCTAGTCCCAAAGTTTGTGAAATCCAATAAACTCCAACATAAAATGCCCATGAACTACAATAGATGCCTGCCTAACTGCAACCAAGTGGCCATGAATGAAGCACTTGTGAGCGTCCTTCCATTCTGTCCTTTTGCATATACGCTACTTCCTTCTAAACGTGACTGGAGACCAGCTGGCTTTACTAGCTATTCCCCATAGTTACGAAAACCACAGTAGAGTAAAAGCTCATTAATTTGAACTTTAAAGGGACTATGCAACAAATAAAAAGTCACTTGTAAATGTTTGCAATGCTTAGAAATGATGCTAAGAAGCATTCACACCAAGTATGAGTCTTCAGAACTGAGCCGGCAATTTATTATGAATTCTTAAAAACTGTGTTTAAATTTTGCGGGCCGATTGGTGTGCTCGTAGTGACCGATTTTGAAACTAAAATTGTGAAAATAGACGTCACTGTACCCATGACGCCACCAGGCCACCACACACTGTCATTCGCTGGAGCCACGGCAGCCACGACGTCACAGGCACACTTCCAGTAGCCGTGAAAATCGTCTGCTCGTGCCGCCGCGCAAGCCTCTCGGGCGGGCAAGCGCCGGCCAGGGCATTGCCTTCGAGCATATGGTTTCAATTTTCCTCTGCCGCCTCCTTCTGTCAAGAGTTCCAGAGCCACTCACACAGCTCTTCGTGGGCACGCATAGGGCTCGATGCCCATCGCGGCCGTAAGAGCAAGCAGTCATGCCTCGAGGCCCGGATCTATTACTGCTAACTACAACAGACGACAAACAAAGAAACACGACACACGCCGCAATCACGCCGCCGACACTGCTGCTGGGGTGCGACACTGCTGCTGGGGTGCTGGGGTGCTAGGTCTGCTTTACGTAATCTCAATTAAATTATTGCATAGTCCCTTTAAGGGACTGGAAAAAATGTTAAATTATTGAAAAGTTCGAATTATCGAATGACCGGAAAGAACTAACAAAAACCGCTTGTCTCACGGTAAATTTATTTTGTGGAGGACTGGGCAATGGTTGCCCGATTTTAAGATGAGAACAGTGCGGCAATGACTGATTTCCACGTTTCCATCAATGCTTTATTGAGTGCATACTGTCTGGAGCATAGAAGCAGAGCTGCGCCAAAATCATGAGGGCAATATGGTATTCAAGTCCTGAGTAGGACTATTTTGATGATCTCTAGCAGCGTCAGTCTTACCTGGACAAGACCGCTCGTCGGGAACCCATTCAAACTAGCCAGTGCGAGAACCGCAGCATCTGATTCAGTGAACGTACAATGCCATAGACTTACATGGGCATTGGCTGGCAGTTCGAATTATCCAGATTTCCGAACTAACGGGGATCTAGTTAACGAGCTTATACTTTATCTTATTTCTCCTTGGCTATGAGGGCTTCAGAAAGGCATTCACCCTCTTGTCACTGCCTCGCAACTCTGACTGAGTAGGTGCATATTGCAACTGTTGTCATGTTTGAAATCTCCCTCAACCTTCAGGAATATCACTAGGCACACAGTAACGCACCCACCGACAATTGCCGGTCTACAATCGCGATCTGTTGCCTTCCAAATAGATTCATGATATAAAAACAGCCCAGTGGATGGACACAGACAAAAGTGAGGCACAGAAGGGGAAAAAGTGATGACTTCAACTGAGCTAAACACATAGACAACACAAGCATTGGCTCTATTGGTAGCCGTTCAAATGCTTTGGTGCATTTTTTTTTCTTTTTCAGCAAGTTCATGTGCAAATTCTGTGTTACCCGCAATAAAGTTTACTTTCCTAATAAAAACTGCGCCTGCGTGAAAGGGAACAGAGCAAAAGTAAAGCACAAGGACAACCACAGAAGACACCACAAGCACATGAGCTGCTAAGAAGTTAAAAGAGTTTCGACTGTCGAAGACTCTCTCGCAAGGCCTGAAATCACAGAGCATTGTCATTATTGCATTGCGCACTGTGCTGCCAAAAAATGGCACGAAAGACCACACAGGGCACAGAGAAAGCGCATTGGCCATGTGCTTTCTGGTCTTTCGTATCATCTTCCGTAAACACAGTGCAAAAATGAATGAAAACCAGTTTGCCCTGTCTAATCAAGTGCCCCCACAGAGACTACGAAACATTTTTTTTTTTAGTGGGGGGCGGGGCTTCGAGTTTGTTTCGTTATTTATTACATGTTTTTAAACAAAAATTTTTTAATAATTTATTTATTCTGCATTGTTCAAAGCTGCATTAGTTAAATACATATAAAACTTAAAATGAAGTGGCCGGCCTTATAAAGATGTACAGGTGCTCACAGAGTAATTTGGAACGCCGCGCAGGCAGCCGGGCGCCGGCGGAGCACGCCGGCGGAAGATTAAAGCCGCGGCTTGCGCATGCGCTGGCTCCCCAAGGAGCGAGCCGCGTTCCCTAGTGAACCTAGATTAGCTCTGCTACTGCAGAACGCTAGCGCAAGGGCCTCTTAGGGCAGGGCCAGGTGGGCGGCACAGTGCAGTGTCTGTGACATGCTATTTTCGCGCTGCCCAAGTAATCTCTACTCACATGTGGACTGCTTGCAGCGCTTTGGCAACGGTATATGAATCCATTCTGTGATGCAGCCAAGGTTTCCATGATTGTGTACGAGCTCCGCGGACTGGCTACCACAGCACCTCTCGCCCTTTTTGAGATTCGACAGCGGGTGTGCGAACTCCATTTCTTGCGCAATTACTTCTTCTGTTTCAATTTGTATAGTGAATTAAAGAAACATTTTGACACAGACTTGACGGATCATTTAGCTGGAATGAAAGGACTAACGGCAATAAAACTGTTCTAAAAAATTAAGGTGGGGGATTTCTCAGTGCCTACTTCATCCACAGGAGGCTTTTTTTCATGCATCCAGCACTGTAATAAGCTTATATTAAGGCTCAAGAATATCACTGAGGCTTGCAGGTATTTCTACACTGCGCTCTTGTGGTATCTGGTAGCTTCGCTTTTCCCCTTGTGGCGAGTACTCTCGCATTTGATTGCGCGTTTGCATTTGTTGACATGACAACACGCTTTTAATCAAGAGTAGGCCCTACGAGTTAAATACAACAAAAATACTATGGAAAGCACTTTGCGGATACACAGCAGAAATAAGGCTGGGTTTATTTTCCCCCAGAAAAGGAAAAAAAAAAGGACAGAGAGGTAACTCTGCGTCACCATCCCCGACACGCCAACTTTTTTGCATTCAACTCGTACGACCTCAGTGAGTGACCTCGAATAGGCAACTAATAAGAGCCAGCTGCCTAAATTTTTTGTGCATGAAAATGTGCTGAGAAATGCGACGCTTAATTTATAGAGAAAAAATCTCTCTATAACTATTCTTTTGCACCAACAAACAAACCCTCGCTATTTTGCTGAAATGGTGCTTTCATTCAAGATAGAAAATAAAACTGAGGGAGAAATTGCGCAAGAAGTGAGATTTCCCAGACCCAGCTTACGTGTTTTAATATAAGAGCAGCAGTTCTATGCTATCCGTAGAGCCAATGACGTCGAGTGGCCGCCTGTCCGGCGTTCCGAATTATTCTGTGAGCACCTGTACATACAAGTAGTTATTGACTGCATTAAAGAAGTTTCTGCATAGTCTCTTTCAATTCTGCTAATCATGTTCATGAATAGCAGTCAGTCAATCAACCCTCCTGCTGGGAGAATACTCAAAAGAAAAGTCTTCAGACCAGCTACAAAGCCAGCTAGCTCAGCCATACCGTGTTTACATTAATAAAATCCTAGAATTGAAGCGTTCGTCAGAAATCTGATGTGAGCGCAAGCAGTTCAAGAATTGGTGGGGAGCGCACTGCACACACTGCCAAAATAGTCGCCCCCTCCTCCCAAACTCTTTCAAAGTCCCTGCCCCAGTGACCGCACTCTGCACAGTCCTCACCCAGTAGGCAGAGAGTGTGCAGTCCCCGCTGGCGGTTGGCAGCAATCTTGTCGTAGTAGCTGTGTGGCCGCCAGGTGTCTGTCCACATGACGATGGACACCGTCTCGCCAAAGCTGTACAGCTGCAGCAAAAAGAGGTGCCCAGCTATGACCACAGCGAAGCCACTGCAAAAGGCCTCATCAAGCTAAACTGCAGATGAAGGGCAGACATCTCGGAGCATTAAGGCTTAAACACTCCATTGGCAGCCATCCCTCACCATGATTGATGCTTACCCCCGTGCTTACGGAAGCAAAACGAGTTTTATGCAGCTGGGAAGAGAAACGTTTTTATCACAAGTGATGTTCACGCCTACTTACGCTAGCCCCCGAAGGATTAGTGAAACATGAGTATGAGTGAAGTATGAAGTATGGAGTGAAGTGAAGTATGAGTGAAAGTGCACCGGTGATACAATGGGTACAAGCTTTCCCCTGGTCTGGTGCTCGGCTCATTTAGGGTGAAATGCTTGGGAAATGGGCCCTTCATCCCACCTTGAGTAGAAGAAAATATTTTGTGCCATGGTGCTCTTTGGCCACAGATGCTTTTGCACCATGAAAATCCATCATCATCATCATCATAAAGTGCAAAAAAAAGAGAACCTTCATTAAACTTCCTAGCCCAAGAAAAAAAAATATTGGGTCCAACTGAGAAATCCAACTGGAATCTAATGAGCTGAACAGGTCAGCCAATTGGACTTATGAATCCAACTGATTGGATTCTAGAGTCTACTCATTTCAATTGGTTTCCTCACTTCCAGTTGGGCATTCTTCAACTGGGAGATCCAATTGGAGCATACAATTTGGCAATCCAATTTGGGCTTCCGCCTGGAAGCTCTAATTGGAAAGTCCAAATGGAAACAAATGACCTCTATGACTGAGATCTGCATCTTGCTCTGTACGAGTACAGAACAGTGCAATAATGAGGTTCTTGAGAAGAAAGATATTATCAGCTTAATCTGCTGAAGTGTTTTCATCATTTCCATCACCTCAGCAGACGTGATTAAATACAATAACTTTGCTCAATGGACCAGCGCCACTGGTTTCAAGAGGAAGGTCCAATGAACGTTGTATAGTTTAAGCCTGAAAAAAGGTTACTCTAGAGGAACTATATTGAACACTCTGGTCGTGTGTCACCTCTTCAGGCTTTCAGTCTTCCTATGGTTTAATCCTCTTTAGCAGCCATCATGCCTGGACAAGATACAGACAGGTCCTCTTGTCGAAATGCTGGCAAGCACCCTCAGGCTTTCCCCTCCCTTGTTCCCTTTGCAAGTGTCAAAAACAATCTGCGTACCTTCTCTACAATGGTTTATGCATTATGCATGCTTGCCTGGCATGCTGGTAGGTTCTCTCAGATCATTAATGGCAGTTTACCAACATCCCTCAAGAAAAAAGTATACAACAGCTGTATCTTACCTGTGCTCATATATGGGCAGAAATGTGGAGGGTTCAGTTTAAGCTAAGGAGAACGCAGCGAGCTATGGAAAGAAAAATGATAGGTGTAATGTTAAGTGACCGGAAGCAGGCATAGTGGGTGAGGGAACAAGCGCGGGTTATTAACATCCTAGTCGAAATCAAGGGGAAGAAATGGGCTTCGGCACTTGGGCAAGGCATGCAATGTGAAGGCAAGATAACCGACCGCTGGTCCTTAAAGGGGCTGCGAAACACATTTTCAGTGTATTGTTTTACCTGTTGGTTGCATAGAATGAGTTATATTGATGCTATTAGCATTGGTTGTACCGCGTATACTGCATCTTTTAATATATTAATTAGCTCGCAAAAACAAATTCGTGGCGCTGACGGTGTCACCATACAGTGGTGGTTTTTAGCAGCAGATATGACATCACAGCAGGCGAGCTTTATGGTTGGACAAAGAGTAAATATACTGCAAATTGGGTTAATAACTAGAGATACGTTTTTGTCAAGTTTTTGTGTTTTATATTACATTAACAAAACCAGCTTGTTTGCCCTAGATAAAAGCACTGTAAATCAAGTAAAACAAAAACACGCCACCAGAGGCACTGGCTACTTTTAGCATAGAAGGACTTTGCGCCTCTCTGTAAACATCCTCCGACCTAGCACTATAAACACTTATGGCTACTCTCTATGTACCTGAGAGCGGCTTTGTGGAATCGATCCGATCGAGCCATTGCACTCTATAAGTGTTCGTTTCGGTCCCAAGGAAGGATGTGTTCATTTCACATTTAGCAGGCAGTGCGCATCGTCAGCTTGTGGAGGATCACCGGGCGGCGGCGCCAGGTGGCGCCACGTTCCCGTCAACCGCGCGTGGTCCTTAATCACCGTGACCAACCAGCGCGCTAGCGCGCTAGGAGGGACGAGCGATGGTTGGCGATAAGCAGTAGCGGTACGCGCTATGCTAAATGTGTCTGATATTTTGCGCAGGCTGTCACAACGTCGCAGTACCTTGCGCTCGAGTTCGGATCCATAAGTAAGAGAACGTCACTGATCAGTGTTCCCTTCTGCGCCGTCGACGTGACGGTGAAGCATCGCTGGGTCAGCTGAGCGTTCACATGGTTGCTGTAACCATGCAAACGGGGCTGCCAGCCTTGGCATGAACGAGTTACAGAGAACAGGCAACCATGGAGTGCAAACTTCCGCCACGTGCTAAGATGGGCTGTTTTGATTGGTCGCCCTGAGTGTCGTCATTGGGAGAGTGAAATGGGAATGGGAAGCTGCGCGAAAATCGAGTTGAGGGCAGCATTTTCTTTGCTTGTATTTTGAAATTTCTTCATTGAATTACTCCCGTTCCTATGCATCGATTCTCGTAATTCTTTTTGAGTCAGCATCTGTGTGACATAAAAATCCAACTGAAGCGTAACCGGCATCCGTTCAAGCGGTGTTTCGCTGCCCCTTTAAGGGTAACGGAGTGGATTCCAAGAGGCGGCAAGCGTAGCATGGGGCGGCAGGAAGTTAGGTGGGCGGAGGAGATTAAGATGTTTGCGAGGATAGGATGGCTGCAGCTGACACATACAGGACAGGGTTAATTGGACAGACATGGGAGAGGCCTTTGCCATGCAGTGGGCGTAGACAGGCTGATGATCATGATAATGATGCCTGCCTGTGGCCCACTTCAATGCTGCTACTTCAGACCAACGCAGTGGGCCTGTTTTGAATCCAGAAGTTCTTTGTCAGGTGGCACCACCAAGCAGAGCGGCACGGGTCAAAACTTAAATGGGAGGGTGACCTCTTACTTTTGTGCAAAATGGTGCTACAAGCTACAAATGGCTCCAGCTGACAGTCCAGTGGTGTGCTACCTCTTTCTGCCTTTCCTTCGTCACTGTCAGAAGCATAATCGAGCTGGCTCCCAAACAAATGTACAGAGTGTGTGCCATGCATGTTTTAACAAAAGCTATAATGACAGGCATTGCATAATCAGGGGGTAGAAGAGCCTTATGTCCAAATACTGGAAGATATATATAGCAACTGCACAGCTACTATAGTCCTCCATAAAGTCAGCAATAAAATTCCAATAAGGAAGGGCGTCAGGCAAGGAGACACGATCTCGCCAATGCTATTCACCGCATGTTTACAGGAGGTATTTCGAGGCCTGAATTGGGAACAGTTGGGAATAAGAATAAATGGAGAATACCTAAATAATCTGCGATTTGCTGATGACATTGCCTTGCTGAGTCACTCAGGAGGTGAACTGCAAATCATGATCAATGAGTTAGACAGGCAAAGCAGATCGATGGGTCTAAAAATTAACATGCAGAAAACCAAGGTAATGTTCAACAGCCTAGCAAGGGAACAACAGTTTACAATTGGCAGCGAGAGCCTAGAAATAGTGACGGAATACGTCTACTTAGGGCAGGTAGTGACAGCTGATCCTGATCATGAGAGGGAGATAACTAGAAGGATAAGAATGGGGTGGAGCGCATATGGCAAATTCTCGCAGATCATGAGTGGCAGTTTACCAATTTCCCTCAAGAGGAAAGTGTACAACAGCATAATCTTACCGGTACTCACCTACGGGGCAGAAACGTGGAGGCTAACGAAAAGAGTTCAGCTTAAGCTAAGGTCAACGCAGCGAGCCATGGAAATAAAAATGATAGGTGTAACGTTAAGAGATCGGAAGCGGGCAGAGTGGGTGAGGGAACAAACACGGGTTAATGACATCCTAATCGAAATCAAGAGAAAGAAATGGGCTTGGGTAGGGCCTGTAATGCGAAGGCAAGATAACCGCTGGTCCTTAAGGGTAACGGATTGGATTCCAAGACAAAGTAAGCGTAGCAGGGGGCGGCAGAAAGTTGGTGGGCGGATGAGATTAAGAAGTTTGCAGGCAAAGGGTGGATGCAGCTGGCAAAGGATAGGGTTAATTGGAGAGACATGGGAGAGGCCTTTGCCCTGCAGTGGGTGTATTAAGGCTGATGATGATGATGATGATAATGATAGTTGCACGGGCACCTAAAATGTTGTACACTCATGTCGGCATGACTCTCAGCAAGAGAGCACAGAGAAATTAAGAAAGCGCCATGTTTAGCTATTAGAAGTTTGACATGGGCGTTCTGCCTTAACTCTGTATCTTGATGTATTGATGTGTTTGTCATTCCACATTTGAACTGTCACACTGTAATGATTCCATTCACCGTTTATAAGAGTATTATTGCACAACTTTTTTAGATCATGTTCAAATAGGTTTATGCCCTGACTTTGACTCGGATTCCTGCCTTCGCATATCTTTCATGACTAAGACTGGAAGTAGTTCTCCACAGAATACTGTCACTTCTCTTTGCAGTGCTATATGTATAAGGGTCATGCGGCCCCATGCCAGGTGCCTCAATAATGAATACATGTTTAAGCACATTCTGCTGACGTTAATTACCTTCACTCAAATTTATGCTGAGCATAGAGAAGACCTGCAGGAGAGAAAAACCCACCTGCAGCCCACAGCAGCCAACCGCGGTCAGGATCGAAGCATTGTAGATGATGCTGGTCTGGACACCCTGCTCGTGCGCCCGAAGCATCAGGTCGGAGTGCGTTGTGGCACTGCGCATCACGAATAGAGCTGCTCCACACTCTTCAACATGCTCAGGAACGCACAGCGACAGCCACTGGGTCAGCGTCACCATCGTTAGCCTGACTACATCCATTGCAGGCCTGTACGGAGTGATTGGCAAGACTACCGAGGGCATACCAACAGAGGATATGCCAAGTGCTAGAGGGAAGTAATTTTAGTAAGCAACAAAATAGGTTTTTTTGAGGTTCTGATAATTAACCATTTAACTATACTAAAGCTAGCAGCTAGTTGCAATTAGAGGTTTGTAGCCGGTCGTTAGCATAGCTATATCAGTTTTTAGAATTTAGAAAAAGCGATTACCCTTGGAGCTGTGGCTCAACAAAATTTCTGACATGCACCGAAAAGGTTGCTTTGCCTGCATGCTTTTCGAAAGCACATGTATTCTGGCATGATGTTGCCAAATTTTGTCAAGCCACAGCGCCAAGGGTAATCACACTTTCGAAATTCCAGAAGCTGATATGGATATTACTTACTAATGGCCGGCTACAAGTCTCTAAATGCAACCAGTTGCTTAGCTATGATAGTTACAAAGTTAATTATCAGAAATTAGTTAACCAGCTTACTAAAGAAAATTCACCTGCTTTCCGGTGTCCGCCAACACTGGTACTACAATGCCACAAAATCCATATTTTCACCCCAAAAAACCTATTTTTGAAAATTACTTAGTCTTCCCTGTAACACCTGGTATATACACCCCTCGTTTTCAGGTAAACCCAATTTTACCCCATTCTTGCACCCTGAACAAATGCCCTAAATATTGGATTAAACCCGACTTCTCCCTGAAAATGAGTCTTACAGACAATGTTGATTTTCCAGTTCACAAAGGTGAAGACACCGCAAGAAAATTTGTCGATATCCAGTGCTCATTCCAGAGAGGTGTCTTCGGTCAACTAAGCATCTTAAACCTCCTTTAATGCTCATTTTCATGAGGCTAATGAATTTGAGGATAAGTTCTAAAAGGACAATTCAGAAGCAAGAGAGTAAAACGTGGCTACCGACCAGGCGTCTTAAAGGAGTCACTGTATGGAGTACTAACCTTTCTATCAACCCCATGATACAAGGACCTAGCATGTTTAAAAGCAGTGCTATCGTTAAAACGGTTACAACAATTTTAATGACCTTGCATCGCTAAAATTGCGCCTGCCACATGTGACCTAAATGCAACTTTGACGTCACAGAGGTGTTGAAACAGAAACTGAAACAGCACGAGAGAAAAATTCTATTGCAAATTATTGAGCAGTAATCGGCAAACACCACATGGCGATCCATGTACAGTAACGTCTTATGCATCATTGCAAGGAGGAAAACACGCCATCCAAATTAGGTGTCTATAATCCTTCAAATTTTGTTTGTTATTCTTAGCTTCTTTTTTTTCTAGTGTATGTTGATATACACTACTCCCCTCTGCAATGCCCTTGGTCCCCGATAGCATGCACATAACTAAATAAACAAATTCATAAATATGAATCTACATAGCAATTGTTCCGCCAAATGAGAGTTCAGTGTGGGTACACAGCAATGGAATATTTTTGGAGGAAATTTTCAAGGGAACACTGATATGTTTGATATGAAAAACAGTCCAAAACATCCCAGCTCAAAATGAGACAGCACAACTGCATTCACGAGTGCCGTGTTTGTAAGTAACAACTGCATAATCATCCATATCAATACAGGCAGCACAGCCACTCCACTCTTTTTGCTGCCCCGTGGTACCTGTGCCAACAGAAACCTCTTTGTGAAAGAGGACAAGTAAGCGAGTTCCCTCTGTTGGTGCCAATGAGAAACCCAGCCCACGAAGAGCACATACCCAAGTGGATCTCCAACGACAAGAAATGCCACATCTTCTTCCTTGGCAGCCTCCAGCACCGCAGCTGTAAGCAAACGACACCCTGTTCACACAGTCTTCACAAAGTGAAAGCGAGAGAGTATGCACAGGAATACATTCAAGCTGCAATAGCACCCCACAGTTATGCACAAGAGTGCGAAGACACTTCCTTTAGAAAGCTGTTGAAAGACAGTGCCCACACCTCCACATTATCGAATCCTTCAAAAGGTGCCAGACTATATGCTCCATCGATAGCAACGTGTTGACATAATGTATTGCATTCTGGAAGCCAGTTAAGAGCTATGTTAAAGCTGTTATCCTTTCATGGCTGTGCACAATTCACCTTCCTCACTTTTAAAGGAAAATATCCGCCATGCCACACAGCACTCCACAGAGCCATAGTAGTTGGCCCTTTTACTCGACAGTATGCCTGGACAAAGGGCATGACCCATTTCTTTTACCGAGTGCGCCATCAGAGCCTTTCAGCCGGTAATTCCTCCACAGGGCCTCATGCAATGGCACACTTCTGATGACGCAAAATACCAAAACGTATGTACCCACCCAGGCTGGCATGGGAGTGTCAGTTATGTTCATATTGGGTTATCTCTGGCACAAACTCAGTTAAAGGAGTATAGACACTTGACTTTTTGGTGTGCGTTTTTGCCTCTGTAATGAAGCATAAGACATTGTTATATATAGGTTACCATGTGGTGTCCTCCTACAGCCACTAAAAAATTTATAATCAAATTTCTTTCTCGTGCTGTACTGGTTTTGGTTTGAATGGCCCAACAATGACTGGACATCAAAGTGTGCTTACAGGTCACATGAAGCATGAAAAAACTACATAATCGCTGCTTCATCATTTTAATTCACAACAATGCTAAAGCCAGCTTACCTCAAGGGCCGGAATGACAACGAATGTAGAAGCAGCAATTATATTTAATTCATCCCTTAAATGCATGGAGCTTCTCATACACGGTCAATGTGTTCGCTCATGGAACCCAAACTGTGACAAAAAACACCAGCACAGACCCTGAAGCTCTGCAATGGACACCGTTGTGCCACCACCACAATCAACAAAAGTCTGCAGAGACACTTAAGAGTGTTTGCACGTGAGAAGGCGTAAGCCAGCCCGCTCAATTTGTGAACGCAGTCGCCGCGCGCTGCAGCGTGATGCAACCCAATGCCATGCAACTGGCAATTCTACCTCTGCGTGGCTCTACGTAGCCACCACCACGACACCGCCGGACCCCTTCTGATCTGCGTGTGAACTCCGTGAAGGCAGTCGCCACCCTATTGAGACTTGCACCTCCCTCCCCCCAGCTTCCACACCATGTTGCATACGGATGTACCTACTGTCTGCATGAGGTCATTCTCAACCTTACATCCATAGTCAGTGTGAAAGACCTTGGATGCCACATTCACCATGACCATGGGAAGTTTAAATATATTTCCTCATACGGCTGACGAAAAAAAAAGAAATCCGATGCCAAAGTACAATCCTTTTGAAACATGCTGTATGGCATTACCTGCCCAGATGCGGACCGGATCCCACAGAATAGGCCATTTCGCATCATCGTTCAAACTGAACGATCTGAATAAGCACGGTATGGAAAGAGTTAAAGTGCCTAAAATGTGTTGATTTGTTTACACAATGACCCTTTGTGACAGGAATGAGTGAAAAGGAGTATAAATGATATCTTGAAATATAATGCAAAGTAACACTGTGAATATAGGAGGACCCGAGAGGAACCGCATACTTGCGTATCTAGGAAGGCTGGAATTTTTTTGGTGCAATTCTGGGATGGTGCTCACAGCCACCTCAACTTACGAAAAATTTCTCGCACTGGAATGTAATTCATGCCTGAAGCAGCTATGATTTGTTTCTCCAGGACAGCAAGAATTTTAGTAATCTTTCTGCATCACTAAAACACACAACTGGTACCGACAAATTAAAAACTGCACCACAGAACTATGCTGTACAATGTAATGTTTCAACTCCTGGAATGTTCCTCTTAGGTAAGGCTATTTTCCTTGTGCAACATATCACGATTCACAGCTACATATCTGACACTTTCCAGAAGAATTGTTTTTGTATTGCTTTGAATTTTGAATTTGCTTAGAACGCTTTTTGTAAACTTCTGTTCTGTATTTTGTATATGTTGTGCAAATTGTATCCTTTGCCTTTGTTTTACCCCTACCCTCTGCATTGACAATTTTACCCTGAGGTTATTTAAAATAAATAAATAAATCTAATTGAAATGCTACAGACAGAGAAACAGCCCTGAGCCCTGGGTGGCAACAAGCTGCTAGAAATAGAAGGAAATTACAGAGCATAACAACAGCCTGGCACATCTTCTACGGCCTATATACAGCCGTGCTGCAAGTTCTCAGCTAGGAACTGTGGTATCACTAAAGGCCAATCAAATGAGCCAAAGGATATGAAGTTAAACAGTTAAAAGCAGTCGCCGTCTACAAAAGAAGTCATATCTTAAGCTGATATTAGAAGAGGCCTTAAAAGAACTTGGTCCTTCTCCTTTTTATTTATTTTATTGTATTTACTGACAAATATTGTTAGCCACTTTCAAGGGGCTGCGGCAGGTTTTCGGGACAGAGATATGTGCACTAGCAAAATGTACGTTCACAAGAATCACTTGACACGGCTGGAACATAAACTGGCGGACAAAGGTTTTCGTTAAATAAAGGCATGTTCCCAAGAGTAAAAAAACAACAATGCACTTTGACACAACCGAAAAAAAATGCCCTCAGCTGTGCAGACAGTTTAATAGAAATTAATACCACATCATCTTATGCATTTGTTGTGTTTACAGTGTACTGCTTCAATTTATTTCATGTTACTGCAACTTTGATATATTTTATATTTATTTCATATGCTGTACCATATTTTATGTCAATTCTGTTTTTATTGTTTATTGTTGTGTAATAAGCTTATTGATTTGTTTACCCCACTCCTGTAACAGCCCTCAGAGGAGGCTTACGAGGTTTAACGTCCCAAAGCGCCTCGGGCTATGAGGGACGCCGTAATGGAGGGCTCCGGATATGTTCGACCACCTGGGGTTCTTTTAACGTGCACTGACATCACACAGTACATGGGCCTCTATCATTATGCCTCCATTAAAATGCGACCACCATAGCAGGAATCAAACCCGCGCCCTTCGGGTCAGCCACAGAGCACCATAACCACTGGGCTACCCTGGTGGCTTAGCCCCATATAGGGGATGCAGCATGTATTAAATATTAAACTAAATAAATAAATAAATAAAATACATCTCATTTAAGTATGGTTCAAGTTTCACTTGAAATATAAACTTGGAGAGGTTAATAATATGGTGCAAGATGGGGAATCAACAAGGTCTTCAGGCAAAGAGTTGCATTCATGAACTGCATATAGAAAATTTGAAAACGAAATCTATTAGTATGGAAACTGTATTTTTGTAGGTGTTTCTCATGCTTGTGCCTGGTACTTCTTGACAAAGATAGAGACAAACAGCTACTACTGTCGATTAGCAGAGTGTTGTAGAGCTGGTAAAGAAGTGAGAAAAGAAAGAACTTAGCCCGTTAGTTGACTGTGGGTAAACCAGCCATGCCCAGGAGACCTGAAGGCAAAGTACAACGATTGCATTTGTTATAAATCAGGCTATTTTGCTCTGAATGCTTTCTGAACTAGTTATGTTTGTGTTTGTATATGAGAAACAAGATGTTGTATGCCATACCTGAGCATTGGTCGGACTAATGCTATATGAGAAGAGTATTGATTTCTGGGGAGGTGGCTTTTAACCTTGCGTTTCGAGGAATAGAGACAGCGGAATAGAGACACGTTTCTCCCAATATAAATCTTCAGTGATAAATCATCACCATCAGCCTGACTACGCCCACTGCAGGGCAATGGCCTTTCCCATGTCTCTCCAATTAACCCTGTCCTTTGCCAGCTGCAGCCACAGTATCCTCACAAACTTCTTAATCTCATCCGCCCCCCTGGACTTTCTGCCGGCACCCGCTATGCTTGCCTTCTCTTGGAATCCACTTTGTTACCCTTAAGGATCAGCACAGATAAATATTCAAAGAGTTTTACATTCATTAACTTTCTTTACTTTCGAGTTCTGGAGGTCGCAGTGGAAAAGGAAAGGCCCTTTTTTCCTAGTTATAGTCCCGCTGCTTCGAGGCTATTCATTACATTACAAGTTAGTCATCTGCAAAAATTGATCCGGAAAAATGAAAAGGTGCAGTAACGTCTCACTCTTAGCTCCCACCTGAGCCATACGATGAGGGAAAGCATGAGGAAAAGAGTGAGAGAAGGAAGAAAGAAAGAGGTGCTTTAGCTGAGGGCTCATGACCAATGTCAGAGTGGGATTCTATGTAGTCATCAGCAATGAGGATTAACCCGGAGTCATTCTGGTGTGTAAAAAACATGACTGGAGACTACTAACCAGCACCTTCAGGCTCAGCACCTTCATCAGTCTAGTAGGCATGCAGGTCCCAGCTATTCAAAGCACGTCGTTATACAAGCAAAATTTGTCACGGGTAATTTTCCAAACATAGAGCCTCTTGATATGAGGCTTTATGCAACGCAGCATACATTCTGGACATTATCTTTTTTGTTCAGCGGGTGTACCTTTAAAGAATCTGATTGCTCGGATCTATGCAGAGACCACGATAGACAGAGTAAAACCATACAGTGACATGAAAAATGTGCTTCAGTTGTCGAAAGACAAGCTCAAGTATTACACATACCACAGCCTTGCTCCACAAGTTCACGATCAGCCAAAATAAGCTGTTTTCCATAGAATTCCTCCTGTAACAAAAGCAACATTCAGGTCTGAAGTTGGCTGAACAAATAAATCACACACGTGGCAAAGGCAGTTTTAGAGACAACTCTCATAGGGTGCTTACGGTTCTACCTCTGCTAATGCAGAGCAGGGTGATACGAAATTCTCCAGCATTTCTACAGAGGTGGTAATCACACATCCTCTCAGTCATAGGCTACGGTAATAGCTTGCGAAAAGCACTAGGAGATCACAATTGAAGAAGCCAAGTGCACAAATAAGTCAAAAAGTGCACCAGTGTGCTTAAATATCAGAAAACATATGGGATGATAAATAATGACCAGTGTGCTTAAAAATCAGAAAACATATGGGATGATAAAAAATGACGAAATGAAATTGAACATTACAAGCAATTTCCACTTCCACACTCCAGTTTCCTTGAAACTGGATTATTACAGTACAGTACAGTACATGGATTATTACAGTAAGTGGCCAGAAGTTGTCTTCGCTGATGCCATCACAACTCAAACCGTTCAAGAATTCCTGCTTGGCCTCTTCGCTCGTGAGGGTTACCCTCAAGAGATTGTCTCTGACCACGGACCTCAATTTTCATCGATGGCCATGCAAACTTTCCTCCGCGAACGGGGGATACGCCATTGCTACTCTTCAGTGTACCATCCCCAAGCTAATGGACTCGTTGAACGATTCAATCGAGTGCTTAAGTCCTACATTCAGCTAGCTCTTTGCGAGCGACGCGACCTACGTACAGCGATTGTGGACTACCTCGGTGTCTACCGCTGTACGCCCCATGCCACGACAGGAATTGCACCAGCTGTCCTACTTCATGGCCGGTTGCCCCGCACAAGACTTAACGTCGTAGGACTGCCGGATCAGTCTTTCTCAATGGATCCGACAAAAGCGCTTAAGCTTTTGCGGCAGAGGCTTGCCGAGAAGCAAGCGCAATACAAGCTTTACGCGGACCAGCGGAGTGGCGCCCAGTGTCGTGACTTTCAGATTGGCCAGTACGTGCGTGTCCGCAAACCAAATGTGCGAGGCAAACTGTCAACTCGGTTTTCGGAGCCTCGGAAGGTTGTGGAGCAGCATGGACCTGCATCTTATCTGCTGGATGATGGGCGAGTGTGGCACTCGTCCAAGTTTTCTGCGGTTCGCCCAGAAGTAGTTCAGCAGCAACTGTCCTCCTCAGCTCCAGCGGCCCTTTTCGCTGATATTTCGCCGCCTATCGACGGCAACCGAATGCCGCCGCCCAGTCCACAGTCCGGAACCGTGGTCCAGGGTCCTTCTTCGGATGCGCCTTCAATCCATATGATGCCAGCCGTTCCGCCCGCTCCGGAATCGGCAGCCGCTTCTCAACCCTCGTGTAGTAAATCCACAGCGGCAACTGCGGCTTCACCTCCTGCGCCGCCTCGCCGAAGTACTCGCAAAACGAAGCGGCCCGCATGGTTCAAAGACTATGACATCCGCTAGACATTTTGTTTTTTTTAAGTGCGGCGGAAATGTGAAAAAGATGAAGTGTGGCAAGTGCGCTGCACGCACTCGCGCGCATGGGGGGAGAGAAGACGACGAAGTTGGAGAATACAGATCGGCTCGACTGTATGCTACGTGTACTGTTTCATTGCTAATTATCATTACTACGATACAACACCAAGCAGTCTCCTCTGTAGCAGAGGCACACAGAAAAGCGGGAAGAGTTGATCACGACCCATTGCTGAAAAACCGCAGCAGTGTCCTCTCTAGTGTAGTAAATTTGCGTAATTAAAAACCATGCAGTTCTGTGACAATGTAGGCAGCTTCAGTTGGGACTGCTAGACGGCCACCAGGACCGAGTATGGGTCGTGGTATCTTGATTCCACGTCTTGTGAACACTGTATCTGATCACTTGCGAGGAAACCACCTTGCTGCTGTCGATCGTTTACCCGTACGACAGCGTTCCAAAGAAAAGCGCAAATTCACAGATAGACTATCCATAACAAGCTTCCGCTACTTCCGGGCCGACAATTTCTGCGCCTGATCTCATGTCATGCTACAATGCTGGGAAAGCGGCTCATACACAACGCTCCGGTGAAGTCCCATGCGACGGTAGCAGAAACAATTCAGTCGACGGCGCTCACCAACTGCGCCTGGCCGACTGACAACACCGACGTGTAGGATTCGAGGTACACCTTCGAACACCTTCGGACGATTTCCAGGCCTTTTATCGTTATATCGCGGACGTCTCCAAGCCCTAAGCCAACGAGGTAAAGCATTTCAAGCTGCTTAACGCTACCGCGCAGAGAGACAGCTTAGCATGCGCTGTAAACACAACTGGAACACGTGCGAAACCACACATGCGACA
The DNA here is from genome assembly GCF_052857255.1 of Amblyomma americanum. Lineage (NCBI taxonomy): Eukaryota > Metazoa > Arthropoda > Arachnida > Ixodida > Ixodidae > Amblyomma > Amblyomma americanum. The sequence goes on along the minus strand of NC_135507.1, from coordinate 98,903,535 downwards.
AACAGCCAGACGGCCGATACGCTGGCTACGATCGTGGCTACGACGCAAGGTGGATTCAATAGAGAGTTCCGTTGATGATAAGTAGCGTAAAAAGGCGGAGAAGGAGTGGTAGTGGCAAGAGCGAAGCGGCTTTCGATGGGAGGCGCTGAGCAAAAAAAAAAAGAAGCGATTGGCCGCGCGCGGCACTGCCGTCGAATACTGGTAAAAAGTCGAAGGTAAAAATTGGATAGATTCAATGGAAAAGAAGCATGATGTAGAACTATATATCGATACTGGGAAAGGCAGATCAGGAAGGAAGCGTTTTATGATAACTCAAGAGGCAATGCCCTCCTCTTTGAAGCTAGGTTAAGGTGTTTTAGAACGCGCAGCTAAAAGAAGAAATTTAACGAAGATGACACATGTGCTTTGTGTGGTAAAACTGCAGAAACAATAGAACACCTCATTCTAAAATGTGATGATATACATCCCAACGTCGATGCAGGCACAGTCACTCTTCCTGAGGCCTTAGGGTTTAGAGATAACAATAGTCATGTAAATAAATCTGCGATGGAAATTAGCCAAAAGCAATTGGAGGATTGGTGGATCAAAAGCAGAGAGGTGAGGGAAGTTTTAAAGTTTAGGAAGACGTGCTTTAAAGAAAATGGCGAAATTTATCAACAAATTACAGAAGAGGTAAACAAAAAAAATTGGAGGCTTATCAAGGTTAAGCCCAGTGGATGCGAAGCATGTTAAGCAGCTGCCTCAGTGTGGATGGGGCTAAGTAACGGAGACGTGGTTTTAGGTTCATCGTCGTACTTTATTCTTTGCAGCCCGACAAACACACTCTTATGGTCCGTAAATGCATGACTCTTGGTTTGCACGTCACTTATTCTGTATTGTCTTTGAGCATTTATACACAACACCAAGTCTAAACTGTTTCCCCACTGAGTCGTGGACTTTGGCCGTCCTTAGCGTTTGGAGGCATCTTGACCGCATACACGCCCGGCTACAGTGCTCTAGAATATTCTAGAGCACTGTAGAATACTCTCTAGTGGCGCGAGCGGCGAGGCGCAGGTTAGCCGTTTTCTAACAGACGCCATGAGATGGCGCCACCGCAACTTTTCATAGGCACAGGAATTCGCGTAGTTTTGGAAAGGTCGTCTGTCATCTTGCGTTTTTCATCTCATTTACTAATAAGAATCGCTCATTTATTACTTCTTGCTGTTCTCCGCCTGTCAGTTACAGTGACTAGGCTTGTTAATTATTGAAACGTGTCCGAAAACCACGTACCTAAGCAAGGATACAACATTCCTACTGTCGCGTCGTCTGCTAAACTCCGACTTGCAGAGTGATTTTTTGGCGCAAAACACCATCGCAGAATGACAAGCGGTCAGCATGACATACAGAGCAAATTATTTGCGCGACCATTGCTGTGGTTTGAAGATCAAGACCCGAAAGCAATGCCATTTAGTGTGTGTACTCACAGCCATTTATTGTCCACACACTTTCAGAAGTAAACCGTTTAAGCTAAATTTTATGCGGCATTTTGAGCTCATATATGGCTCAGAGAAGTCAATGGTCTTGTAAATATGATCGATTTACCGCTATGATGTGAGGTTTGGTGTTGTTTTTGATGTAGTAATAGTTATAAAATTGATGTCACAGCTATGTACACATGAACACCATATGAAGCTTTTATTTACAACTGACTTCAGTGCAGAAATGATCAGAAAAAAATCTTGTTTGCAAAAATCCACAACTTCCCTGCCATTGCCTCCCAGTGCAAGTGTCCTGCTCACCAGCATCTGCATACAAGAGTGAACTTAAAACAGCAGGCTCGCAGTTTCCTCTTGACACAGAGTGTGCAAGATTGCTGAAGCTGAGACAGTTCACTGTAGCAATGAACTGCTGAGGTGTAGGATGAGTATTGCATCCCGATGACTGTCTGACGATGCCAAAAAGATGTTCCACGGGGTCTTGGCTCACCCTGCTTGTCATTACATACTTGAAACCAATGTGTTGAGTCAAGTACTTCAACAGCGACAAGGTACTGCATAGAGTTACACGCAGTCCAGTTACTGTGGACTGGCTTAGAAAGCCCCGCTGCCCATTTGTGTGGCGTTCCCACTCTGACAGAAACGACGGAAAAGAATGCTCACTGCTATCCCTACTTAACAGCAAGATACGAACGCTAAAGTAAAATTAACTGCGTGACAGCGCGCGCGCGAAGCGAGCTAAATCACACACCGCATTGCCATGTGCTGCCAACGCGCGCGCCGGAGGCTAGGAAAAGGCGCAGCAGCGCCCCTGGCGGCCGTCAGTGTCAACTCGCTTCAGCCGAGCTGGCCCCAGCAGCCACCGGTCGCGCCACTAGAAAGTATTCTAGTTCACTATAACGCTGGCGCGGTTGCGGGCACAGAGACTGACGCGACGGCGGGCGCGCGCCGCTTCATCCCTGGCGTGACGTCACATATCACGTGATGCAGCGATGGTGGCGCCGCCGCCGCGTCGCGCGCGACGGCGCGAACCGAAGCGTGGAGGCCGCCGCCGGGAAGCGACCGACGGCGCGATATGAGGCCCCATCTGCAGCCTGTGACGTCATCACGTGACGTCATGTCACGTGACCCCACTTTAGGGTCAATGGTGGCCACCGCCGGGCGTCGCGCGAAGGCCCGAAACCTACGTTAATATGCTTCGCATAAAATAAATGAAAAAAAAACGGCATGGTGGCAACTACCACTGCCCGTTTCAAAGGGGACTCTCCTACATTCCATCCGTCCATCCATCGGAGGTGAAAAGCCGGCTGTCTGCGTTGCTGCGTCGTTGCATTCAGGGAGTTTGAGCGTTGTCGTTGGGAGTAGGTGGCGCTTTAAGCTCGTTGGGATAATAAAACGGGTAAGCGCGTCCCTCGGAGACATAACCATATGCAAAAAGTCTACAAAACGCGGGTACTGCTCCACTCCGAAAGAAAAGGGAAGCGCGAAAAAATACAGTAAAGCAAGTGCTCATTAAGCAGGAAAAAGAAGGCAATAAATAAAACTATGCGAAGAGACAAATAGATTAGAGATCGATACGTCCGCCGACGCGGTACAGAAGTACGACCATTTCCCTTTCTGTGCACTGAGAGAGGGCTCGCTGATGCGGCAGAAGTAATTTTAACGGTTTCAGTTATTTCTTTGGTAAGGCGGCCACTATTCGTGATCACTGAGCAGCTCTCAAAGACTGGCAGGCAGCCGCGGTCCCTGCAGTGACACATTAAGGCGTCCGCCACGGTACCTTTGAATGTCCCTTTCCATCGCTTGAGCACCAGTACAAAGTGCACGCGGAAACGGGGCAGTTTCTGCATATATATATATATATATATATATATATATATATATATATATATATATATATATATATATATATATATATATATATATATATATATATATATGTGTGTGTGTGTGTGTGTGTGTGTGTGTGTGTGTGTGTGTCATGCGAACATAACATAGCAGCTGTTATTTTATTAGTGCATATGTCCCATCTGAGAATGTACGTCCAAGCCCGAAATGAATGCCGTATTAAAAGCGGAAGTTCGTTGCGTTGCTAACTGCATCAAAATTAGCATTTCATAATTCTAAAATTGCATTTATTTGATTTGTGGTTACGTTAAAGTTAAAGTTAAATTTGAAAAAACAGCCATTTCTAAGATTAGGCAGGAGCGACATGGAACTCAAATATAAGGTCTGCATTAATTAATTAGTAGTAAAAAACATAGCTTAGAGAAGCGATATTAGAAGAACCAGTAACACTATGGGCTGGCCATTATAATTAATGGTGCAACCAATTTAAGTGAACTTGAACAAAGAATAAGCGCCGACAGCATGGGTAGAAAATCGCGCATTATAAGGCGATTTGCATGAATGGTCTTCATTAAATAGTGGGCGTCGTACTCCCATGCAGCTGATGCTTCATCCGCCCTTTGCATCAGCCATGAAATGTCCAACAATGGAAGGATAGCTGTAGAACAAGAATCTCATAGTAGCGTTATAAAAACACCTTGAGCGCATGAGAACGGTGGTGAATTATTGCATAGGAAAAAAATCGAGGATCCGGTTTCCTGTTGCGAACCTCAACGAGTGAGCGAAACAGTAAAAGGCACTTGCGGACTCCTCGTTCAAGCGCTATCTTATTTCGTCTGGAAGATATTCCACCTGACCTTCGTGAAAAAAAAAATAATGAAACAATACCCCGGAAAAACCAAGATTGGCAGTTGCCTTTTTTCAAATAGAACAAACTTGCAGCCAAAAGTTGTAGGTTATGGTTTTGCCATTCCAAGGGCTGCCCAGGATACCTACGGGCGTGGCGTACGTCGAAGGGGGAGTTAATTTTTGGGCTTTGTTCCTCTTCAAGACAAAATAAAAAGAACAAACTGCGGTATTGAGACAGCGATATATTTTTTTCACATAACGCAACACAAAGATTAGGCTGCTTGGGTGCTTGTGAGCGAACAAAATCCATTCCTCCAGTGACAGAAAGGAGCGCAGGGCAAATTTTCGAGGTAGCGGCCGCCATCCCTTGCCTCCCGTTGGCTCCGTCACTGAAACACAGCCACTGATTTCCCTTTGAAAGGCGAAAATTAATTATTCATTCGTTTTTTGCAACTTTATTGGCAACCAAGCGGTGATGCATTAAAAAATGGGATACTTATGTGATAGCGCCATAAAAAACAACGCGACTGCCTTGTCGGCCCCTCGTAGCCGCACAGCGAGCGTACCGACGACGCGCTGTTTCTATTCCAGGAGTCTACGCCAGCGCCGCGCCGCGGCAACCGCAAAACCTCACGGGGAGAGCGCCGCTTTTGTCACTACACAACCCCCTAGAACACTGTATCACGAAGGATCATGGATCTTCCACTGATCTCCACTAGAAGGCTGGATGGCGCATCGGGAGCCTGAAAGTGAAGCCAAATAAACAAGCGGCCTTGTCCCGAAAGTCAGCCTTTAGCAGTGCTACAGTGGCTGTAGCAGTGCACGAAATGGGACCTCAGCCATATTCTTCATTACCCCGCCGTGGTGGCTCATGTGGTTAGAGCGCTCGGCTACTGATCCGGAGTTCCCGGGTTCGAACCCGACCGCGGCGGCTGCGTTTCGCTAAGGCGCCCGTGTGCTGTGCGATGTCAGTCCACGTTAAATATTCCCAGGTGGTCGAAATTATTGCAGAGCCCTCCACTACGGCACCTCTCTCTTCCTTTCTTCTTTCACTCCCTCCTTTATCCCTTCCCTTACGGCGCGGTTCAGGTGTCCAACGATATATGGGACAGATACTGCGCCATTTCCTTTCCCCCCAAAACCAATTATTATTATTATTATTATTATTATTATTATTATTATTATTATTATTATTATTATTATTATTATTATTATTATTATTATTATTATTATTATTATTATTAATATTATTATTCAGTGACTATTTTACTGAAATATGTTTAGACCGAACCAAAGCGAGGCTGCTATCTGATGAGGTGCCAACGGTGTTCTGCTGGTTCACATCAGCGCCTCCAAAATGTATGGTACTGCTTTTTCTACCGAGAGCATCAAATTGATTATGCCTGAATGGGCTTTTATTCGTGATGCTTGGTGCGGCTGACTTCAAACAACACTCAATTGTCACGCGCGCTGCAGCACGTCTTTCTCGTCAGTCGTTTCTCTAACGCTGGGCAACTGAAACGTGGCTGTGCTATGAAGTCATGTCAAGAGCACGTCTGGAAGGTAAATGAGACCCTAGAGCGACAAACATCACCTGAAATCGATGAGAATAAGAGAGGTCGTCCGCCACCAACTCGAAACTGAAACTGTACGGGGCTCTTCGAGTGTCAGGAATTCCGCGCCAACGCCTGCCTTTTCTTTGCTACAATAATAATATTAATAATTGGTTTTGGGGGGAAAGGAAATGGCGCAGTATCTGTCTCATATATCCTTGGACACCTGAACCGCGCCGCAAGGGAAGGGTAAAGGAGGGAGTGAAAGAATAAAGGAAGAGAGAGGTGCCGTAGTGGAGGGCTCCGGAATAATTTCGACCACCTGGGGATCTTTAACGTGCACTGACATCGCACAGCACACGGGCGCCTTAGCGTTTTTCCTCCATAAAAACGCGGCTGCTGCGTTTTTATGGAGGAAAAACGCAACGGAAGGGCGAAAGACGAGACTTTTTGCATTGAAATACGCAGCAAACACCGAACTTCTGGGGCATGCTGCCCAACTTCCGGTAGCTTCACTAGCGCTCACTTCGGAAAGCGGGAATGGGGCATCCAGCCACCTAATACAGATCAGTGGGTTGTTCGAACTCGACCGCGGCGGCACGTGTTTCGATGGAGGCAAAACGCAAAAGGCGCCCGTGTGCTGTGCGATGTCAGTGCACGTTAAGAATATCCAGGTGGTCGAAATTATCCTGGAGCCTCCACTACGGCATCCCTTTCTTCCTTTCTTTTCTTAGTCCCTCCTTTATCCCTTTTCTTACGGCGCAGTTCAGGCGTCCGCCGAGATGTGGGACAGATACTGAGCCATTTTCGTTCCCCAAGTAATTTTTTTCAGTTTAATTCGAAGCGTTACAAGTTACTTGCCCATGATCGAGTACGAAACTTCGAAGCGAGCGTGCAAGTTCGGCTAAGCGGAATCAGACGAAGTCACCTGCCATGAGCTGTGGCAGAGCAGCGTCATCTATGTTAACATAGATCTTGGCAAAATGTCCAACCAGTCTTGAAGAAGTCCTAAGTGAACCTTCAAACAGTTTGTAAACGTTTGGAAAATGTCTTGGCAAGACATCTAACAAATGGCTTACAATTCCAGATACCTGTCAGACATCGTGTAAATGTCCTCTAGCTGAGCTACCTCCACCTGTTTGAGCTACATGATGTTTTTAGAGGACGTTTTGTAGCTGACTCAAGGGTAACTTGAGACGCCACAAAAGTCCGTCACATATTTTGTATCGTCAAGCTAAGCCGTACTATAGTCTTATTAACTGCCTTCTGAGACGGTTACTACACGTTTATAAAATATCTTGACATGGACGGCTGCTTGCAAGAAATTTTTAGACATCTTGATACATCTTGTAGCTGGCCTCTAGCTCAGCTAGTGCTCCCGCAACATATATAGTCTCAACTGTCCAAGATTTTTTGCGCCTTCAGAGCCATCCATGCAAGCACACGAGACATCAAAGAATACAGACCCTGCACTCACCTTATACTACCAGGAAACCTTCGCTCATTCTTATATACCCCTCTCCAATTCCCCCTGTAATGTCCATGGGGTGAACTGCCGATCTACAATGTTACTGAGTGTATTTTCGTGTCTGTTAAGATATTCTTGGTGCATTAGAATTTGTCTGACTTAAATGCGACGTTCTGTTAGTTGAAAGTTTCGATTCATACCGGATACCAGAGAAAAATAAACTAAGAAATGAAAGCTATTTTATGGGCGCGCACGCGCATTCTACATAACAAAGGTCAGGTATAGATAGACTTCTGTTAAAGATGCCTCAATTTTTACTAAACATCACTATTAGATTTTTGCGTCTATGAGACGTATAGTGCTCAGTAAGCGGCCAGGCAGTATACTTTCGGGGGCAGCCACAAATGAGTTGTTTAGACTTCCGATTGTTATACGTATTTCCTGTCGTAAACTGTCATTCAAGCCTGCGTAGACTTCTAGAATTTGTCTTTGAGATATCTGCAAGTCTTGCAAAAAGTCTTGTAGCTAAAAAAAAAATGGCCGACAATTACGTTAATTACTTCCTGTTCAATAGATCGAGGCAAATAATTCGAGCAAGACTTGTATGTACCACTACAGACAACTTGTTATTTTTCACACATATTCCTTCTTCAAGAAACGTTCCACTAACAGTTCTTGATTGTCAGGAAGGAAGCTTCGTGGTCGGAGAAAAAAACTTTATATCGGCAAGCGGCTCGCAGTGGCGAACGGCGGCGGCTATGCGTTTCGGCTCGGGCGGTGCACTTATCGAGATCCGCCGCCACCGATCCAGCAATCTGGCTGCCGCCGCACAAGGGTGCCTTTGGAGGAGGAGCGAAAGGAGCAATTAAGTTATCGGGAGGTCGCGAGAGGCAGCGCGTGGGCGCATAGGAACGTTGTCCGGCGAAGAGATATGGCAGCGAGTGACTGATGCCGCTGACGCTGCGAGCGAGTCAAGTGAACGTGGCTCTGCGTTTCGGCTTGGGATGCACGCAATGCAACGTGATCCACTGACGCCGAGTCGGCGCTACGGCAACCGCGGAGAACACCGCGCGCTAATGCGCGGTCGCCGCCGCGGGGGAAAAGGGCGGGGGAGGGGGGACGCAGGAATTGGAATACCATATCTGGTGCAATAAAACATTCCTGTCGTAGGCAGTTATGTAAGCGTGCACGTGTTGGTAAGACCCGAACTTTTTTCTTTTATCTTTCTGTTGGCCGCGCTTCCCTCTATGTGTTTCCTGTTTAAACGTAAGTATTACAGGGCAGTTACATATAGCTCAAGCCTTCATTAAAACGTCTTGTGAGCAAGCCCTCCAGGCTTCTGAAGCAGAATGTCTTGGAAACTTGCTTAAGTGGATTAGTAAGCGTCTTGCGTAGCTGCTGAAGGCGCAAAAATTCTTCCGAAGACAGTTTCCGGACATCTTGGCTAAAGATCTCTTCTAGACGTCTTGTAGACATCTTTTGTAGCCCAAGACGTTGATGACTGTGCAGACGTTTCGAGACATCTATAAGATATCCTATGCTCAGTGGAATGATGATTCATGATCACTTTCTTCTATAGACGTTGACTTCGGGAAAAAGGCCAAGCAGGTACATGCCGATCTACTGGAAGGTCCTTGAGAGGGGTTCAATAGCGTTCAGAAATGCTACTGGTGGGGTGGGAGGGGTCTCGTCGGGGAGTAATGGCAGCAGTCCTCGTAGCTCTTCGCTGACGATCTCACGGATGACGTCTGTCATGGTGATCGCTAGCGCTGAGCAGTCCGCATGGCTCATGACGAAGACTGGTGGTGTCTGGATCAGCGCTGGATTAAGGGGGGCTAAGGGGGCTGCAGCCCAGGGCCTCTCCTCGGAGAGTAGGGGAAGGGAGCCCATTTATTCTAACCTGCTTAGTATATGGAACCATGGGCAACGGAACTTCGAGCGACATGTATGAAGCGAGAAAACCAAAACGAGCAGACGGGGCCCCTCGCCTATTGTAGCAGCATGCGTTTAGCCTGATCATTTGTGGAGAGCTTGTCGAGCTGCAAACACAGGAATGCCCCGCCACCCCGGCGCGGCCCTCTTTCTTACGAAGCGAGGTGCGTTCGCTTAATGGAAGAGTTTTCGTGGTTTCCTGTCAATCCGTCTGTCCAGTGCTGTCTGGAGAGGAGGGGCAAGGGGGAAACACCTAAAATACGTAATGTGGGATGAGGACCTAAATATCCCTTGCGCCTCGTCACCACCACGCCACCTTCCACCTCTCAAATAGTTCCGCCACTGTCCTTCTCATAGAAAGGGTGTGCTGCAGTGCCCAAGAGTGCCTCCCATTCGACTTTTCTTTACCGTGATGGTAATTTTGGTGGGGGAGGATGAGTCCGATAGCAGATGATGATGGGTCGATCTGATGGCAGAGTCTAGGCAGGAAAGGAAAGAAGACGTCACACGTGCTTTTGTCCGCGTGCCGTGGGATATGGAATGTTCACTATTCGGGCTAGGGTTGTGGAAGAGTTAAGGTGGAAGTTGGAGAGCTGGACACAAAGGCCTGTCTCCAGGGCCCATTCCTGCCTAGTGGCTGCGTAGCCTCGCGCGCGCTCGACAGAAAAAGTAGGTCAGACTGGCCGCCGAACTTTCCAGAAAGTAGGAAAAGATGACTCAGACGCGACGGAGGGCGCGTAACTTCGCCCGCGTCAGGAGCCGCCCTCTCCCCTTCGTTCTCGCGCTCGGCGTCGACGGGGCAAAAGAAAAATCCAGAACCTCCCAGAACAGACGATTACTCCTAGCCAATAGGAAGACGAGACCGGAAAGGGAGAAAAAGTGAGTTTGTACGGAGGAGGGAATTTGTACAAGGAACTCCATGCGTATGTGAACGCCTGCTTTGGCGCTAGTAACAGACAGACACGGCGCGCGTCTATGAAAGGAAGTTGATCGCAGGCTGCGATTCAGCCCCGAACCGCCGCTTAAGTTTGCATAAGCCCGCCCGCTGAGGAGCTCCCGGACGCACCACTCTCGGCCAGCCACGCACCATCCAGCCAGCGTGCGCCAGTCATCGGGACGGCCACCGTTGGACACCTGCGGTCGCGTCGAACTGAAAAAGTGCACGGTGCGGTGAACGATTAGGATACATTCATGACAAAATGCTCGGTCGGAAGCATCAAAATGGTACGTTAAAGGAAAGGCGAAGTTACAAAGAAAAGAGCGTGAAAAGAAACTATCAAAGATGACAAAGTACCTACTGAATGCAGCTTCCGCGGAGCGGTATGATCGCTCAACCCAGACCCCGTGTCAAACTCCCAATAGTACCGACTGTGCTTCTGTGGAGGACTTGCCATCTCCGTCACCACGGTTTCCTGGCAAGAAGCAAGGTTTGACCCATCTTGGTTGTCTAGATCCTGTGAAAACGGTGCCAACCTCGGTCGTCCATATTTCTGAGCAACCGACGCTAACCGAGCCCTGTCCTGTTCCTGAGTCAGCAACGTCTATGCTACTCGGCCGGGCCCCTGCCACAGAGCTCCAGGTGTCCGGTCCGCCACGCCCGATTTCTACTACTGCTGCTCAACATGGGCCAAACCTCCCCGATGAGCCTCCTTCTACTGACGAGCGCCAGGAAACAACACTCCCAGAACCGACTCACTTGTTTCCTGTTAGTTTGGCTTCAAATAATCATGTTCCCACCCACAAAGTGTGCCTCGAGAGAACGAATGAGACGGCTTCTCGTTGCGGCAGCAGAGAAGTACAGACACCCCCGAAGCAAGAGGTACGCTGCGAGATTCACCGAAGTGACCCTGCTAAGTGGCCGGACGTAATTACTGAGTGAGATGACCGAGGAAAAGAAAGTTCAGTTTTTAATGCGCGGCGTAAAAGAACAACTCTTTTTTGGCAGCCTCGTCCGCCAGCCCCCAAAAACAGTCGAGGAGTTCATGCAAGAAGCTTGCACGGTTGAGAAGACCCTCGACGTCCGAGCTCGGCAGTACAATCGCCCTTCCTCTGCCTGTAGCAAAACCATCGCCTCTCTTAAGATTAGAACAGAGCAAGTCGCCAGAATCGTGCGAAGAGTCAGCAGTAAAAAGAAGCTAGGGGATCAGAGAACAGGATACACTAAGACCCATAGACAGTCTCGTCACGTGCAGGGTAATGTACAGTCTCCCCTACCACGAACTGAACAAGCAAGAGACTCTACAAATCGACACCATACTGCGCAAAGCGTACAAAACGGCACTCAAACTTCCAATGTCAACACCAACCGAAAACCTAATGGCACTGGGAGTATCGAACACCTTCGACGAATTACGAGAAGCGCAACGTAGAGCGCGACCAGACACTCAAACCAGAACGGGAAGACACCTAATGAAGAAATTAGGGCTACCCCTGGGCACACAAAAAGACAAGGAGCAGATTAATAATGAAGACAGAAACAACATCCGCGTAGACCCATACCTAGACACATCCCTATTGAAAAGTGTGTACAGGTTTGAATAGGAGATAAATAGGATTTTGGCACATTTCCTTTAACATTATAGGATGAAGCTTCCAAAGTGATTCAGCCTTTGAGTGACTCCTTAGTGGGGGGCTCCGTATAACTACCATTTCCCGTGGTTAATTACCGTGCACTTACATCACACAGTGTATGGAAGTCATGGGTTCGAACCAGCCTATTGCGGTAGCACTTCGATGGAGGAAAAATGTTAAAAATCTGTGTACTGTGCATTGTTAGTGCCCATTAAGAACCCCAGGTGGTCAAAATTATCCGGAGCTCTCCACTACGGCGTCCGTCATAGACTGAGCCGCTTTGGGACGTCCATCCTATAAAGCCAAACCAAATGTGCCATAATCCTATTTGCTGACCCGTTCAAACCTATATACATTTTTTCAGTAGGGATGGACCCCAATATACACAATGAAAGACGACAAGCAAGAATACGAGCACTCAGCAGGGAATTCAGCGACAATCCCAGCGTAGTCTACCGGACGCAGCAAATTACCGATACTAACGCAAAACGATCGCTGTTGTAACAGACGAAGGAGGGAAAGAAATAACCAGCGCAACGATAAACAACCCAAGCATAAAGGCAGCTGAAGAGGCCGCCATTGCTCTGGCAATATCGCACGGCAACGCAACAGGACAAAACCTCACTATAGTGACGGACTCTAAACAAGCATGCAGAAACTACACAAGAGGCAGAATCGACAACATCGCCAATCATATTCTACACACGACGAGAAGACACATAAACACTAAACCCAAGGTAGTATGGGTTCCGGCACTTCAGGGGATGAGGGGCAATGTGGCAACAGACGAGTTAGCTCGAGGGTACGTCAACCGAGCAGACTCAACACTTTGCACCACGGGCACCTTTGACCCTAGCTATTACCCCCACGAACTCAGAGATACTCGATCATTACAGGGGTCAGCGGAAACGCTACCCAGCACCACATAAAAGGCTATCCAAAAAGGAGGCGGTAGACTGACGCCGACAAACCGGTACCTACCCACACCTGCACCAATTACACTTGATTTTCCCTACACAATATGCAGACGAATGTCTGTGGTGTCACGGAAAACCTACACTAGAGCATGTCACATGGACCTGCCCTAAGGCAGACTTAGAGCCTAAAATAGACCGCGCGATTGTGACGCAGTGGGAGCACTTGCTGGTCACCCAGGACGAGGACGCGCAACGAGTCCTTGTACGCCGAGCCACGCCGGCAGCTGTCAAGTGCGGTATCCTGGACCGAGGATCGACCACGGCGCCCAGTGACCCGTAAGGGTCACGAACATTTCAAATTTGTCCCCATTAAAGTTTTTTTCATCCATCCATCCATCGCCGCCGCCGCCGTTTGGTATGACGTCATACCGCGTTCCTCGTCGTTGCGCTCGCCTCCGCTCGGTTCGCCTGCTGCGTCGCATGCCTGATAACATGTTGGGAGATTGAAAAGGAGAGCTCGCGTGCGCCGCACCAACAGTTGTGTCGTCTTTAATGCGACAACAACATAGCTAGGCAACCACACCAACCTGGACTTGCAATCAAGATTAACCAAGGCTAATCATGCTATGTCTTAGCTTTCGCTACGTATATCCTGGCATAGCCGAGTTAAGCCACTAAGCGGCAGCGTTCATTGGGGGACCAACCTCTCGTGATCAACCATTAATTTAACCGCCACCTGCCAGGGTAGGCGCGTTGCCTATCCAGTGTGCGGAACGCACTCAGCGTTACAGGCCAAGCTGTGTCTACTTACCCGATACACTGCAGGTTTCGCTCTCTATATATTCAGCGGTAGTTGAACCGCAGCTATAATTTTTTTTTTTTCAGAATCTAAAGCGATTGCAACACAGATTGACATCGAAAATTATTCCTGCAGTGGTTTTAGTTGCCCTAAATATATGGTGCTTAGATGGTGTGTGGCGATCTGGCATAGATGACATTGCCTAACATATGAAAGACGGTGCCTGGTAGCTTTAGCTACGCTGGAGGAATTGATAGGGTGACTTCACGTAAGGTCAAAGAAAGCGTGGCTGCTCGATCACTTTAATTTATTTCAATTTTTAAATTTTATTGTTGCCTGATGACTGGAAGGAAGAGATCTGTGATTGGTTTTGCCCCAATTTTTTCCTACGGGCCCGAAATTAACAATGACGAAGTGGTGTAGTGCCGCACTCAAGCGCGCTCTGCTGCTTTGGCCAACTTTGGATTTTTATTTATTTGTTTTTCTATGCCCCCTGTCGCCGCAGCTTTATAGAGGGGATTGGGTTTCCATAAATCGTAAAAACAAACAGCGGGAATTTTAGCGAACGAACGCAATATGATATTAAAAATTACGAGCAGTGAGAACTATAGCACACAATACAAACATTAGCAAAGCTGATCATAGCTAGCGTAATAGAAGTAGTACAGATTTTCTACCAATATACTAGGACACCTTGCTAGCATGAGCAAAACGTATCATGGCAAAAATAAAAATAAAACGGTCCACTTGAGAAGAAAACTAAATCAAATCACGAAACAAAAATGCAGACAGTGACTGGCTTGACAAAAAATTACACAGTATCTACGGGAAGGTGGTTCTAGTCATCTAACGTACGTACGTGGCATGATCGAATAAAAAAAAGTGTTTGCATGGCAGCGACTCACGTGAACTTTGTGTTGGTGATCAAAGATTGACGAATGATACGTTGGCGCTGATATAAACTGGCTGACGGGATGAGTTTATTTTACTTTGCTGCGCGCTTTTCTTTGCTCCAGTGTACTTCGCCGGTCCTGCCGTGAAGCGTACGTGAGGCTGGAAATAGCGACATCGCTATCGGCGACTCCCCGTCGCCCGTGTTAATGTGCCAGCCCGTAGCAGAAGATAAGCTGCCCCCTGACCCCATCGCTCAGTCTCCGAAGGGGGGGGGGGGGGTGTTCGAGCCCTCCACCCCCCCCCCCCCCCCCTCCCACAGTCGGCGTCTATGAGCCCAACCATTCCTGGGCGTCTTCCTAGGGTAGACCACTGAATACAGGGGGATCACGTGGCTGCTGAAGAGCCAGCGGAGAAGATGCAGTGTTGCAATGCCCTCCATCTTGAGGAGTGTTGCAGGTCCACGGCACCCATCACCACCACCACCAGGTGCCACATAGATGTCACATAGTGTAGAGTCACGGTCAGCGACTCTACCTACGTGACACCTGGTGGAGGTGCTGGGTGCCGTGGACCTGCAACACTCCTGAAGATGGACCTCGGGCAACCCCGGTGACTCTAACGTATTTAGGGTGGCTTAACGTAGTGGTGACGGCAGCCCAGGAAGTGAAGAAAACAGGGAAAGAAGGCTTTTAAAAGAAACTGTGTATTGGGATGACCTGCGCCCACAATGGACCGAATGACTCGGCGGCGGCGAAAACAAGCGTGCTCGGCTGTTGTCGAACAGAATGCCCGCCGCTCTCGGCCGTGCTCACTTTAAATCTGATAGCGAACTTTCGAGGTACGCCGTGTAATGCTGCCACAACAGTGTGGAACAACGTAGAATCGGCTTCGCCTAGATAATTGGAAGAAAAATGTGGCGGTACTACCGTACATGCACACCGTCGCCCACCAGCTCAAAAAAAAATATGGAAAAGAGCAGGTGTACATGTGGTGTTTTCCGCACCAGAGAAGCTGTCGAAACTGTGCAAGAGGGTAAATTCCACCATTACTGGCAGCGATTCCTGCACTGTTAGGCACAGGCAACCTTTTGTAGAGTGCGCAAAAACGTAGTGCACTCTATACCTTTGCCCTGCGGCCGAGCCTATACGTTGGCCAAACTGGCAGATGTCTAAACGAGAGGCTCATGGAACACAGCAATAGTGTCATCGGGGCATCCCGTCATCTAGGCATACACTGCCGTGATTGCTAACAGTGTAAGGAACGTGGTCCGATTTCTGGGAAAAAACAACAGTTCTTCATAAGTATGTCAGCAAAATTGCCAGAGAGATAGCAGAGGCTCGTGAGATCGCAGAAAAAGGAGATTATTGTGTCAGCACCCCTTCGGTGTTGTTAAGTGATAAAGAACGTCGGGTCTTAGGAATTTCCAACTAGGGTATCACGGTTTTTTGTTCTTGTTTGCGTCCTGACTTTTAGGTTTTAGCTTTACGTTGTCTTCCTTGCACCTGTGATGATGTGTTTCCTTTGCGGGTTGGCGCTGCTACCAGTCTCACATGACTTTCCTTTTCGTTGCTGCGCATGCCCGCTGTATGCTATATGTAGTCGCTGCGCGCAGCAATAAACGTTGTTGAAGTCGGCGCTTTGTGGCGCCTCCCCTCAAGTCCGTGTTTGTCTTTGCGCTGTGAATGTAAGCCTAGATACGATCGATCAAGATAAATCTGGCCGCGTCTTGCATCGCAAACAAAGCGATAAAGCCGCGTGCCGGCTGCTTTGAAGAATGTGCAAGCAGTAAGATTCGCGACAATATAAAAGTATTTGTTCATTTTTAATATTACCATGACATTTTAAAAAAGCCAACGTTAGAAAAATGTTTGTTTTGAATGTTAAACTACTGTTGTCGATACAACGTATAACGTTAATTGTTTCTTAATTTTTAACATTATAATGTAATGTTCCAATCGAACATATATACATTACCGTATCTCAGATGGTATTTTTACACATTATATGTTATTCTAATTTGGGATATTCATAACTTAAATAGTGCATGTTGTTGTGACGATATTGAAAGGTTTATTCACACACACACACACACACACACACACACACACACACACACACACACACACACACACACACACACACACACACACACACACACACACACACACACACACACACACACACACACACACACACACACACACACACACACACACACACACACACACACACACACACACACACACACACACACACACACACACACACGCACGCACGCACACACACAAAACAATTAACCGTTTGAGTTTTTTTTTTGCAAAAGGAGCAGTAGTAAAGAAATGAACACCGCGAACGTTTTGCCGCATTGACTCCATGACAATATGAATTGAGTTCAGAGGGAATCTTTTTGCAAGAGACTGTCTGAGCATGTAAAATTGCGAATATTGATATCGATACGTGTATGTTCTCTGTGTAAATCGCGTGGAAATGAAAGGCAGGCGAGTAACATTTATATCATGAATTCTCGATTATGTGTGTGCATAGTGAGTAAGACACGACCACGGTCGCAGCCCTATCTAGTCCTCCCCACCACTCTCTTCCTTTCCACCGTGCTGCACTCTGTGCGACCCGCACTACCCTAGCTGCCGAAGGCACTGCACGGATATGTGATCGTCGCTTTTGCTCAGGGCTCTTAATTTGTGAAGCTGAGGCTCATAATTTGAGAGTGACAACCAAATGCACTTTACATCATTCTCACTGTCCTACGAGTTTCTTCCCAACGATCTGAACCTGTCGTGATTACGTTACCATCCTGAGTGCCGACTTGGCGTTGCTGCTTACGCCTCAAAAAAATGAAAATTGGCTTTTGGGGAAAGGAAATGGCTCAGTATCTGTCTCACATCTCGGCGGACACCTGAACCTCGCGAAAGGATAAAGGAGGGACTGAGAGAAGAAAGGGGTGCCGTAGTGGAGGGCTCCGGAATAATTTCGACCACCTGGGGATCTTTAACGTGCACTACATGACATCGCACAGCACACGGGCGCCTTAGCGTGTCGCCTCCATCGAAACGCAGCCGTCGCAGTCGGGTTCGAACCAGGGTACCAGATCAGTAGCCGAGCGCCCTAAGCACCAAGCCACCGCGGCGGTAAACGCCTCACTGCGCTCTGCAGTTCATGTCGACATCCACAGCCTGCATGCATGGTTAAAGGAATCTCGTAGCAGCATTTCGATTTCAAACGAAGCTCTAAATGTCGTGCAGCGAAGGAAAGTGAGATAATGAGAAGGGCAAAGCAAAACGTCTTTGGACTACAAAACATTTATTTCATCAGAAGGAAAAATGCTAGGTGCTAGGTGGCTGTCAGTCCACTGCAGACAGCGACCTGAGTAGCCCATTCAATATTGGGCCCGGGTTTGAACTCCCAGGCCTGAGCTGGTAGACACGGCCTCCCATTGCTTAAAACTAGGAACTTGTATTAGAGATCTTGGTGGCGGCTCCTCTTTGCAGTTCCACAATATGTAATCGTAAGTGGCTATTTCGCCACATTGTCATTGGAAAGGTGGCCCACTATTGACTTTAAACGTAACCGCGTTCGGTACTTCACTAAGGTGCCTCAATTGCTCAACGCCAGCGCCGCCGTTCAGGGTGGAGACAACTTAAGCAACGCTGTCATATTGAATCACACTGGCCTCTCCCATGTACCGCGAAATACTCGACTGGTAGCCCAGTGTAGCTCTCGCTGCAAAAGGCCGTTCAAGTTAAAGCACTTTGAAGCGCGCCGAGAGCATGAACGGCGCCGTTAGAAACGCTAGCGCCGCTATCCCATGTGATTCAATATGGCGGCGCCGCTGAAGTTGTCTCCACCCCGGCGCTGGCATTGAGGCGTTCACACCTTAACTCTACTCTCGCGGAGCCTGGTGAGTAATCATAAAAGTGTTTATCTGCAATTTGATTTGGCGAGTAACACACTCATAACGTTAATATGCAATTTTTTTTACCTATTTTTCAACTAAAGTGCCTCTTTTAGCGAGCAGGGACTCACTTGCGATCAATCACGTTTGTGGCGGTATCTCGCGTGATCCTGCGCGAGTGTTGTAGTGGCCGCCATGTTTTCGTGAACACTATTTTCGCTCGGCGTGTGGCAATGCGTGCGTTAAGTGCGGTGTGTTTTTACCCCGCTGCTCGCTCGGAATGGATGTTTTGTTGTCAGCGCTAATCTCCTTTGGACGAGCCCTCTCGATTGCGTCGCCTAACAAAGGTACGCGAGCGTTTTGTTTACGTTTGTGTCGGCGGCGCCGTCGCAGACCGTCCGCGACCATGCATGCCTGTACGAAAACACAGCCATGCTCGTTGTTGGCCCGGCCGTCCTGTCAACGCGACCGATGGGCGGCTGGGTTTCGGTGGCGACTCGAGAGAGAGCCTTCGTTGGCTGCTCGCGGGATTCGAACGCTGCCGGCTGGTTTCCGTGGCAGCCAGATGCAGATGCTGCGGCGTGTCCGTTGTTGCCTCGGGGGCCACACTCTCCCCGCTTTTGTTTTGTTTGTGTCGCGGCGTGCCGCCCCGGTTCTGATATCGCACTGCTGGCTTCGTCGCGATTCCCTTGCTCTGGCGGCAGGAGTGTGTGCGCTCTTTCTGGACACGAACGGCGACGCTTTTGTTGCCCTGTTTGCCGTGACGGGCTTTTTGCAGCGTCCGGCCACTTTCATTCTCGACGGAAAGGGGGGGAGGGGGGGGGGGTTGCGCCGAAATCGGGTCGGACACCCACACCTTCACGCCTATCCTTTTTGAGGGGAGCTCTCTTTTGCTAAGTTGCGCAGGCTGTGGTCGCCGGGCGGGCTCGCTGGCGCCTCGTTATTGTGCTACCGAGCGGTTCGAAACACGTGTACGCGGGGAGCTCTGTTTGGCGCCTCTGCGCTGACCGGCCCGCATCGTGCACCTTTCTCGGAGCGCGTGCGCGCGATGGTCGCGCGGGTGTTGTCCAATTCCTCTTTCTGCCCGGTTTTCATCGACAGTGGTGCACCACTTATTAGGCGCGAAACACTTTTCGTCGTTCCAACGGATGCTGTCGCCGTTTTGAGCGTGTAAACATCGAAACGTGGGGTAGCGCGGCAATCGTGGCAAGCACTTTTGTTGAGATGCGCGCAAGGCATGAAGGCAATTTTTGCACATGAGATACCACTGCGCTGTTAGAAGAGGCTGAGTTTAGTGCGCAAGGCATGAAGGCAATTTTTGCACATGACGTACCACTCCGCTGTTAGAAAAGGCAGAGTTTGTCGAACTGGCCCAAGAAAGCAGATTTGCCGGCAGACATTGTTCGTGGCAGCTATCAGTTCAAGAGCGCGGTGCAGCACGTTCACCTATGCTTGCCCATCCACAGCGCGTACAGCTGGCCCTGTGTGCACCTGGACCACCGGGTCCATATTTCTTTCTCTATTATCGATGGACTAGCACCATAGCGGTGCTTGCTGTTGGTTGCTTTGGTGGCAACTGACGACATTAGTGTACTCTACTGTCGACATGATAAAACAGCTTGTGTGGTCTAATTGCATCTAAACTACTCAGATTATAAACTCTATCGTTGAGCTCTACTTTGACTTCAGACAGCTCGGACACTGTATGCTTGAATGAAAGGGTTTTCCCACACTGTCTCGAAACATCGAACTTTTATGACTGACATTAGGCAGTGTCTGCAATGCACGGTCTGGGGACACTGAGGCGTGTCGTTCCAGCAGCTGGAAGTTATTTCTTCCATTCTTCGAGGCAGTGTGAACCATGCTAGCTGAGTTCTGCGGTGAGATTAAGCAAATGTGCGCATTATGTGTGTGCTGTTGGGCATCGGAAGTGACCCAAATTGTCACACTAATGCATCACTGAAGCGTGAGAAGAGACCTGGTTTTTTTTGGCATAACGGGTGGAACGCACCAAGAGCAGGGCATGTGCGATGTACAGGTTGGCTCACACCGTTATTTCCTGCTTTCAGAGATTTTCCAGTCTAAAATTTGGCCTAACGGGAAACCTTCATGGGTTTTGGGGGAATTTTATGGAGAGAAATTTCTTGGATGCATATAAAGCAAACTGGTTTAATAACTTGCTGACTTTACTGTGGGGCATTACTGATGCTGTGGAGGGTTAGGTTATCTACCGAACATTGATAGAAGGGAAAAAGGCCGTTCCATCTGATTTCTCCTCTCGTGCATGTTTGTGGCTGCCTTTGCACCGAGCACAAATACAGAACACAAAACAGCTGCAACGAGTAGTACTGGGCAAATCCTGCACTTTGGCCTTTGTTAACCCCTGCGAAGAGCAAGTATTGATGACAAAAGTGGTGTAGAATAACCGAGGGCAAGATACGGGGATCTTCCAAACTGCTGGAGGGAAACATTGCCCAAAATAGGGATATTTGGCATCTAAGGTAGGGAATTGCTGGTTGAGGTACGCAGCATCCCATTTCACACTGATGTCTGGTGTCTTGCTTGCACTTGTATATGCGCTGCTAGGACCTGCTGCTGCTTGCAAAATATAATGAGGAGCACGTTTTATTGTTCCAGGGTCGTTGCCGCAGTCTTGCCGTTTGCCTGCAGCTGTGCCAAGGTTTCTGTGACTTTTCCGAGGAAAGAGGAATGTTGAGGCACGCAACCCCGACTAGGGACACCGACATGCCGAGGTAGCAGTGGGATCCCGGCGACGCTTGCCCTGTGCCCGGCTGGCAGACAGGCCCTTCTTCTCCCCCCTTACCCCTGTTCTGGGAGCAATGATTCCATGCGCGGTGCGCCATTGTGCTGGTGTCTGCCCAAGTGTGCGAGCCTAGTGCATTTCTCCGTCAGAACATCTGCAGAGTTGTGTGTGTCATTGTGCTGTGTGCCTGCCTGCAGTGCGAGGATGGCAAGACTCGGGACATTAGTGTTGTGACGGCCGGCCACCTTTGTTGCTGCGAGTGTGTGGTGGTGGGGACCTGCTTCCCGATTTTCTAGAGCTGTGGTGGTGCGTTTCTGTGGATACCGTGCGGAGGCCAGCGGAAGTGTCCAGTTGCGGGGGGCTCGCGGAGGACGTTGGACTGGAGTGCCTGAGTGTCGCGCATCCCAGAGGTAAGTGTGTGTGTGTGTGTGTTGTAAATGGCATGTTGTCCCCCTTGTGTGGGTGAGCACAGGTGTCGGGGACGGTATAGTAGGATTGGCAACACTTCTTAAAGGGCCACAGAAAGGGGTGTTTCAGCTTGTCTTTTAAATGCTTGCACTATGTAGAGTACACGCCACTGAGCGTCCATGCCGCATAGGAGACCTCAGAAGGGAGCGGGAAATTTACAATACATTTTTAAAAATACCCGCTTTCGCACCTCGCGGCGATGTGCGTAGCCGGGCTTTTGCACTAAAACCTGGCAGACGACGTCGCGTCTTGCTAATGACGTCAGCAGCAGGGCGTAATCATTGGTTCACAGCTCAAAATTCTTGCAGACGTCACGTGCTACTGTGGCCAAGGCCACTCCGCGCTTGCCGCAGCCGGCAGAGGTAGGGGAGGGGCCGAGTGAGTGGGGCCGGCGGAGGAGCGCCGCTGTTTTGGCTTTGGCGTGCGAGAGGAGAGGGAAAGGTGCGAAGACGCAGAAGTTCAAATTTTCTCTGCATATAACTCAGCTTTCACAAAACGCATTGAAATAATTCTTGCTGGGGGATAATTATGAACCGTCGTCTTTTAACATCCCAGAACCTTTATTGAGACCCCCTTTCTGGGTCCCTTTAAAGAGCAACTCTTGGGGTGTTTTGAGCATTTTTAGCTGATAATCACATCGCATTCTTTATGCTGTTTCAACTGATTGCTTTCGATATCCCTAGAGTGCTCTGAAAGGTGACTGCCTGTAATGCCGTACAGGCGCTGTGGGTACACTGATAAATATTTGGCTAGTCGAAACTGGACGTTATGACCACATTCAGCTGGCTCTTTCCGAGCTCTTGCCACTCATTCACAGCGCCTCGAGGTGCTCCGACTCTTCCCAGGGCAGGTGGGGTGCTCTGGGTCACGTGGGTGCTCCCACCAATCCTAGCACGGCAGTAATATGCGATGAGGTGGTCATCGTGTGCGGGCGGCAGAACAGCTCTGTGGCATCGTTTTTTGCCCCCCGAGGATAACTGTATTCAGGTCTTGTTCTATGTGATAATGGATTATATGGCTCTTTCTGGCTGTGCTGATGTTTGGCAGCAAAATATGGTTTTATTGGTGAGAAGATTGGATTTAAAAATTTTTCTTGCTATCAATTCAAACTTCTGATGTCAAGACCTAGAGGGACTCTGTGATTGCAGCTTGGACGTGAGTGGCATTGTAGCCCAAACTGTGGGATCTGTGCCGTGAAAAAGCTGTATTGACACACTCGAACTATACCCTGTTTCATGCATAGCATTCAACACTGCAGAGGCTGCGGAAGTATGCGCCGTCAGTGCCATATTACTCCGCCACATATCAATTGTTTCTTAAAGCCTCGGTGAGTGTTTGTGCAGAAACGGAGCAGTATTGAAAAGCATTGGGAATCAGGGTTGAAGCTGTGAGGCGCTTAGTGTTCGGGTCCTCTGGCTATCATTTTCGCTGACTGTGAACTACTTCTTTAGGTGCTGATGGTGTCTCGGTGGTTTGCCCTGTCAGCCGCATATCATACTGCCACATGTCATTTTTACTTCTCCTAGTGCCGCCACAGTGTGGTTATGGCGCTCGGCTGCCGGCCCGATAGACGTGGATTCGATCCTGGCCGTGGCGGCCAAATTTCGATGGAGGCAAAATTCTAAAGGCCCGTGTACTGTGCGATGTCAGTGCATATTAAAGAACCACAGGTGGTCGAAATTTCAGGAGTCCTTCACTACGGCGTCCCTCATAGCCCGAGTTGCTTTGGGACGTTAAACCCCTACGAAACCAAAACTTCTAGTCTCGACGAGTCACAGGACGAAAATGTGGTAAGAGGTAAGACGAAGTGCAGGTGGTTGCCAGTCACAGCAGTTTAGATTTGTCGCAATTAATTATGCCTCTGGGTAATTTGGATGCATGGGAAACTTGGGAAACTACTTTTTGATGCGCGGACTTAGCATGTGCGAACAAGCGCACTACCTTTGGCAGCGTTGACTGCTTTGTATGAAATGGAGTATAGTTTGCTTGTGAGAACAGCTGGTTGTGGTGACACCGTTATTTCATTCTTTGTCGTTATTTAGCTAACAAAAGCTCCCTTTTCAATGAAAGTGTCAGGTTTGTCATTTGAACGTGGTAACTTGTTGGTACAGTCCAGTCTCTGTCCCCAGTTTCCTTTTAATGTTCAGTTCAGTACAACTTGTGGCATTTCAGACTAGGCTTTACAACTGGAATTAAAATTTTTTGCATGAAATTATGAGCATTTGGTGCACATATCCACATAGGTGCTCACGTGTGAGCATTGATTTGTTGCACTAGCAGACCACCTCGAAAACTCCAAAGTGCATTACGCCAGTGTATTCAAACAAAAAATTAGCTGGGGTGCTGAACCTGGCTAGAGAGCGGAAGCTGTGATGTATTGGGCAACTAGACGTGGTTTGGCTTCTGTAACGTTGAGTGCGTTCCGCACGCTGGATAGGCAGCGCTCAGACCCTGCCACCCTGGCAGGTGGCAGTTAAATGGTGGATCGTGAGAGGTTGGTCACCCAGTAAATGCTGCAGCCTATTGCTGCACAGTGCTACGTGTCTGCCGTGATGTTAGCCCTAATGCATGCAGTTCACATCTCTCTCTCACCACTTCCATGTATCTCCAAGTGCGATTGAGGCGTCCACTGACCCAGGGAGCCAGTTATGCGCCTTTCCTTTCCTCAAAACCATCGGAGTCTAGAAGATTGTCAGCGGCAATGAACACAATGAACGCCGACGGCCTATAGCTCCAGTGCCGCATTTCTGCCACAACGTTGTCAATGACAACGCATGCAGCGCACATCTGTCACTACCGCCACGCAGCTTAAAGTGTGATTGAGGTGTCCACTGTCCCAGGGGGCCAGTTATGCGCCTTTCCTTTGCTTTCGAAGCTCCCGCTATTCATCGGTTTCGGCACAGCTGCAGCTTGGTGATATCACGTGGTTCTCCTCTGTTCGAGGCCATATGAAACGCACGTCGAACAAGCTATGGAAGGTAGTAGTAAAGCTTCCGCTTATAAAATTCTGCATTCGTTTACAGTTATACTTGTGGAAGACCAGGGCTACCAAAGAAATGGCTGACAGGAATGACAATTGTGACCCTTGTGGGCAGCCTACACTGTTGTTAATGCAATGGCAATATCATAATGAGGGCCTCGGTTGTGGCAGTTTTGGTGCCATAGGTAGCACAAGAGGCTTCTTGCACAGCTTCCGCCCTCAACGTTCGATGATGGTCTACGCCGCACTTTTGGCAGTACAGAATATGTCCGCCGATATGCCCGAGGGTGGCACTGGTGAACACTTTCTATGTTAGTTTACACAAAAACATAAATGCCCCCGAAAGCAGACGATTGGCCAGCTGCCGCCTTAGCTCAGTTAGCAGAGCATCAGACCGAAATTTTGGAGGTCGTGGGTTCAAATTCCATTGGTGGGATGTGCTTGTTTTTCTGCTGCTTTCTAATCAACTCTGTTTCGGTGATCAAACATTTACACTATTTGCCATTGATCAATACCAGAAGTTAAAAAGTCAGAAAAATTTCGTTGTGCTCTTTTGTTTTGGTGTGTGTTGGCTTCCTTCATATTACGAGGTAAGTTCAGCAGCTGGAACGGTACGCTGTACACAGCAGACACACCAGGAAACAGGTCACTCAAGCACTAGCGGCAGCGTCCTCGTCTTCGTCGACTGCCCAGCGACACAACGTCGTCTTCGCTTTGCGACTGCGTACCGTAACACAACCCCCCCCCCCGCCTCCGCCCCGCGGGAGAAGGCACCGACCCGGGGAGGCCTAGGGGGGTGGGTGAGAGTGGTAGTGTTTAAGGCGGGCGACGTGCACAAGCTGTGTGGAGGGGGCCACGGAAGCAGAGTTTGGGTGCAGCGGCGTGCGTTCATAGGTCACATCGCTCAGTTGCCTCAAGACGCGGTAAGGACCGACGTAACGAGGCAGGAGCTTCTCACAGCCCCACACGGCGTGCAGGGAGCCAGAGCAGTACCAGGGAGCCGGGAGGGTAATGGACATCACGATGATGAAGGTTGTAACGACGTTTTTGAGCAGTCCGAGAAGCGTGGAGACAACCCCTAGTGATTTGGCGGGCGGCGTCAGCACGGGCAATGGCGTCACAAGCATAACTGCTAGTCAGAAGGCAGTAAGCTCTCAACGGGTAGCAACGGGTCACGGCCAAAAAGCAGGTATAAGGGGGAGTATCCGGTGGTATCATGGCGTGAGGAATTGTAGGCGAACTTCACGAAGGGTAAACTGACGTCCCAGTCACGATGGTGGTCGGAGACATACATGGACAGCATGTCCGTCAGGGTGTGGTTAAGTCGCTCAGTAAGGCCGTTAGTTTGGGGGTGGTAGGCTGTCGTGAACTTGTGACGGGTGGAGCAGGAGCGGAGAAGGTCGTGGACCACTTTAGGAACAAAGCAGGGGCCTCGGTCTGTAAGCAGATGACGAGGAGCACCATGAAGCAAAACGATGTCATGGAGGAGAAAGTCGGCGATATCGGAGGCACAGCTGGTCGGAATAGCGCGCGTGATAGCGTACCGGGTAGTGTGATTGGTTGCAACGGCAATCCACTTGTTCCCAAAAGTTGATGTGAGAAAAGGCCCGAGCAGATCGAGACAAACACTGAAAAATGGCTCAGTCGGAATGTCAATGGGCTGAAGCGGGCCACTAGGCTGGAGCAGGGGCGTTTTTCGGCGCTGACATTGATCGCAGGCAGCAACGTAACCGCAGACAGAGCGGTAACGGCCAGGCCAGAAGAACTGCCGGCGCACACTGTCGTACGTGCGGGACACGCCGAGGTGCCCTGCAGTAGGTGTGTCGTGAAGCTGGGCAAGGACTGTGGGGCGGAGATGCGTCGGGACGACGAGCAAGAGGTCGGTGCCATCAGGGTGCATATTGCGACGGTAGAGAATATCGTGATGTAGCACGAACAGGCTCAGGTCAGGATCGGAAGTGCCGCTTCAGAGGCGGTCGATTATAGGGCGCAGAGATGGATCACGGTGCTGCTCGTCGTCTATCTGTAGAAAGTCCGAGATGGACAAAACACAATCGTCGGTATCGTGGTTGTGGGAATCAGGAGGATCGACAGGATGGCGGGACAAACGGTCAGCGTCTTGGTGCAACTGGCCGGACTTGTAAACAACAGTAAATGTGTGTTCCTGCAAGCGCAAGGCCCAGCGACTCAGTCTGCCTGTGGGGGCTTTAAGAGAGGAGAGCCAACACAAGGCATGGTGGTCCGTAACGACGCAGAAGAGCCGCCCAAGCAATTAAGGGCGGAATTTTGTTAACGCCCAAACAAGTGCAAGGCACTCCCGCTAAGTGATGGAATAGTTACGTTCAGAGGGAGATAGCAGGCGGCTGGCGTAAGCAATGACACGATAGTGGTCGTGCTGGCGCTGTGCAAGGATGGCCCCAATACCATGGCCACTGGCTTCGGTGCGAACTTCGTAGGCGCAGAAGGGTGGAAATGGGCCAGCACAGGTGGAGCAGTGAGGGCCGCAACAAGTGCGGTGAAGACGCTAGCTTGGTCAAGGCCCCAGGAGAAAGGCACATCTTTCTTCAGGAGGGAGGTAAGGGGACGGGCCGTGTTGGCGAAGTTCGGGATAAACCGGCGGAAACACGAGCAGAGCCCGAGGAAACTGCGCACATTGCTCGTGGAACGGGGGGTGGGGAACTCTTGAACGGCACAAACTTTGTCAGGGTCGGGCTTGACACCAGAAGCATTGACCAAGTGGCCGAGGACCTTGATTTGGCGCTGGCCGAAGCTGCACTTCTTGGAGTTGAGTTGGAGGCCGGCGCGGCGGAAGACTGAAAGGATAGTAGAAAGACGGTGTAGGTGGCTTTCAAAAGTGGGGGAGAAAACGACGTCATCCAGGTAGCACAAGCACGTCGTCCATTTGAATCCACGCAGGAGCGAGTCCATCATACGCTTAAAGGTGGCAGGAGCGTTGCAGAGGCTGAAAGGCATGACTTTGAATTGGTACAGGCCATCGGGGGTGACAAAGGCTGTCTTCTCACGATCCCGTTCGTCAACAGCAATTTGCCGGTAGCCGGAACGGAGATCAATAGAAGAAAAATAGCTGGCACCATGTAGGCAGTCGAGGGCGTCATCAATTCGCGGAAGAGGATAGACGTCTTTCTTTGTTATTTGATTAAGATGGCGATGGTCGACACAGAAGCGCCAACTGCCATCTTTCTTTTTGACCAACACAACAGGGGAAGCCCACGGACTGCTAGAAGGCTCGATAATGTTGTTCGCCAGCATCTTGTCCACCTCCGTCTGGATGACATGGCGCTTAGGAAGGGAGACACGATAGGGCCTTCTGTGTATGGGGCTGGCATCGTCCGTATTTATGTGATGGGTCACGATGGTAGTTTGGCCGAGAGGACGATTCCCAAAATCGAAGACGTCATTGTAGGAAACTAATAGGGTGGAGAGCGCGTTGGCGTGGTCAGGTGGCAAATCCGCCGCGATCATGCCAGAAATAAGGTCCGGACGTGAAGCTGCCAAGCGGAGATTAGAGAGACCAGTTTGAGGCTCAGCTGCGAGAGCAGAAACTGTGCATTCGGCAAAAGGAAATAGTTCAGCGAGTGCGATTCCACAGGATAAAACTTGAGTAGAGAGGCTGAAGTTGAGAATCTGAAGGTAGGTGCGGTTACTGATGACAGTCAGGACGATGTGTGGAAGGATGACATTTCGCTGAAGGACAACGTCCTTGATTGGGCAAGTGACGTAGGCACCATCAGGAACGGGGGGAACCGGGGACATTGGAACATAGGCTACAGAATCGCCCGGCAGGCGAGTAAATTCAGCGGCACGTAAGCGGGGCGGCTTGGAATCGGCGCTTTCAGAGCAGAGCGGCAGGTCTAAACGAAGAAGGTCGGTGGAGCAATCAATTAGTGCCGCATGGGTTGTTAAAAAGTCGATGCCGAGGATCACATCGTGGGGGTAGTGGTCGAGCACAGTGAACAGGACGGCTGTAGTACGCTCGGCAATGCAAACACGCGCAGTACACATTCCAATGACGGCAGCAGCACCGCCGTCGGCGACTCGAACGGCTGAGGAAACGGCAGGTGTCACAGCCTTCTTCAAACGACGGTGAAAGGAAGAGCTCTAGACAGAAATTTGAACGCCAATGTCAATCAGAGCCTTAACTGGTGCACCGTCTACGCAGATATTGAGACGGTCGTGGTGAGAAGCGGGGGTTAGGGGAGGATTTTCGGACCGAGTCGTCAATGCAACGTCACTTCCGGGAGCTGCATTGGTTAGTTTTCCGAATGAGAGCCAGGTAAGGGCGGAGTGGACGGGCGGTGAAGTTGTGGCAAATGGGATCGACGGATATGAGGTGAAGGCGAGCGGCTGTACCTGAGCGGGGTTGGAGTGGCGTGTGAGAACTCGGGACGGGGAGACATTTGGCGTGGTCTGTAGTCAGCACAACGATCGTAACGTTCTTTGGCGTGGTCTGTAGTCAGCACGACGATCGTAACGAGAACGAGGTCCGTAGTCCATACGACGATCATAATTAGAGTTAGAGTGAGGTGGGGAAAACCAACGGCTGCGGCAGTGGCGGTAAATGTTGCCGATACACGAGCAGGTGAAGCAGATAGGCCAGTCGTCTGAGGTTCTCCAGTCCGCAGGATTCCGGTAGTGATAACACAGTGGGATGGCCGGAGTTGGTCAAGCAGCGGCAATCAATGGAGCGCTGGTTGGTGTACAGGGCGATGCAGAGGGCAGGTCAGAATTTAGACCCACATTCGCGAACTCCTGGCGAACAACGGCCTGGATCAGAGAAATCGTAGCGTCAGGTGGCTGAGGGTGAGGGGTGAAGGCAATGGGAGTCATAGCCTCCAGTTCCCTCCGTACAATTCTGGTTAAATTGGGAGGATGGGACGGCTGTTGCAGTGTTGGCAGGTCTTCGCAGGAGGATGTCGCCGCCGTGTTTGGAAGGCGGTCGAAACGGGGAGCAATGCAGTGGTGTTTGGCTTGCTCAAACTGCCGGCATACCTGGAGGACAGAGTTGACCTTTGCGCAGTCTTTGCAGAGGAGCAAGTTAAAAGTGTCGTCAGCGACCCCTTGAGGATGTGGCCCACCTTGTCGGTCTCTGACATGGCGCTGTCTACCTTACGGCAAAGAGCGAGGACGTTCTGGATTTAATAGATATAGGACTCGGTGGATGGGACTGAGCTCGAGAAGCGAGGTCTTTTTTATCGCCGAGCTTGCGTCCAATTGGCTTGCCAAATAAGTCGCGGAGCTTCTGCTTACAGGTGTCCCAAGAGGTAAGTTCTTCCTCGTGTCTCAAACCAGACGCGTGCCGTGCCCGCCAAGTAGAAGATGACGTTAGCAAGCATAAGGGTCGCATCCCATCGGTTGTGCTTACTCACACGCTCATACATGGCTAGCCAGTCTTCAACATCGACTTCATCAATGCCGCAAACGGTGCCCAGGTCGCGAGGCTGTGCCACGACAACGGTCGGCGCTGGGGTTGACTCTGTGGCCAGAGGTGCGTTGGACGGCATAGCGATGGATTCAACGTGACGACCGCTGCGGAGGTCCAGGTCGTGGTGTAGTACCCAGCACAACCTCCACCAAATATTACGAGGTTAGTTCAGCAGCAGGAATGGTGCGCCATACACAGCAGACACACCAGGAAACGGGTCACTAAAGCACTAGCGGCAGCGTCCTCGTCTTCGTCGACTGCCCAGTGACACAACAACGTCGTCTTCGCTTCGCGACTGCATACCGTAACACAACACGCCCTGAAGCACTGCAAATCTCGTGATACAGCTGCGTCCATGGTTGATTTTGTCAACAATCTAGGTAGCAGTGACCCTGAGGACGTTGCCTCGTCTGATTTTATAGTTCAGATTTCAAAGACGATCCCGAGGAACCAGCCAAAAGCATTGGTGACAGTGCCTCAGTTACACTCCAGGACAAAGGCTAGGCAGGAAAAGGAAGGAGACTGCTCTTCCTCCCGCATTAAACTCCCCCCCTTTCACTCCTTGGCACGGGAACAAAGGCCCATCTCCTGACCTTTCGTGCCTAGCCTTGGCTGCAGAGCTGCAGGAAGCTGTCTTGAGAGTATAGTTTCTTATTTAGAGGGGTTGGTCATATTCTGCATATGGCAACAGACAGTAAGCTGAACGATCTGTAATTTTTCAAGTCCTTGACACCTCCTTTGTTCTGGATTAAAATGATACTAGCGTTCTGCCAAGCTTCTGGTACGGTCGAGGTTATACGGCATTGGGTAGACAGGGAGGGTCGCTAGCTTTTCTACCACAACCTCCCCATCATTCTACAGATCTGCTGTTACCTGATCCTCACCAGCTGCTTTCCCTCTTTGCATTGCTTCTAAGGCGGCCTTTACCTCCTCCTACATTATCGGTGGAATGGCCAATTTTTCTGCACTACTGCTTCTCTCATTATCGTCCTAATTTTTTGGGTTGCTGTATAGACCTGTGTAGAATACTTCGGCAACATTATCTTAATTAGATTGTGCATACACCTGTTTTTTTGCCTGTGCTTAGTTTCCTATTGACTCCTTTTCGGCTACCTCCATTCTTTAGAGCATGCTCGATTCTTTGTAATATACTTCCTTTTGTTGGTTACCTTGCACTCATTGAATAGCTTTGATAGCTCTAGCTGTTCTTTCTGTCTGTGGTTCCGTTATGCCAACAGATGGCACGGGCTGGGCACTTTTATTTTTCTTTTTCTTTCCCATTCTAATATGTCTTATGTGGTTAAAGGCTTTCATTAGCGAAGTTACCGATGTTGTTTGTCTCATTTTTAGGGTCTTTACACATCGTTTGGGTAGGGTTTCATACAGTCTGTGCTGTGAAGGAGTCACATGACTGTTTCGCCGAATATCATGCCCAGATTTAAGGCCTAAACTGATTGTTTTCTGACCGGAAAGCTACGCAAGCTAGAAGTTATATTTTTTCAGAAGTATTTGCTGTTTGATAGGTAGACATTCTGTATATTCCAAACATTCTTTAAGATTTTTTATTTTTTGTGTGCAAGCTTATATTTGCAAGTTTTGTTGAAATTTTATTTGAAAATATTGATTTTGCAAGGAAAGTTTGATAAGATGAGAAATCTTAACAGAGTCTAGAATATTAAAGGTATGTTTAATTGGCTTCATACTGATGCATTACATTAAATTTTAAACCGTATAGTTCTTGGAACAAAAAGATTGAATGAAAACCCTCAAAACACTGGCATTTTTCCCACAGTAGGGAATGGGTTAAGTGAAGACTGTGTGGAAGACTACGCACCTCATTGTAAGAGTGGGTTTTATTTTGTAACTGCTTGCGCTGTTATCGCAGAAGGAGATGTAAAGAAGAAAAGTGAAATTGAAGAAACCAACACCTGACTTCACTACAGGTTGCCATTCCAGTTTTTGCCCTCAAAAATATTGCCTGCCTCATTTGGCTCAGCTCACTGGGGTACAGCTTAGCGAAGGACTTTGTTGTCTTGGCCATGAATGGTAACTGTACTATTGCCTGTCTGACACATGAAATGGAACTTATTTTCTCCCGTTTAAGGCCTGGTCAGTGGCCGTTTTCTTGTTTGCTGCTAGACCTCACTGCTTGCCATTTCTGATTCCATGATGGATCACGGCTGTGGGGGTCGAATTTTGATGGAGGCGAGATGCTAAAAGGTTGTGTGCTCTGTGAATGTTAAAGAACCCCAGGTGGTTGAAATTTCCAGAGCCGTTCATACGGCATCCCGCATAACCCAAGTCGCCTTGGGACATTAAACCCCCATAAACCAAACTGAACCAATCGTGGGCAGTCTGGCGAGTGATACCACGTGGGTATGTTACCTGAGTGGCTCGCTGAGAGGAGTCTGAATGTTTGTTGGTATTTTTCGGCTCGTATATCCTGTCTATTTCGAGTCGTGGAGGCTTCACTGGTTAACTTTGGTCTTTGACAGAAGCTGACTTCCTCTTTCACTTACATGGGGGTTGGTGTGTCGGAATGCGCATTTCTTCTCCATAGCCAACATATCCTCTGTTCCAGTGCCAGTCACATAGCTTGCTTTGCAGTGTCACCTGTTGGGACACCCTGGTTTGTTTCCTTGTTGCAGCATAATGCCACTATGTTGTGTGGTGCCTTATACCATAGTGCGAGCTCCTGGCACAACTGCAGAATGCTTCCCTGTCAAGTCGGTGGTCTGTGGATGCTATGAAGCCCAGTTTAGGGGCTTCTTGCCACGGCCCACAGAGTCATTATCTTTGGATGTTGGAGTAACAATTTGAAAATTGAATGGAGGCATTCAGGTACTCCGTTTCACACTTACCATGCAGGGTTGTGGGAGGTATGCAAATAGCGCACCCACAAAAGTATATCACTCCGCCGTATATCACTTGTACTTCTTTAAGCCTCGGTGAAGGTTTTCACTAAAACAGACGTGCTTGGCATCGCCAATCACGGTTAGTGCAGGCAGGCGTTCAATTATTGAACCGTCTGACTATAATTTCTATTGATGGTGAACCACTTTTGGGGTGCGGGTGGAGTCGTAGGAAATAAGCATGCCAGCCGTGTATCACTGCTGCATATCACTCTTGCTTCTCAAGACCTCACTTAAGGGCAGGGTGATACACCTGGAGGGGACAAAGCTTTGCCATAAGGGTATTACATGATAGTGTTAATGGGTTGATGTCTGGGTATGCAGAATTGGTCATTCTATGCATTCTATTCATAGATCTCTGGGAGTCCTCATATCACTCCTGGTGCAATGGTGCAGTGGTTAAGCGATAGGCCACTACCCCGGCAGGTAGCTGCTTCAATCACAGCCCCTGGTGGGGCTATTGAGACCCAGGTTGCCCTTCCTGAGCAACCTCTTGCGACCAATCATTAATTGAACTGGCAACTGTTATGGTGGTCAGTTTGCTCACAATGCGGTGGGCATGTTGTGGTGACGTCACAAGGCCACGTGTTCTAGGTGTCTCACCCGGGTCGCTTCT
Source organism: Amblyomma americanum (assembly GCF_052857255.1). Taxonomy (NCBI): domain Eukaryota; kingdom Metazoa; phylum Arthropoda; class Arachnida; order Ixodida; family Ixodidae; genus Amblyomma; species Amblyomma americanum. Next base: position 98,870,136 of record NC_135507.1, on the reverse strand, counting down.
GTGGAGATTTTTCGCTCATGCTGCTGAGAGTGGGTTATCCGCTGAAAGGTACTAAGAGCTAAAATGAAGTGTTGCCAGTCGTGGTTGCTAGAGCTTTTTCACAGTGAAAGATGGTTTTCTGTACTTTGGGTGTATGATGACAAAACAGTTTTTGGGCGCGGACATAGTCAGCACGAAAAGGCACCCTAGCTTTGGCAGCATTGAACGTTATGTATGAAATGGAGTATGAGCTGTGAGGACAGGTCGGCGGGTGAGTGATTGCTTAAAAAGGCATTGGGACGGAGGAACCTTTCTACATGGTTTCTTTTGGCACACTCAAGTTTTTGGTCACAGCTTTTGCCCTTTTTGTACGGTGATATATAGCATTATAGCTTGATGGAAATGGTAGTGTGAGCTCTCCAAACTGGTTTGCAACAGTCCAGAGAGGAGGTGTTTCAGCACCTGTGCGTGCACTGCAAGTAAGGTCTACGAGGGAGGCATACGTGTAGCTGTTGGCTTGTTAGGGATGTGAAAGGAAAAAGGTGTTGGACACGGTGCTGAGCTGATTCTTCAGGTGCATACGTTTTATTAGAGTTGTGGATATCTGCCTTTGCACCTGGCATCACTCAGCTTTGTGGGAAGGCTCGCAGTTTGCTTTGTGGAACATGGTGGGGTTCCCCCTGGGGTTTCATTTTGTCAAGGCCTTTCCTGATGGCTTCCTCTATTCTTGCAGGCCTGTCATGGTCTCTGGAAGGGGGTGCACCTAATGGCAAACCAGCAGCAGCAGCAGCCTGCGCATGACTTTGCTCCATCATGGCTCAAGATACCCACCTATGATACTACGGTGAGTAAGGGTTTTATTATTAATAAAGCAGGCTGGCCAGCCGCCATCGGGGACTTTGCCACTGGGGAATGGTGTTGCTGAAGCAGGCTTTTCGAGTCGGGCATGAGTGCCTATCTGTCAGACAGTGTGTTCTTGTGAACAGTTGGTGAATGCTTGTTCAAAAGTTTGTGCCATCCATTAGCTCTTGAAAAGGACCAGCAGTAAAAACATTTACACAATATCTGCAGTTAAAAAAAAAGGCAACATGCATACTGTTGAGACTTAAAGGCATATTTCTTTCAAATGAGCTAAAACTTGTTTTTCTATCTTAAGTGGCCGAACTACGGCGACTGTGCAAGAACACTGAAAAATAGTCACCGACTGTAAAAGCATAAGACCCCCCCCCCCTCTTAAAGGGTCAGTGGAAATTGCAGGCTTCATTCTGCTTTTTTGCTTGTTTTTGCTTGTTTTTGGAACCGTGCTTGAATGTTGTTGAACCTTACGCCAGATTCTGTACAAGCTCCTGATGTTGTCTTGGTTTTTCAGAAGAGTTCAGACCACAGCAGCCGATCTGACACACACCGACTGCCTCTGCACCAACGCCGGTCGGCGGGAAGCTTGCGCTCTGGCTTCCAAGGGGATGGGTTCCGTGATCTGGGTGAGTTGCCTCTGCTGTTGCCCTGACCAATCAGCCAGGGGGCTGGCATGCTTTTGTTGGGCATGCCAGGTTTCCGGCTTCGTAGCCAGGATCCAGTGGCGACAGACAGAGGAAGAGCACACGGTACAAGCAACACTAAGTGATCAACGAAAGTAAATTGTTTATCTAGTAAAGCCATGTGTGTAAGCCTCCTCGTGTAAGCCTCCTCTGCGCATTCTCCATGACAGTTTCATTTCAGTTTCAGTTTGTCCAGACACACGAGTGATCTTGTGTGATGGGGCAAAAGGCAGATTTTCTCTGCCTGACAAGGTCGTTACACCCTAGCATTGTTCAGCAGTGGTACAAATACACGAAAACAAATCGAGCAGATTTGTACCGATAAAATCAAGGAATACAAGGGAGGGTTGTGTGAGGGAATGTTCTGGGTTTATGTGTGTGGTGAATAGTAGCTTTTTTTTCATATTCTTGTTTGAAAAATTCCAGTAAAATGGGCCGGTACTGTGCGCTTTTCTCTTCCACCTGTCTGTCTGCACTGCATTAAGCTACAAATCAATACCAGCTTCCCCAAATCACAGCTTGATGAACCCTTCAACCACTAACCCTGAGCTGTACTCGTCATGGGAGATTGTACCAATATTTCTAATGATGGCTCACACTTGACTGGCTCGATGTGGCATTGCTCCCATCTCAGCAGACAAGTTATGGTAGGCAATTGCATTGGTTGCAATTCTCAATGCTAAAGGATGGTAGTTGTCCATGAACAACTCGTTTTGTGCCTTTATTGCATGGAATGACAACACATGAAGGAACAGTGGATGTATCTCAGTTTTTTTGATGCCTTATGTGACCTTATCTCATCTTTGACGTCACAGCCATCGCTTGGTGGATGAAACTGAAGCAGCATGAGAGCAGAAATTCAATTGTACATTATTTTGTTGCCGTACGCAAATGCCGCCTTTTGATCCATGGGTAGTAATGTCTAATGCACCATTGGAGAGATGAAAACATGCAACTGATATTAGGTGTCTATACTCCTTCAACGCTTTTTCTTCCTTCAAGTTTGTTTTTCAAATTTGTTTTTCAAACAGACAGTGGAGACAATGCATGGCAGCCTATAGATAGAGTGCTCTCACTTTAAAGGAACTGAACACCGAATTTTCAGCAACCAATATTTTCAACACAGCTGAAAGTTTGCTGTTAAGGTGCTTGATTCTACAACAGTTTTGTTAGAAATGCTGTAGAAGATTTTTACTGATCATTTTTCGTTCTGTGCTTCTGATTACTTTTATGTATCGCCATGCTGGAAACTGTGATCAGTGGTGACTGCATGTTTTCCAAAGGGATGGGCCAGGAACTAATGTAAATCTCACCCACCAGCCAGTAATTAGACATATTTACTATAGAGTAGCGTCTATATTAGTTTTCACACTGAAAGCTATTGCAGCACGGCGATGGACGCCTCGTCGATTAGAGTTTTAGTGGACCTTGGTTGCCACTCCATACAAGAAATTCAGAACACTGCGGTGCCATTTAGTGACAGAAGCCAAAAGCGCATAGTTGGCGATGCGAAGGAAGCGTTGCTTTTCATCGAAGGGCATACTGGAGAGAGCGTAAACTATGTATAATAAAACATGACCCACATTCCTGAAATTAAAATAAACACTGCACACCTGAAACAAATCAGCGATATTTCACCAAGATGTGGTCACGTGGTGGGATACACACTGATGATGGCAGGGTTTCACCACTTTAGCTTGCTTGATGTGACCTTAAGTGCCAAATTAAAATTATAAATCTTAATTTTTTCAATATTGCAGTAATCAATTGGTGAGGTCCGTTTCCAAAGTCAACACAAAGGATTGTGGGTCGTCTGCTACTGCTACTTCCGGTTCCTACTTTCTCCCCTTGCTCGCTTGCTTCACGGTAGTCACTGTGTTGATATCGCTTGTTCTACTAATTTACTTGTACTGCGACATTGCTGATTGTACTGCATCATTATAAGACCAACGCTGCGTCGACTCTGCTTTACTTCATAGTGCGTTTTCTCAAGAAGTGCAACCAAAATAATGAAAATGGTACAAGGCTTTCTACGTACGCACTGTGATGTGCTGAGACGGGCTGTGTGTACAGCGGCATGTATGGGTCGTTTTCTAGCCCACTGGCAGCCTTTACATGCTGTGAGGAGAACCCTTGACATCTTGCAGATCCACGTACACCATCTAACAAGGATCTCCCAGCACCACCTTGTGTCAGTGGCGGATCAAAGACCACATGCAGCGTTTTCAAAGGTTATAGCAGCCTACCAGTCGTCCGTCCCATCACAGTTCACACCGGCAGCGCGGCCTTCCTCTGCGCTGTGGTGTCTGCGGGAGCCATGCGTGCGCCTTACAATCCCGCGCATAACGAAAAAAATCGAACTTATCGAGACCGGCCACTAAACAGTTGACACTCTACCTACTCCACACCGCGTATAGTGACCGCACTCATGTGTTGATCATCATCATACAGATGGTTCGGTCTCAGGTACAAGTTCAACCAACCTATGTCGTGGTCATTCCTGTGAGACAGACCTGTATTATCCAGCAAACTTCGCATCGGACAACCTGCACCGGGTCAGAATTGGCCGCTCTTTGTGCAGCTGTGCAGTACATCGGTGCACAAACCCCCCACAAATGGGCTGTGTTCTGCGACTCAAAAGTAGCCTTACAGTGTCTTAATTCTGCTTTACGTCATGGCGATCACGATCAACTCGTAGCTGAATTAAGACATCTCCAACACAAGGCGCAGGAAGAGGGTCATGACATCGTCTTTCAGTGGATACTGGGACACTCTGGCATTGTTGGAAACGACGCAGCTGACGCTGCAGCTCGAGGGGCTCACGACAGTGCCAACATTGTCCAGATAACGTTGACAAGAGCCCACGCAGCAAGACATCTGCGAATGCTTGGCAGAAGAGAGCTTTTAGCGTCATGGTCTTCTACTGGGAACTCCACATGCCGTCTGCACCGCCTGGACCCCTTACTCCAACTCAGTCCTCCGTGCGGCCTCTCCTGCTGCGATGCTACGCTGTTGTGTCGCCTGTGGCTGGGAGTGGCGTTCACAAATGCCTACTCCCACTTAATCGCAATGGCAGACTCTCCTGCGTGTGAGATCTGTGGGTGCGACGAAACTATAGAACACCTTCTTTGTAACTGCCCTCGGTTTCAGCGTGAACGTGCACTCCTGGCTGCAACACTCCGCCGTTTAGATCCTCGGCCCCTTACTGAAGCCAAAATTCTGGGTCCTTGGAGTAAGCCTTCATCGCAGATTACAGCTTTGAAGGCACTTTTAAAGTTCTTGAAGGACTCGGGACTGAGTGCAAGGTTGTGAACTATCAGTGTGTGCCCTGTGTACCCTGCAAGTAACGGCCAACGGACATGTGAAAAAGTGATCATCTCCCTTTGTTCTCTCCCCTTTCTATCTCTCCCTCCGTTCCCCTTACCAAGTGTAGGTTAGCATACCGGGCGCTGCCTAGTTAACCTCCCTGCCTTTCCGTTTGTCTTTCTCTCTCTCTGTGAGGAGAACACATCATCAGCATCGTCATCAACCTGTCTACGCCCACTGCAGGACAAAGGCCTCTCCCATTTCTCTTCAGTTAACCCTGTCCTTTGCCAGCTGCGGCCAACATTCCCCCGCAAGTTTCATAATCTCATCCGCCCACGTAGCCTTCTGCTGCCCCATGCTACGCTTGCCTTCTTTTGGAATCCACTCTGTTACCCTTAAGGACCAGGAGGACAACACAGTGTCTGCTAAACTGTGCGCGTTTTAGCACTTCAGATGTAATTAACCGATGCTTTAGCTTGTTCAAGTGCATGTGAAAGTGAGTGCAGTGTATGCGCAGAACAGCCATCCTACGCCGGTACTTTAACCACGACAAAACATGCTTACCTTCTCTGTGCTAACGACAAGTGCACATGCAGCATGCACTTAATTATGATGACGTTGTACAATGGGCAATGCTGCTTCACAAGTAAATTAGTGAATGAACGATGCCGGCCTGCACAGCGACTGCAATGCAACAGGCAGTGCGTGGGAGAAAATTGGAACTGGAAGTAGGTGGGAGATGATTTTCCCATGATTCTTTGCGTTCTCTTTGGAAAGGCGCCTCCCCTATTCTTACAAAGTGCGGCACAATCTTTTGATTTCTGCCATAATCCTATGGCACATTTTGGTCAGTGGGTGTTTCCTTGAGGCGGAGTTATTATCAGCTAGGGAAGATTAAACAAAAAATGCAGGTAATCACCATCATTGGCCAGCTTTTTTGAACGCAAAATGCAGGCATGTCAACACAGTTTTTTTTTGTTTTGCATATCTCCGAGGCCATCCACTATGAAATTGGGATCACGGAGTTCTTTTTGGTGTGGGCATTACGAGTTTTAATTGAGCATTGGGAAAATTTTAAAATCTAAGTTTCAGCACAAAATGCGTCTTTTGCTGGCAGAAAGACCTGATCATTTTTTACTGAGAAGAGGAAATTGGTTGGAGTTGTCCGCATTGCCTCTGTAATTTTGGCAGTTGCACAAGGTTGCTTTCTCAAGTTCTGCTCTTTGTGCCAGGGAGGTGGCGTTTCTGGTGTCTTCTGTCCTGTAACCGTTGAAAATTGAAAAATTGGTTTTTGAGAAAAGGAAATGGCACAGTAATTGCCGACTCCTGAACTATGCCCTAAGGGAAGGGATAATGGAGGGAGAGAAAGGAGTGCCCGTAGTGGAGGTCTCCTGTATAATTTCGACCACCTGGGGATCTTTAATGTGCACCGACATCGCACAGCACACCTTGGCTCAGTGGTTAGGGCGCTTGGCTACTAGCTGGAGTTTTCGGATTTGAACCCAGCCATAGTGGCCGCGTTTCGATGAAGGCGGTATGCTAAGGCCTGTAACCGGTGCTGAATTGGAACTAGTCAAGGTGTACTCTCGTCACTTGTTGGTTGTCTTGAAGAAACAGAGAGGGACAGCTCTGTTGGTACCTTGCACTTGCGGGTGTGTACTTTTTTTTAAAATTAAGGTGAATTGTTTGCTTTTGGTTTCTTTTTAACTGCTGTGATGATGCGAATCACATCCAGCAGGTTTCCCAATCTTGTGTGACCATCAGAAATTTTTGCATTACGAGAACCATGTCCACGTCTTTCTCAGATCATAAAGCACTCATCGTAACCCTTCCATAATGTAAATGAACACAATCGTTGCAGTGTTAAGCATGCCGTCGTCATTGTGTGAACCCATCCCGGTGCCATTTTTTTTTTTCCATTGAAAACAAATATTTTTCCATCTAGATATTACTGTGAGACCTCAAGAAATGTAATATCCTAGTTTTCTAGCGCAGAATAACAGTAGTTGATATTTCACAGGGACGAGAAAAATTTCATACAGTGTCACAATTGATGAAATAAAACATCTAAATTCAAGGAATTGTCATATAAACCCTAAAAAGATCACAGAATGAATTTTTATTCTGAAGATGCACGTTGTGCCTGAAATTGTGACAAAAAAAAATTATGTGATTGTTTTGCAACATATTATTTACTGCGTTCGCTACATAGCATAAAAAAACATCTTATTCGTGACAAAAGGACGTCAGATTCACCTGAAACAATGTAATCACTGCATGGTGCAGTAAATGCTCTGAAAACGCTGAGTTTGCTGTGTACGAAGCGCCTTAAGAGGTTAATCATTTCGCAAATCGGACAGCACTCGTCACTTGTCTTCTACCCTTGAGAGTAACGTGGCTGTGTGCTCTATACAGCTGCCACTCTGAAAGATAGGTTTCCACTCTGCATCATATATATTCTGCTAAGGCCGGATTGTTCTGATGCCTGCCACTGTTATACGTTGTTGGAGTTTCTCCGATATAAAGAGTCCCCCGCACCGTCTGAATCTTCTCCTCCGCTGCTGGGAACAGGGGGCCGCCAGCAGTCACCACCGTTCTCTGTGCGGCATGCCTCGATGGACGCGGAGGACCGCCTGTTCCACCAGGCGGGGGGCCCCTCCAACAGGGCAGCACCGCCTCCTCGGCGACCCCACAGCCGCCACGACTTCCGCGATTTCCCACCCTCCTCGCACCACAAGGTAAGTTCCCTCTCTGCTGGCTGTGTTGTGATATTATAAGAAAGAAAAGCATTTCACAGTGTTTTAAAAACTGTTTCCTTACCAGCCCAATGTGCTCTTAGGAGAAATTGCAGTAGCAGTAGAAATTGAAGTGGTTAGCTAAGGGGGCCTTAGACAAATACAGTAAAAGCTTGTTAATTTGACTCCCGTTAATTCATAAATCCTGATAATTCTTATTGCCGGCTCAGTCGTGGCAACGTCCATCGAAATGTGGCATCGGGATGCTCGCTAATTCAGACGCTACAGGTCTCGCCCCAGCTAATTTCATTGTGCACCTGATGGGCAGCCACGTTCAGGCATGACTGGCGTGGCAAGAGGTTGTGAAATAGCCCTATCCAAAACCTGACTTCCATGCTGCAGAGTCACTTGCGCACCCCTGGCCTGCGCAATGAACGATGCACCGACAGCCTTGTCTCCGAGAACGGTCTGACCGCTTAGTTTCGGTTTCACTTTTGAGCTTTACGCCTGCCCACAGCAGTGGCAGCTCTTCCATTTAGCATCAGCCTGTTCCCAGCTGAGCATCATTTTGTTTGCTGATTGGCGCGTCACTGGTGTTTTCTTTCCGATATTTTATTCTCTCGGCGCTTTGGCGCTGTTTCCTTCACTTTCGTCTGGAGGGTCTCGTTCTTCCAGTGCGTGGAAACTGCGTGTTAACACGTGCCATTCTGTTCGTGCAGTGAAGCCTCCCTGCACGCAACACTGTGTGACACAGTAGGGACGGAACTCCATCATGCACCTTGAACGATGCAGGAGGCCCTTATGATTTTGGATTAGTTCTGTTTTGATGCTCCAGACAGTATGCACACAATAATGCATTGATAGAAACGAGGAAAACAGTGCTGTTTTCATCTTAAAATTAGACAACCATTGCCCAGTCTTCGACAACATAAATTTATTGTGATACAAGCAGTTCTTGACAGTTTTTTCAGGGTTGTTTGATAATTCGAACTTTTGCATAATTCGATAATTTTTCCAGTCCCTTGAAGTTGGAATTTTATTATACAGATTTTATTATACATGCATTAACACAAAAGGCTGTACAGTCTCCAACCATTGATTCGGACCTCACGGGGACCAACGAACGGTCCGGATGAAGAAAGATTCAGAAAGAAAAAAAAGAAATCCTTTATTTTTACGCACTTATTCGGGCTTGGCAATCGCCTTAAAGAAATCGTGGATGTGCTGTTTCACACTGCTTTGTTTGCATGCAATCAGACCAACCTGAATCTCGGGAAGAGCTTGAAAACACATTCGCTGCTTGTAGAAGGTCCGCGTGCGACGCCAGCAGGCATGGTGTGTCATGTTCCGACTCCGAGTTGTCGTTTGGCGGGGCACAAGAAACCTGACGAATGATCTTGTCGTCGTGACTTCGGGTGGCGGCTGTCTCTAAAATTTTTTCTTTCAAAGATGGAGGAAGACTTGGTTGCTTCGCCGAGAACCTTGGTAGTTTTTTGTGTAATCCGAGACCATTTGCCTCGATATATTAAATTCCCAGGCAACTGCACTCTCAGACCGTCCGCTCTGCACATGCTGTGCAGTGGTGATCTTTTTTGCCGTACCACGCTTGCCAGCATTCCTCGGTGCAGACTGCGCAGGCACTCTCGGCGCCATTAAGCACCTGACATAATGTTGGATTGCCTCAACCTTGGCACAGCACACAAGACAAACTCCACTGCACTATCATGCCGACACCAGTTGCAGAAACTAAAACCAGCTAAAAAGGTGGCCTACTCGCAGCGTCATTATAGTATTCTAGAGCACTATAGTATTGTACACGAAGAAAAAAATTTCAGCAGTGGCTTAGCTCAGCTAGGCCAGGAGATACGTAGCGAAAGGACTCGAATGTCCTCGTTGCCGAAGCACTGGCTGTCAGCCATATGGTGTAGTCAGTCATCCGGCGTGTCTTCTTTGCGTCTGGTTCTTCCTACTCCATCGGACGTTCTTCTCGTATTTCGGCAATCTGTCACTCCGCTTCTTGACGCCACCGCTTGGCGAGCATTCTTCCTGCTCTTTCGGCGCCTCGGACGCACGCTTAGCTTTTTGTGTTGTACGCTGTCGGGCATCCTCACGTCAAGCAACGATTTCCTGGTCGTCCGATGCATCTTCTCGCAGTCTCCGAAGATGCCGCGCACTGTGCGGGCGCTCACTGTCAGCTTCCTCATCTATGGCGCATCTGACTAGCAAGCGTACACGCTCAGGCTTATATGTTCAGCTGCGCAGTCAGATGCGATGAAGGAGACTCGGTGCATCAGCAAGCGATTTGCCATGTGCAATGAGGCTGCATGACGAGGCACGTGACATCACGAGTCGGCACAGTGGTGGAGACCGGCGCGCTGCAGCTGGTTGCCATGGTTACGACGCATGCGCAGCTGTGGCCTCGGACAGGCACGGTGAAACTCACTTCTACTAGGCTAGTGTAGCTTTCGCTACAAAACATGGCTGCTGTATTGTCTAGACATGGCTTAGGCGACTAAGCTTAGACCGGAACTGCTGTAGCCACCCTACCGTAATACGCAGAAATGATGATGATGAGTAGGCATTTGCAGTAGCGCCACCTTGTGGGGCAAGCAACGAGGCGTAGTTGAAAACAAAAATGGTAGTCAGTGGGTGTTTTGGGAACAAAGGGAAGGGACGACAAAGCGTTAACACTCATATGCTATTTATTACACTTGCAATTAATACACAGAGCGGGCCAGCTAGCTACAAAACATAAACGAGGCATTCCTCGGAAATCGAAGGGTGCTTAAGAAGGGCTTCCAACTTACCGGCTGGGGCAGGAGCGCGAATTTGGAGGTATTGGCGACGAATGTTTGCACATATCCAGAATGGCAGCTGAGTCTTCCCGTGTGTGCTGCGTTCTTGGGGCAGTGCCATCCCCAGGCATCTGCCCGGGGAGGTGATGAGCGCGCACGTTTGCTGTGTTCGCTTTGCTGCCTATAACCACAAGTCCACTTATGGACTCACTTATGGGGCAGCAATGTGGAGGCTAGCAAAAAAGATTCAGGTGAAATTGAGAACAATGGAGCAAGCTACTTAAACGACAATGATAGATTTAACATTATGAGACGGGAAGAGGGCAGAGTGGGTCAGGGAACAAATGCAGGTTATTGGCATCCTAGTTGAAATTGGGAAGAAGAAATGGACTTGGGCAGAGCATATAATGTTAAGGCGAGATATACAATATCTTTTAACAGTAGTGAACTGAATTTCAAATACAATTCAAGCATAGCAGGGGGCGACAGAAAGTTAGGTGGATATATGAGGTTAAGAAGTTTGTGGGAATAGGGTGGCCGCAGCTGGTGCAGGATAGGGTTAATTGGGAAGGTATGGGAGAGGCTTTTGCCCTGCAGTTGGTGTAGTCAGGATGACGGTTGATACGAATCCGGAGTGCATTGCACACAACGTGCGGAATTTTGGATGTTCCGAACTCTCTCCCGCACCACATGGATGATACGAACACGCGAGCCACGATCGCACCCTCCAACACTAAGCGCAGCCCTCACATCGCTGAAATCGTGAACGCTAATCACGCGGTACGCACCGCGAGCAGTGAGCGGCAGTGCTACCCACCGTGAGTGGCGTGGCTGCACGGCTGTGAATAAATCCCGTCAGCCGTAAACAGATCTGCGTGCATGTATTTTTTATGCTTCTGCATATGAATTTTGTTTGTTTGGATGATACGAATTATTTCAAGGCCCCGCGAGATTTGTATCACCTAGATTCTACTGTAAACATGGCACGTCGTAATGAGCCCCTCATTCTCCTACTCCTGTATGCTCAATAGCTTAACACGTTCACTGCGTTGTTGGCCACTGGTGGGACTCTTCATTTTATTCATGCTGTGTGGCCACAAATACCAGATAATACTGCCACACTGCTGACATTCTGCCGGCGCCACCTGGTGGCCGAACCTGTCTCCCAGCGCGTGGCTGAACGTCTTCTTCTGTCTCGAATGAGCGCGGCGGCTCGGCAAGCCTCGCCCTAGTAAACGGCTGTGTTTTCCGCTTCTTGCTACGTTTGTCGGTCACATTTGGTGGAGCCGTGCTGGGTACCATCCCATGTACGCTGACCCCGTCGAAATCCTTGACGCTTCTCCCCGACGTGCGGACGCCACACTTGTCCACAAAGCCAGCCGTCGCCTACGAGGCCTGCAACCCGAGTTCGAGCCATTGACAAGGCCTATGCGAGCTATGACTTCCACCACTGGTAGCCAGACAGGTCAGTGCTCTGGCAGTACCCCGCTGTTCGTACTTCTCGCACCTCAGTCGCCACCATCATTCCACGGCGACCGGTTCAAGGATGTTGAACATTGGTTGGCCAGTTTTGACCGAGTTGCTGCATTCAACCAATGGGACGACGAGCGGAAGCTGATGAATGTTTATTTCGCACTGCAAGACTCGGCGAAAACATGGTTCGAGAACCACGAGGCATCCCTTTCCAACTGGGCAGCTTTTCACCGTGAGCTGCTCGCTACGTTCAGCTCGAACGAGCGAAAGGAAAACGCTGAAATTGCCCTTCGCTCCAGGTCACAGCAGTCCAACGAGAGCGTGGCCATGTTTATTGAGGACGTGAACCCGCCTCTTCAATCGGGCCGACTCAGCCATGCCCGAAGCTACAAAGGTGCGGCGCCTAATGCGTGGGGTAAAGGAGCAGCTGTTTGCTGGCCTCATGCACGACCCTCCGAGAACCGTTGCCGCCTTCGCTAAGGAAGCTACGAGCATGGAATGTTCATTGCAGGAACGGAGTGCCCAATACGGCTGTCAGGCAGCGGCCGCTCACTACTGCACGTCCTTGCCAGGTCCCGGGGATGAGGCGCTGCGAGACCTTGTGCGGAGCATTGTTCGCGAAGAACTGCGACAGCTCCACGTGCATGCTCCGTCGGCAAGCACACATTCTACAGGCGATGTCCTCCGGGATGAAATTCGGCGGGCGGTGCAGCCACCACCAGCACCACTATCGGAGCCGCATGTGATGTCCTACAGCGATGCCCTGCGCCGACCTGCCCCCGCGCCGCAAGCGTTTCGCCCCGTTGCCGAACCACGACCACCCCATCGTTACCTGTGTCCCGTCGAGCAGCAGCAGAACCTGTGCCCTCCTTTCAGCAAAGCGCACGCATGGCGAACATCCAACAATCGCATCCAACAATCGCCCGCTCTGCTACCACTGCGGGGAGCCCGGCCATATTCTGCGGAATTGCCCGTACCGGTAGCTGGGTTTAAGAGGATTCCCACCGGACGCATCTCGACCGCGCTATGGTGAAAGAGCACAGGACATAGAGGAGTACCTGGCCACTCAGGTGCTGCCCCCGACCTCGCAGCGGCGCCAATCGCGATCGCCGTCCCCAAGGCGCTTTGCTTCGCCCAGTCGGCCCTCATCCTCTGGTCAGTTCAGAGGCACGTCCCCTCGCCTGGAAAACTGAAGACGGCATTCTCCGGGGGTAGGGCCGCCGCCACTGCACAGAGTCAACAGCCTCCACCCGACGATTTGACGCGATGGCCCGAGCGGCGACGACACGATCCGACGTGCTGCGAACGATTAGTTGCTGCTGAAATTTGTGTAACCGCCGACAGTCATGAAGTGACCGCACTCGTTCATACCGGCGCTGATTTTTCTGTGATGAG